>NC_057851.1:184773998-185107612 GCF_015237465.2 Chelonia mydas
CATAGATGATAGCACCCTACTACTACTGCCTGCTATTGGAGCTACTCCTGTAACTCAAGCAGTAGAAGACTAGTATGGTACTAAAAGTCTTGGGTTCAAATCCTATTGATAACCAAAGGGGATGGAGAGGCTTTGTGACATTTATAGAAATATATCTCTCTGAATTTTAGATGTTAATGAATATTTACTACTTACTGTCATTGTCCAATCATGTGTTCCCACCTTCACTGTGTATCTATCCATTCTATTTTAAAGGTGATCTATTAGTTAGAAAAGGCAGTAATTTATTCTGTTCCTAGTGACAAGTATAACATTACTCTAATCAACAAGTATTGCCTTCCATGTCTGTAGCACATTCTGTAGGGAGAATGAAATAGCTATTCTTACACATTTTTTCGATATTTTTGCAGGCTACTACGGACTTATATGGCAACTGTACCTTACGTCATTCTGGAACATCTGCAGCTGCACCTGAGGCAGCTGGCGTGTTCGCATTGGCACTGGAGGCTAAGTAGGTTTAGGAGAAGAGGGATTTTTTTTGTTTTGTTTTTTGAATTACTTGTCTGTAATGCTGAAGTTAAGGGCTATTAAAGCTAGAACAGCCAGATCCAAAGCCCACTGAAATAAATAGACTCCTGTTGACTTCAAGGGCTTTGAATCAAGCCCTGGGTGCAGGAACTTAGATGAGTTTATGTAAATAATGCAATGCCCTAATTTGCGTAGTGTATATATAATGTGCACTGCTTTATTTGCATATTTTGATTCCTTTTTACAGATATTTCCTCCCCACCCCACCTGCTTGCTCTTTGGCTGCCTGCTGATATGCCCTTCATAGTCTCTCTCTGGCCCCACCATCTATCTCCCCGATGCCCCCTCCCCAAGCTGACTCACCTGTTTCCCTCCTCCATTTTCCTCTGTCCCCACTTCTGGCTGTGTCCCCATGGGCTTCCCCCACCTTTTTGAGTTTTCCTGAGCTCTACCACCAGTTGCTCCCTGACCGTATAAACCCTGGATAGCACACAGTTCCCCACCCATCCCTGGACATAGAGGTCTGGCTAGAATGACTGCTTACACAGCACCACTTTCTCCATCACACTGCCCAGTGCACTTGCCATATTTCTATAGCTGTGAGCAGGCTGGGGTCTGTGCTCCAGACAGAGTCTCTTTTCTTTGAGTTCTGGAGGACTAATAGGTGTCTCTACGATTAAAATCCTAGAACAGTCTGTGGGACTATGACCATAGAGAGTATGTCTACACTGCAGTTGGGAGCAAGCCTCCCAGTCTCATAGGCTTTACAGTCAGAAGGGACCATCGTGATCATCTAATCTGACCTCCTGCACGTTTCAGGCCACAGAACCTCACCCATCCACTCCTGTAATAGACCCTTAACCTCTGGCTGAGTTACTGAAGTCCTCAAATCATGGTTTAAAGACTTCATGTTACAGAGAATCCACCATTTACACTAGTTTAAACCTGCAAGTGACCCGTGTGCCATGCTGCAGAGAAAGGTGAAAAACCCCCAGGATCTCTGCCAGTCTGACCCAGTGGAAAATTCCCAAATATGGCGATCAGTTAACCCTGAGCATGTGGACAAGACCTGCCAGGCAGATACCTGGGAAAGAATTCTCACTAGTAACTCAGAGCCCTCCCAGCTAGTGTCCTGTCTCCTGCATATTTTTGCTACTGGCAGTGGCTGATGGGCCACATGCCATTGTAGGCAGTCTCAGTAGATAGACTTGGTCTTGCATGCTAAAAGTAGCTAAAATGTGAGCCATGATATCTACGCTGCTATTTTTAGTGCATTTACCTTACTGAGTGTTTAGATACACCAGTCCTTTCAAACGTATTATGGAAAGAGAAAACAATCATCATCATGTTCCTATTACGCCTCTGACATTTAGGGCAGTGATGAAGCTCCTCCACTCCTGTCTGTTTCTGGCAAGTTTTTCAATGGTTCCCCAGCTGTGCCCCAGGTTTTTCAGCTCGGCTTCTATAGCTTTTCACCATGTTGTTTTCGGGCAGCCTCATTTTCGCTTGCCTTCAGGTGTCCATGTTATTGCTACTCTGGTGATGCAATCAGTTTCCATCTGAAGCACACGGCCGATCCATCTCCAGCGCCTCCTGGCAATGATGGTGCTCAGATCCTCTTAGCTGCACTGTGTCAATAGATCTTGGTTTGAGATTGTTCTGGGCCAAAAGATATGGAGGATTTTTCTGAGGCAGGTTGTATGGAATGAAGAGTTTGGACATGTCATACTTTGTCATTCCTCTTCTAAACCCCACAACATAACAACTTTTTCTATGTTATTCTTCCATAGCCTGGAACTGACGTGGAGAGACCTGCAGCATCTGACAGTGCTCACCTCCAAAAGGAACCAACTTCATGATGAAGTCCATCAATGGCGTAGAAATGGTGTCGGTCTGGAATTTAACCATTTGTTTGGCTATGGAGTCCTTGATGCTGGGGCAATGGTTAAAATGGCAAAAGATTGGAAGACTGTTCCAGAGAGATTCCACTGTGTTGGAGGATCAATACAAGAACCTGAGTAAGTGAAGACAATGCTCTTTTCCTGCTCTGTGGAGTGTGTTCCCTTTTCAGGCACTTAAGTGACCACAGACAGACACAGACACACACAGAAACAGTGACCCCAACACATCCTCAGTATCTGATTTTTCCCCCAGAAATTTATGTCCCGTACTGCTCAGGCCTCTCCTCGACAGCACAAATATTTTAAGTCTATTATTCCTTAAAAGGAATAATATGCCATCTTATTATCTCAAATAGTTATTCAGACACTTACATTTAAACACACTGATTTAGATAAAACAGTAAAACAAGTTTATTAACTACAAAGAGATTTTTAAGTGAGTACAAGTAATGAGGCATAAAAGTCAGAAATGGTTACGAGAAAAATAAAGATAAGATGTTTGCTAAAGCCTAATTTAACAAACTAAACTAGAATCAAGCAAAATTTCTCACTATATGCTCCAGCAGATTATTGACCAAACTCTCAGGTCAGGACCCCTCCCCAGAGTATAACACCTGCTTTCTTTGTCTCTTTGAGTCCAGTGAATACAATTGGTAGGGAGAGACGGGTGCCTTGAAGTATTTGTCCCTCTTTTTTTTTTTTTTGTAGTTTCAGTTTCCCTCTTGAAAAATATTTCCAGCTAGGCACAGGACACAAAGGCTATGTGGGAGGATGTTCCCTGCTGGCTTTTTCTCACATGTTTGAACTCCCTTTGTCATCCCTTCCTGCTTGATGACTCTGTTTACTGCTTAAATGCAAATTAAGTAGAGCACATATACCTTTGTTTGGGATAGGCCTGTTTGCCAATTTCTGTTTGGGCAGAGCTGTGGGGTTTAAACAAGTGTTAATAACACCATACATGGGAATCTTATAGCTTCACATAGAATGTTAACACACATTTTACCAGGACAATACTCACCATAAAATCATGAATTTTCAAATGATACCTTACAAAGCATACTTTGTAAAAAGTTTATTACAGTAGTGTGTGGGTGTGAACACATGGGTATATTCTGTTACAATGTGATATTTAAACTTGGCAATTTCCTATTTTAATGGATAATTTTAACTCCAGAAAACTAAAACAGTCATGCACAGGTATCAAAGATTCAGTTTGAACATTACAGCATTTAATTGTTTGTTTTATGTTCTCCACATCTCTAATTGCCAGCTAGGTAGGCAAATTTATTTTCTGATTACTTTCATGTGCAAAGCAGAATGAGTCAACAAGTGAATCAATTAATACTAATTGACTACAACAACTAAAGTTAATTTAATTATTTGAAATACTAACCTAATGATGGCCAGTTTATGCCTATGACATTTGCAATTTGGCTTTTCAGTGCCATTGTTAAAGGCATTATTATTTTATAGGACAAGGAGAAGAAAGCAATATACCACCATGGCACAGATGTAAGATAGGCCGGGAAGCCTGTGAGCTGCTTTTGCAAAACCTCATCCGTTAAATATTGTTTCTGCAAAACCAAAGCCAAGGGGTGATTCAGATTTGACTGCATAACTAAAATGCAGAATGATTGTTTATAAAGACAAATTGGGCCAAAATCTCCTCTCAAGTAGAGCTGGGCAGGATGAAAAGTCAAAACATCAAAAATATTTGCATACTAAAAACCCTTTTATTTTCCATTTTGGGTCAATTAAAATGTTTTGTTTTTGATTTCATCATTCTTTTTGTTAACTTTTTTCAGTTGTATTAGCTTAAATTTCTAAACAAAAAGCTGTTTCACACTGGAAAACTGGAAATTTTCCATTGAATAACTTTTTTCTCAACTTTTTTTTTTGAGTGGGGAAAATCTGTCAACTCCAACCCTATTTCATGAAAAGTTTTGGTTTTGATAACTCAGTATTTTTTGATTAAAAAAGGTGTTGAAAAATTTTTGACCGTCACGGCCTCTATCACTTTAATGCAGCACCCTTAAAGTAAACTGGGATTATACTGGGGTAAATGAAAGAGGTTAGTCCATTATGTCGGGCTGTGTTCAAAAGTTAAAATTGTAGCGAGGTCTCGTGAGCATATTCAGCAAAAAGTAGCTCAGTACTGTACCTCATAAGTCTCCCACTGAAATGTATTAGAAGTATGCAGTCGTTCTGCAACGATTAATGTCATCACATCAAAAAAGATCCCCAACTGAAAGACATGGTGGGATGGCAAAATAAATGAAAGTTGGTGCTCTTTACTGTTAAAGTATTTTTAAAGAGGTGCTTTGCCCTGGTGGAGGTATCCAGGGAACAAGGGATATGGCTGGAATGTATTTGCTCTCCAGGGTTTCCCAGGTACAAGAAAGCCTTTTTGGAGACATCTATGCTGTGATTTAAAAAAAAAACCCATTGCACCTCAAAGCCCAGGGCAGATGACTTGGGCTGGGGCTGCAGAACTAAAAACTGCTGTGGAGACATTTGGGCTTAGGCTCTGAGACCCTCCCCCCTCATAGGGTCTCAGAACCCGGGCATCTACATTGCAATAGTATAGCTCCACAGCTGATCCCGGACTATCTGAGTCAGCTGACCTGGGCCAAGCGTGGCCATGCCATGGGTCTTTTATTGCACGTTCCTTTTGTGGCTGCTCCACTTGCCAAACAGGGCAGTAAAAAGTGGCTTGAAGCCACCTTTTCACATCCTCCTGAGCTACACCTAGCACAGGTTGGACAAATTCCAAGATCTGGGAGGTTTCAAAGGCACAAATGATAGGCCATTTCAATGAGAGTCAGGCACCTTACTGGTAACTGTGTGCTTGAAAATCTCTCCCTAATCTGTTACAGACTCAAGCCAGAAAATACTAGCATACATTTGATTCACAGTATGCACCTAACATATTTGATTGTGACAGGTTTCAGAGTAGCAGCCGTGTTAGTCTGTATCCGCAATAAGAAAAGGAGGACTTGTGGCACCTTAGAGACTAACAAATTTATTTGAGCATAAGCTTTTTGTGAGCTACAGCTCACTTCATCGGATGCATTCAGTGGAAAATACAGTGGGGAGATTTTATATACACAGAGAACATGAAACAATGGGTGTTACCATACACACTGTAACGAGAATGAGGGTAACACCCATTGTTTCATGTTCTCTGTGTATATAAAATCTCCCCACTGTATTTTCCACTGAATGCATCCGATGAAGTGAGCTGTAGCTCACGAAAGCTTATGCTGAAATAAATTTGTTAGTCTCTAAGGTGCCACAAGTCCTCCTTTCCTTATATTTGTTTGTGTTTTTATATAACTGTCAAATATTACGGTGTTGATGCCGCACATCTGACATGCCTCTTATGTGGATAATAAAATTCATGATCTGCAACATCTTTATACTTTGGGTTTTAAAATAAAAACAAAACCCATATGAGGAGGATCCAGCCCATCTCCAGAGATTGTTTGGATGATGACTGTAACTGACATTTTGCTTCGGCCATGGATAATTGTTTTATTTTTGTAGCTGGGCATTGCTGCGGCAATCTTTTCTATATTTAGGTTGGTGAGCACAGGATACACCATAGTGTGCCATAGCAACACTGCTGATCAGCAGAAACAGGCTGGGGAAGAATCTACAGCCTATTGTGTGTAATGTGACAAAAAGACCTCTGTATTTAAAGTTTCAGATTCTCTAGGCTTCAAAATGGAGGAAATATGGATGCCAACAAGACCTCAGTAATGACACCACACTGTTAGAGGTTGTGTAGACTTCTAGTCAGGTGTCCTGAGCTTGATTAATTTGATCTGCATCATTGCTGATTTTTATAACTGTTCAAAGAAAGTTTTTCAAGTTTTTTACTGGCAGAATAACATATTTCACATCTAAGTGACTTTTAAATGAACTTCCCTCCCCATCTACAGCTGGTGCATGCTGTGTGGAAAATCAGATTTGGAAGATAAAATCTGTATAGCATTATACCTTTTATTTTGAACATTTTATATTGTTAATATGTATATGTACAATGGTCAAGATTCTGCTCCCTTTATGCACACTGAGTATTTACTTATTCCTCAAGTAGTGCTGGTAAGGTACTACTCCATGTGTGTAAGGGGAACAGAATGTGGCCCAAAGCCATTAGTAATGCTGTATGAAAGGCAGTGTAGCCTAGTGGATAGTGCAGTTGTCAGGGACTCAGGAAAGCTGGGTTTTAGTAACAGCTCTACAACTGGTCTGCTAGATTACCTGAGACAAATTACTTTGCCTCTTTGTGCCTCAGTTTCCCTATCTATAAAATGGGGGTAATGATCCTGAATTCCTTTGTAGAGCACTTTGAGATCTAAGGATAAGAAGAGCTATGTAATATCATCATTATAACATAAGACCCAGGATTTATTTCATGATCAACACTGTTACTTGTAAGAGGAGACAGGCTTATGGGCACACCTTTTGTCAAATGCTTTCTGTACTGCTCTTAGAAGAATTGTGCTATGTTGTTATTGGAAAAGGGTGGGATTTTGTACCTATTTCTCATAAAAATAAAGCATTAAAAATAAAAACATTAGTAAACAGCATGACCGTGATCTTGTAGTAATTTACCTCCCTCTTACTTTACTAAAAACCCAGGCTGGAACAGAGCCTATTTCACTTAATAATAATATTAATAATTGATAATAATAAAAATAAATAATAATAATTTGGATACCCTTCTGGCTTTTAAGATGTTTTAATAAACTTTATTCTAAATTATTAAAATAAAGAAAAGGTCACATTTTCATATACATTTCAGAAAGCTTTAACACAAATAACCTTAGGTTTGGAAAGTGCATGGTAGTTGAAGGGAGAACAGTGAATGATGCTTCTTCCCAGGTTGCCCCCTCTTAATCTGAATTTGGTTAATCATCAGTAATTAATACCTTACATGTACAACAGTGCCTTTCCTCTTAAAGAATCCCAAAGCACTTTACAAACTTCACATACTCTTAAAACAGTTAATCTCACTCCTACCCCCCCCCCCCCAAAAAAAAATGCCATGGGACTTTAATCACTGCAGGTAGTGTGAAATCCTAGGTCCTCTAAAGTCAATGTCAAAACTCCCATTGACTTAAGTGGGGCTAAGATTTCAGCCAAAGAGTATAAATTGCACTCATGCAGAGGATGGCCATAAATGTTGTCCCTAGTTTTTATTTCAACCGTATTCAGGCAAATTTTGTTAAGTTCACTGGAAGTTTCTCTACATAAGAACTGAGTTATAATAACTAAGGAATGAAGGCCTCAGGATTTGACATATTGAGAATGTAGAAAAATAGGTGTGTGTGTGTGTGTTTAAAATGTCAAATATAGCAATTTTTTGGTTTCAATGAGCAAATAAAAGTGTAGGAGGACCTTAGAGACTAAGGTCTCAAATTTATTAGAGCATAAGCTTTCGTGGGCTACAGCCTGCTTCATCAGATGCATAGAATGGAACATATAATAAGAAGACACACACACACACAGAAGGTGGAAGTTGCCATACAAACCTTAAGAGGCTAATTAATTAAGATGAGCTATTATCAGCAGGAGAAAAAAACTTCTGTAGTGATAATCAAGATGGCCCATTTAGACAGTTGACAAGAAGGTGTGAGGATACTTAACATAGGGAAATAGATTCAATATGTGTAATGACCCAGCCACTCCCAGTCTCTATTCAAACCCAAGTTAATGGTATCTAGTTTGCATATTAATTCAAGCTCAGCAGATTCTCCTTGGAGTCTGTTTTTGAAGCTTTTCAGTTGCAAAATTGCCACTCTTAAGTCTTTTACTGAGTGTCCCAAGAGGTTGAAGTGTTCTCCTACCGGCTTTTGAATGTTATGATGCCTGATGTCAGATTTGTGTCCATTTATTCTTTTGCGTAGAGACTGTCTGGTTTGGCCAATGTACATGGCAGAGGGGCATTGCTGGCACATGATGGCATATATCACATTGGTAGATGTGCAGGTGAACGAGCCCCTGATGGAGTGGCTCATGTGATTAGGTCCTATGATGGTGTCACCTCACAGCTATTTTATGGTGATGAGTAGATATGAAGATGACAATGGTGAGCCATATGAAGTGATAGTTAACTTGGTGAGGCAATAGGTCATCCTTGAGCACTTACTGTATTCTTCAAATTATGTATGGCACAACCTCCAACTCCTACCTGTCTAAGGAGTTCCGTTCTCACTGCTCATTCATGCTCTTCAAATTCTATTACAGTATTTTTGTATGTTTGTATAAACACATGTAGATGTTTAATGAAAAATAAGGTGTGCCTCACCGTATGTATCATTTTAACTTATTTTATTGTTATTTAACCTCAGAAAAATACCATCAAGTGGCAAGCTGGTTCTAACACTTACAACTGATGCTTGTGAGGGGAAAGAAAACTTTGTCCGCTACCTAGAACACGTGCAAGCAGTTATAACCGTGAACTCTACTAGGCGAGGGGACCTCAACATCAACATGACATCACCTATGGGGACTAAATCCATTTTACTGAGCCGACGTCCAAGAGATGATGACTCCAAGGTGGGTTTTGACAAATGGCCTTTCATGACAACACACACTTGGGGAGAAGACCCCAGAGGCACTTGGGTTCTGGAAGTTGGATTTATTGATAGCATGCCACAGAGGGGAGTACTGAAGGAATGGACACTGATGCTACATGGGACACAAAGCGCACCATATATAGACCAAATAGTAAGGGATTACCAGTCCAAACTGGCTATGTCCAAGAAGGAGGAGCTGGAAGAAGAATTAGACGAAGCGGTAGAGAGAAGTCTGAAGAGTATACTAAGCAAAAACTAGCACTGTTCTGCATGTTGGCCTCTTTCCTTTCCTAGATCATTCTACTCACCTTTCTACTATCCAAACCTCTGTGTTACACATATTACAATGTCTCCATAGCCAAATTGTCATACTTTACTGATTTTAAAGTCTTATATCCTGTCAATGATTATTTTAATTACAACCGAAGCAATCTTTTTTTTACTCTAAGCCACAAATATGTTGTTCCCTATCAACTACTCTCTACAGTTTGTGACTGTAAATGATTTTGTGTCATACAAATAGGTAATAACTTGCAAACAAAACCGTGATAGCTTTTCCCTTCATATTTTTGTCGTAAATGTTGTTTGTATTTAAAAATTTTAAAAAGAGGGAGTAAATTTTAAAACTGCCAGTTAGTGGTAATGAACCCATTTGGTCAGCTTTCATGACAGATGTTAACAGTAACATGTTGGCTAGAGATGCCTTTGAATGACCAACAGCCTGATTCTGCGCCATTGACTTCAATGGGAGTTTTCCCATTGGCTTCAGTAAGAGTAGGAATAGGCCCAAGAAGGAAAAAATAATCCAGAGATTAAGAAAGATGGTAACCTCCTCTCAGAAATCAATGCCTTTTGCTGTTTCCTTTTTACACTTACACTCCCGCCACACACACACACTCCAGAACATTTTTTGACTTAGAGATGATTCATTTGTATGTAATAAGTGAGACAAAATGTCTGATAAAGGACGTGCATTAGGAAACAGGGTCCAAATGTTCTAAAAGCACAAGTATTTTTTGTTAATTTGGTAATTCAGATCCAATTTATGCCAAATCATCACATTGGGAATGAAATTTAAAATAGAGGGCTACTCTTTTTGCGATGTGCATCTGCTTTCCTTTATACTGAAATGTAGTATAGCAACATAAGATAAGGCTGTGTCAGCATTTCCATTACAGACCCCTATATTCTAGGGTTGGTAATTTGCTATGGGAGAAACTTGGCATATGAACTTTCAGTCCAAAAGCAATTTTTAATTCAAATTTCCTTTTATTTTAAAAAGTAGAGCTTAGGTCAGTTTTGAGTTATACAAGCTCATTTAAAAAGAAAAGCTGCTTGGATTGTTTTATATGTGCACAATGCAAAGTTAGTTTTGACGAGCAATAAAGAAGAATAAATTTGGGAAGATTTATCCCATAAATCATTGTTGCTGTTTAAAGGACCTGGTCCTGCAATCTCTTACACATCTGAGTGTTTTTAGCATCTGATCCAAAAAAGTAAATTAAACTCTCAGAGCCTGATCTATCTACTGCCATTGACTTCAATGGAGATTACACACTGGCAAACACAACACCCACAAGTGTTTGCAGGACTGGGATCTCAGTTAGTAATCTCTGAATAGTAACTATGGGCCCAATCCTGCAAACATACTTGCTTAGCTTTAAGTACATGAGTAGTTACATTGGCTTCAGCAGAACTACTCCATGCTTACAGTTACGTGCATAAGTGTTTGCAGGACTGGGGCCTAGGATGTTGGCAGTAACTAGTTTCAGAATTTGATTAATTTCTATTTTTGCTATGCATCTAAAATGTGTGTTATCAAGAGCTGTTTGGGTTAATCAGTTGCAAACTACAATTAAAATGAATACGTATTTACCTAATGATTAAAAATGACACCAACAGGTTATGAAATGCATAGTTTTACCCCAGAATGTATATTTCTTCTATTATCTCAAGTGAATATTAATCTCTTAACCTTCCATAACAGGATTTTTTTCTTTTCCTTTCAAATCCCAAACAAATTATCTACTTAAACTATGTTTACATTATGTATACTATAAGCCAAGTTAAGCACCTAAGTGTTCATAGGATCTCCATTCCCTTACACCAGTGTAACTGAGGGATTACTCCATTGCAGACAATGGAGTCACACTTAGGTGTAAGTGAGAGGAGAAAGAAGCCCTCAGGCTTTTAGTTTTAAAATACCACCTAATAGGAGTGACTTTTAAAATCATGTTGTTGTTCATTTGTTCCAATAGATGGAAAGCATCAACTATATTTCATCTGGTGGCCTTAAAATAAACCAAAGGACACCATGGGCCCAATTCTAACCTCAGAGCCACACATGTAGCCAATGAGCCAATTCTTAAAGTAGTATGTGGGCGTCTTTGGAACTGGGAAGATGCCCATTGTCTTCAATGGGTTTTGAGGGATAGCTCAGTGGTTTGAGTATTGGCCTGCTAAACCCAGGGTTGTGAGTTCAATCCTTGAGGGGGCCATTTAGGGATTGGGGCAAAAAAAAATTGGGGATTGGTCCTGCTTTGAGCAGGGGGTTGGACTAGATCTCCTGAGGTCCCTTCCAACCCTGATATTCTATGATTCTATCTGAGGGAAGAATTTGCCCCTATTATGTGTACATATGCGTTTGATAACACACAAACACACATGATATATATAGTATGTAATATATATACATATGCAAGCATACCTAATATATATTACATATAGTATTGAACATAAAGAAATACATATACATTCATGCATCATGTTTGTGTGTATGTATTTACTAAAGAAACAAATCATTTAAACATATTAAAGAGTATTCTAAAATATGGGGAAAGTTCTTGGATTAAGAAATGTCCTTGTGGCAATTTTAAATGAAAGTGTACGTTAATTCCTAGTGCATTCATGTAATTTTGCAATTCTCTGTTTAAACATTAAATGTCTTATATAGCAGCAAAATAACTAAATGGGTGTTCATATTTTCATAATGTTGACTTAAATTATTAAGTGCAAGATGACTGTAAGGGATGATTAACAGAAATTACGAGTTTTGATATGCGTGTATATACAATATATATATATAGCTAGACTTCAAACTCTTCAGAATTTTTGCATCAGGGTAAGCACTGAAAAATGTCCAGTTAGAATAAGTTTTTATGGTATTGCAGATGCAAAATAAAATTAATTTATTAGCATTTATAACAGAGGAACTAATTCAGTTCTCGATTTAAAACAGGTGAATGTTGTTAACATATAAAGCCCTGTGATGATGTTTTATAATCTGAGTAAAATAAAGAGATGTTGTAAACTGGCAGGTCCTATCATCATTGCCTATCAGAAGTCATGGGGGATGTGACATGTATTCAGTGAAACCACTTCAAAATGCTCTACTTTTAATAATGCAGGCCTGATAAGGTAAATCACATCTCAGGTATGTTTAATACACAAGAGATAAAGGCATACCCGCATAAAGGCAGTAAAACGAATGCTTTTCAGCAATGTTGTAGCTGTTAGGCATGTTATACAATGGAGCACTGTCGACTGAGGCCCCGATTCAGGAAAGAGCTTAACCACATAGTCAAAGGTAAGCATGTGTTTGAGTCCCATTGACTTCAAAGGGTGTTAAGCAGGTGCTTAACTTTAAACCTTTACTCAAGTGCTTTCCTGAGTCAGGGCCTGAATGATCAACAGTGCTGTGAGACACAGTACATCTTGTCCTGCGAACAATCAGCCTTCATTAGGTCCAGCTTCATTGAAAGTGGAAGGGGCATTCAGCTTTTCCGAATGCAGAACAGAAGCTGAAATGGGAGTTTTGTTTGAAAAATACTTTAAAAAAACCCTCAAATAGCCATTTTGAGCCACAAAATGATTAGCTAGTAAAATGCATCATCAAGCTCCAAAGGAAAAAAGTATACAGATGGTTCTTCTTGCCCCGCAGCATGTAATAAGGATGAGCAGATTAGGAGTATGAGCCTGATTCTCTTCACCTCATAGTCAATAGGTGTTTTATCACTGCTTGCGGGGAGGAAAGGATCAAGCCCTATGTAATATAGAACATTCTGATATGCTGTAGTAGGAGTTTTGTCAGAGGTTCTTGTTAATTTAGATCCCAATGGCCTTATAAATCCTGAAGACCTTACACAGTTTTTATTCAGCCCTTTCAATACATTTTTTCTGAGTAAAAACTGAGTTAAGGCCTTCACAGTTTAGGCCCGACACCTGCAAAACATTTAAGTACACGCTTAACTTTCATGGGACTACTCGCATGCTTAAACTTAAGTACTTGTTTAAGTCCTCAGCGGAGCCACAGCCTTTGCCCTGAAGTAATACCCAAATTCTGCACACATTTTTATGGTTCTAGACGTGGAAGATTTTATTCTCATTGAAATTGCTGGGACTACTCACATGAATAAAGTGAGCAGGATTTGGCCTATATGGATGTGAAAAAGAGATAGTAGGAAAGCAATCTACACAGGGGAGCATCATTAACATTTCATGATAAATTTTTAGTTCTGGGTAATTATTAGAGTTGGTTGGGAATTTTCTATTGATTTTTTTTAAAATGGAAAAGGAAGTTTTCTCAAAATCAAAAGTTTCCTGTGGGAAAATTTTGATTTTTTTTAATCAGAAGCCTCATGCCACCATTAGCCTCTGTAGCATCCGTGGCTGGACTATATTTCCCATGATTTACAATGGTCTCCTCTTTGGTTGAATTGCTGCTGCTGTGCATCATGGGAGTCCCAAGACTGTAGTACATCAAGGGAGCTGTAGTCGAACCAGCAATCCTGACCCATAGAGGAGAATGGGAGACCTAAGGCACCCGAGCTACTCCTCACAGGAGGCACTGTGGCAGCTCAGGTGGATGCAGGTGAATGTCTAAATGAGTTGAAATAAAGTGTTTCGACAACATTTTTTTTGGAACTATCCCTTCTGTGAAAAATTTCCATATTTTGGCTCATCTGTACATGAAAATGAATATCAAAATCTCAGCATTTCCCACAGGACAGAATTCCAATTTTTGACAAGCTGTGTAATACTGTAACTATATTTTCTCTTGTGTCAAAAACAGGATACAGTCCTCCAAACCTTCACTCCCTATGTGCTTGAGGAATCCCATTGAGTTTAACAGGACTGCTCACATAAGTAAGATGGTGCAGGATCATGTATAGGGTTTCTAGGTCTGGGTCACTAAAATGCAACAAACTTGAGGGGAAAAAATTATACACTGAAAATACTCCAATCGGACAATCTTTGAAGTGTCTGCAATCCTCTGAAGATATTCCAATGTGCACTAAAGACCTCAACCTCAGTAACATAGGATTTTGCAGTGGGCACAATTTTTTTAATAGAGTTCAAGGAAGCTATTTTTTAAAATCAGACAATAACAGACATTTAAGCATAAAAATTAGATGCAAGCTGCTTAAAAATAAACACAATTGAAAACCCTAGTGAAATCCTGGCCTCCTTGAAGTCAATGAGAGGTTTGTGCGTAAAGGCTGAAGACTGTTTAATACATTCTTTTTTAAAGATGTCCCTTTTTCTCTTTTAGCATCGTTGCATATTTTATTCTCAGCCGCCTAGATGATATGTAGTAAGATCTTAATGACAAATTCAGCCACATTTTTGTTTGGTAACATAACTAAAAATAAATGATTGCTAAGCTCTCTTATACCTACAGAGTATAAACAAGGGATGGTTGAAATACGTTACTGAACTAAAGTGCTTAGTCCTTCATCTTGAAAACATCATGCCAGTCAGTTGGTTAATTGGTTAATACTAGCTTCGTTAATGCTACTGTTTGATGTTAAAGGTAACACACACCCACTGTGACTATGTTCTTTAGGATGCAAAGCTTTTATTCAATGAACCAGATGTCACAAGCTAACATTTGCAGCTGTCTGAAAATTGGAAACTAATGGCAGCTAAAGCATCATTAGAGGAATATAAACTGTAAGGGGCCAATTTGTAGTGGGCACAGATTACGTAGGTGTGGTTTAGACAGGCAACTTCTTAATAATAATTTTTTACTTGTCCTAATCACAAAAAGTGTTGCGTAAATGAACCTACTATTTTAGTGATTATTACATTAAAGATAAACCTACACCAGGCAGAATGGCCATTCATGTATCAATGTTTTATATCAAACAGCAAAAGTCTCACTATGTTAGCATTGGGTCAGGGGAAAAATATTGTCATTTAATAACTATGCCAGACAAGTTTCTTATCAAATGATGTAACTTAAGAGCCTTTGTCTCCTAGCTTCTTCTTGCTTGTCTTCTCAATTGTTGTCTCCACAATCATAGCTGTCTCTTCGTAAGTCTGAATTCTGGCATCTGAAAACTTCTCAATAGATTCCACTACTTCCACCTTCTCATAGCTCATGGAACTGGGTAAGCTTGGTTCTCTGAATGCTTGGCCTCCTCGTTGGTCTTCTCTGGCATGCTCTGTCTCTTCAAATACGTCTGGCTCAGAAGGGCCGGCTACACCAGCTGGAGGTGCTGCCTCAGGCCCAGTGATGTCAGGCTGCTTTGAGGGCTCTTCAGCTTTTTCTTCTGACTTTCTGCCCTGTTCATTTATTTCTTCTCTCTCTTCAAGCTCATATGGCATTTCATGGACTTCCCCTTTCTCATTTGCTGATGGTTCAGAGGGTTCAGGCAGCTCTGGAATTGGCTCCACCTCCCCACCATTTGGCATCTTTCCATTGCTAGTGGAAACAGTGATCCCACCTCCAGCCGGGGTGGAGGAAGAATAGAAGCAAGGATGGTCATAGTTTGCTTCCCCTGTGACAAGTACATAGCTCTCTTTCGTAGACAAGTCAGTCTTAGGCTCGGGTCTCTTGAAGCATCTTATTTTCTCTCTCACAGTGTTACACAATTCATCAAAAGCTTTACTTATCCGAGCTCCATCAGGCACATCCTCTGGGACTGTTTCTTGCTCAACTAGTTCTAATTCTTCCTGCTTAGGTTCACATACTGTGCTTTCATGTTTAAATTGCAGCTGATCCTGATGAAAGTCTTCCAGAGTTCTTTCATAGCTGTTTTCAGGTGAAAACCCATCTATGTCTTTGGAAGTGATCTCCTTTCTCCTAGAAATTTTCTTTGCCAGACCTTTTTGTCTTGGTTTTGCACTTGCAATCTCTTGCATAACCAGGGTGATATCTAAAGAAAATCCAAAACAAAGGCAACAGCACACAACATTGAAAGGTGTTGCCCAAGACAGTTTAGCAATCTATCTCCAAACCAAAGGGCCTCATTGTCAGTACAGTGTGTGCAGAACAGAATGCAGATGCAAAGGTGGGCATGTATTCATTTTATGTATGAAAATGGCTATTCTGAGTGTGCAATACTGGGCATGTGTCCATTTTGCATGTACAAACACCACTTTTATACATAAAATGTATAAATACTAACTTTTGCATGTACAAAACTGAGTGTACAAAATCAGCATCTATAAACTATGAAGATGAGACTAATGCTCTGAAAGTACATTTAGGGCTCACTGCTGCTTTTCAATATAGTGTGCAACACCACTATCTTGAATCAGTAGCAGGCTTAAGGGCCATATCCACATGGAAGTAGCTCCTGTGGCTGCTTCACAGGACGCCTGGGCTTTCCAGCTACAGAAGCGTCTCCCAGATGTGATGGGGAAAAACATCCCCATGTTCAAAACATTCCTCCTGCTCCATTCCTTGTGGAAGAATTGCAGACTCCACCCAGAGCTATCGCCATAAATGCAGATCAGGTTCACGTGAATGGTGACAGGAGATTCACTCATGTCCTAACACAGAGGCAAGTTCTTCCCTTACTCTCTAGATACCCTCAAGTCAAGTCCTGTAGGTAATAATCCAAAGTACAGTTAGATGCATGGGCCAAATGCTCAGCTGGTGTAAATGATCATAGCTTGATTGACTTCAATGGAGATGCATCTATGTACACCAGTTGAGGATCTGGTCCCCATGTATTAGTAGCTAATTTGTTCACTAACAAACTTAATTTAAGTCTGCTGTATTTGGCACAATGCTAGGGGAAACACCCTATTTGGTCTCCAAAAATTTGAACATGCGACAGTTTATCTTCATTTTTTAACATGCCTTGTTTTCAGTGAAACATCCAATTACCCATCTATTTATTGAACTTCTGAGACATCTAACAACTTGGTATGTAAAGCACCTAGGTATCAAACCATCCATCTCCATTGTTAGAAAATCATTTCTACTCTAGCCCCGGATATTTGCCTTCACTAGTTCCTGCTCTTACGAACATCTTAATTCTAAATGTATTAATCATACAGTTCTGGGGAGCAATCATACAGCATGGACTGTGACTTCATTCAGCTCAAACTGGGTCATGGCAGATAAACAAGGCTAAATTGCCTATTTGTATTTACAGGGCTACCCAAGTGTTCCTATCTTGTTTTGTGATAATGACAGGATGGTCAGACTTGGGATATAACCTCAATCCTATGTGATTTCTTTGCATTATTTTTAAAAAGGCTGCCTGTACTATTAGTTCTCTTTGTGCATCTCATTAATTCAGTGCAAGCTACTTCGGTTGCATTAAGTCATGCTCCAGTATAGCAAAGGAACCGATTGGTTAGGGGATCCAGCCTTCAAGGGCCAGATCTGAAGCCAACTGATGTAAACCGAAAGTCTCCCATTGATTTCAATAGGATCTGATTTAGGCCCCAACAATGGGGTCCATGCTGAAGACAAATGAAAATGGTTTAAAATGCAAATGTTCTTGTATTTACTCAAACAAAAAAGAATATTGGATGTTTACCTCGCCTCGTCCAGGTTGTAGTTTGGCAAGGTCTGTAGCTCTGTGTGAAGAGTGCAACTGGGGTTCCAATTATGGCAGAATTTAACCTGGCAAAGAGAATTTGCATGTGTCAAATTTCCCCCAGCATACCTTAAACAAGTAGAACAATTCGCTTCACCTCAAAATGGGAACATAAAATACCATTTAAATCAATATACTGTATAGGCTCTGTACTATTGGCCACATTCCCTGCTGGTGTAAACCAGCAGTGCCTCCACTGTCTTCAATGGAACTATGCTGATTTACACCAACAGAGGATCTGGCCTACTATACTTACATACAGACTGTAGAGCAAAGCGCATAGTTTTAAAAAGCAGCCCTAGTGTTGCTAGGGAACGATTTCATAATGGCAGGGGAGATTTTGAAGGCACAAAGGGCAGTTAGCCATCACGTGCCCCCTGGATGGCAGCAGGATCTGGGTATCTAAGTCTTTTGGCGATTTGCCCCATAGACCTAAGGGCCATATACAGCCCTCAAACCATATGCAGTTTAATGCAAATAAAGAATCTAGTTTACTTTTATTGACTGCTTTCTTATTTAACTTAGCTCAGTGCAACAGCTCTTGCCATCTGCTCATTTTTCTTCATGCAAGCTCCCTCTAGCGTTCCCAGCCAGGCACTGGACCTGCTTGTTCCTGCTCTGTTCAGTTAACCTTGCATCTCATCTGCAACTCTGAATGAACCCGTGGGAGCTCAAAGGCATATGAAATAAGAGGAGAAAACGCCCCTTCGATTCACAAGCACGCACACAAAATGTAGTTTAAGGGTAAGGCTTATGGTGACAAGTATCAGGTCAAAAAAAGCCCAAATCAGGTCACTTCTCAGCTCCCCCCACTAAAGGTTCTGCAGTGCTGGGGACCGGCCAGCGGAGTCAGAAAACATAATATAACTGTCACACACTGTACCTCACAATAACAACCTGTATCCCCATATGCACCACTTGTGTATGGTTATGCTATTTTGTAAAAAAAAAATGCCTTGTGAAGTATCATTGGAAAAATCATAATCTATTGAACATTACGATCCTGTTGATATGTAGGGATCATTACTGTACATGAAGTTACGAGATTTTTGCTCTGTGTTTATCACTGAAACATGTTGCGATCTGGAAAACACGCACAGACTAGCTCCTCTCTGGGAACAAAGGAGTGACCAACACCCAATCAGGTGTCAAGCAACCATCATCGGCCATTCACCAGCAAGGGCCTTGTAAACAAGAGATTTACAATTCACATGAGAGTCAGTTGCTCAAGCATGTACACCATGGGGCTGCCTAACCCCCATGACACAGCAAGGATTTTTCCAGCACCTGGTGGAGAGTATAAAATAAGGGACAGTGACATAACCACCTCACCTCTCCTCCCCCTTACCCTCCACCCCAACACTGAAGGCAACAAGATCATTTGGAAGAAAAAGAAACATTTGAACTGCTGTGGGTTTGGGGGTAAGAGAAAACTTAGTACTTCAAATTGTACCTAGCTTGATAAAGTTTAGGAATTAGACTGCAATTTTATCTTTTATTTCTTTTTGCAACCAATTCTGAACTCCTATGCCTGTACCACTTATAAATCACTTAAAATCTATCTTCCTGTAGTTAACAGATCTCTTTTATGTTTAATCTAGACCAGTGTGTTTTTGGCTGAAGTGTTTAGGGAATCTATTCAGGTTACAAAGGCTGATGCATATCCACCACCCTCTGACACAGTGGCAAGCTAATTAATGAGCTTGCATTGATCGAGAAGGTCTTGAGCAGTGTAAGACCCACATTTCTGGGGTGCAATGCTGGAGCTGGGGGGGATTTGCTGGTGTCTCCTTGTATACAGTTCATGAGTGGCTGGAGCGAGCATTCATGTACTTCACTGGGTGTGCCTCTGCATGCTGATGGCTGAGTGAACAGAGCCTGGTGGCGTTTGCTGTTCACTAGCACAGCAGTGTAGGAGACCGGCCTGGGCAGGGGAGTTAAAGGGGTCACAATGGTTCCACAATCCAGACTGCACTCAGGGGGGATGTCACAGGAACCTTCAGTGGAAATAAAACTTTGCCTGTTTCTAGAGCCAAGTGCTAGCTCCAAAGACACCAGTGTGATCTTCAGCAACCCTGCTCAGCTGCCTTGGAGGTGTCTAATGTCCCTAGGCAGCGAAGGGCATGGCTGCACTTGCAGAGGTAGAGCGCCGTGAGTTAAACCAGCCTTTGGAGACCGCAGCAGGGAAAACGCTGCCATGGGTTTACACTGTCAGCTGGAAGCGCTCTGGCGTGGCCACTTTAGCAGCTCTTGGAACGCCACAAAGAGCAGTGCATTGTGGTAGCTATCCCAGGGTGTAAGTGGCGTGTGACAGGGAGTATGTTGTGTGTAGGTGTTTTGGGGGGCTGAGTGTGTCAGCATGCTGTCTTGTAAGTGCAGACAGCAGCAGCAGTGCAGCTATCTCACACCTAAACCCCAGCGAGATCTTCGAACTGGGTGTTGTCCCACCTAGCTCACCTGCGGGGCCTGTTCTGGTAGGCAGGCTCGGAGCACACCTAACCCCACATCAAATGGCTGTGGGGTTGGGGAGGGAAGAGGGCAGATGAGGAGGTAGACCTAGACTCCCAACACCTTAGTCTCACGGTTAAGGATATGAGAAGCCCAGGTTCACTTCCCCTCTCTGCTTGAGGCGGAGACTGAATGTGACGTTGAGTCTCCCATCTCTTAGGTGAGTGCGCTAGCTATGGGATACTTTGCTGTGGAAGTCTCTTAATCTCTCCTGTCGAACCTGGTCCACAGTTTATAAAGGCTGGAGAATCATTTTCTCTCTGCCCCAATGAAAGTTTCAGTGTTTTATACACAGTGAAGCCACTGTAACAGTGAGGATTGAGAAAGCCTAACCCCACGGTACCTCCTGCCCAGTGGTTCACGCACTCACCTGCAAGGTAAGAGACCTGGGTTCCAGTCACTGTTTCACATCAGGCAGAGAGGGAATTGAACTCTGGCCTCCTATATGTGGATGCTATCTCCTTGGCTTTTGGTTTTGGAAAGAAAGGGCTGCCCTGACTGACATACCTAACTCCAGCATAACGTTCACAGTGGTCAATCCCAAATGGAGGGAGATGCCTCCCATTGGGCACCTATCTCCCTTTGAGGGGTGGGACCTAAACTGCACACCTCTCCTGGGACTTTCCTATTGGTTAGCTTAGGTAGCTCCCTGCTCAGCATGTTGGCTTTTGGGAATCGCATTCTGAGGCATCTCACCCTTCCCAGGCATGGATAGGGAGCCGGGGCACCCAGCTCAGGACTGTGGATTCCACGAGGCAGCTGGACACCTAAAAGTTAAGCACTACAATGGTGAGTCCCTTTTCAGGATCTAGCCCCAAACTGTTAGCAAGATTTTAAACAGCTAGCCCCCAGTTTGTAACTGACGGGTTATTAGAGCTCTGCAGAGGGGCAGTCAGTTCATAGAATCATAGAAAGGCTTTCGTTTGCACCTGTCCTTTGTGTACAGAAACTAAAAGACAGCAGGCAAATGGTGACTAGACTGACAGGCTGGATGAGAACCTCATACTCTCCTCGCACTGGCCTGGAGCTGTCTCTCTCCAGTGGCTTCAGTGGGCTTTGGATGAGGACCACTGTCCTCAAGTTCCTGCTTTGAGAACCCCGTGGGTAGTAAAGTTCACATAGGCTTTAGCGGGATTAAACAAATTCCCATTATCAAATACTAGGCTCCTGCACTGTCACTCACAACCCCCAGGGACACATCATTAGGGTTGCCAGGTGTCAGGGTTTTGTTTTGTTTTTTTTACCAGAAAGTCCAGTTGAAAAGGGAACCTGGCAGTGTCCTGGCAGCACTGCTGACTGGACACTAAAAGTCTGGTTACCTGCAGTAACCGCCTCTGCCACCAGGGAGTGGGAAGAGCAGTAGCTGCTGCTGGAGCCTGGAGGAGCACTCAGGAACAGCTCCAGCGGAGAGAGGTACCGGTGGCTCCCCCGAGCATGGCTCTCCTTTCTCCAACCTGCCCCACTCACCCTCCAGCCCCGGAGTGCAGCTCTCCTTCCCCTTCCCTGCCCCAGTCACCCTTTCACCCCCGGAGCGTGGCTCTCCCTTCCCTGCCCTGCCCCAGCCACCCCTTCACCCCCAGAGCACAGCGCTCCCTTCTCCGCCCTGCCCCAGTCACCCCTTCATCCCCAGAGCGCAACTCTCCCTTCCCCACCCTGCCCCAGTCACCCCTTCATCCCCAGAGTGCGGCTCTCCCTTCCCCACCCTGCCCCAGTTACCCCTTCACCCCCAGAGCGCGGCTCTCCCTTCCCCGCCCTGCCCCAGTCACCCCTTCACCCCCAGAGCGCGGCTCTCCCTTCCCCGTCCTCCGTCCCTTCCCAGGCTCCCCTTCCCCGCCCTGCCCCAGTCACCCTTCACCCCAGAGCGCGGCTCTCCCTTCCCCGCCCTGCCCCAGTCACCCCTTCACCCCCAGAGCGCGGCTCTCCCTTCCCCGCCCTGCCCCAGTCACCCCTTCACCCCCAGAGCGCGGCTCTCCCTTCCCCGCCCTGCCCCAGTCACCCCTTCACCCCCAGAGCGCGGCTCTCCCTTCCCCGCTCTGCCCCAGTCACCCCTTCACCCCCAGAGTGCGGCTCTCCCTTCCCCGCCCTGCCCCAAGTCACCCTTCACCCCCAGAGTGCGGCTCTCCCTTCCCCGCCCTGCCCCAGTCACCCCTTCACCCCCAGAGCACGGCTCTCCCTTCCCCAGTCACCCCTTCACCCCCAGAGCACGGCTCTCCCTTCCCCGCCCTGCCCCAGTCACCCCCACCCTCTGAGCGCAGCTCTCCCTTCCCTGCTCTGCCCCAGTCACCCCTTCACCCCCAGAGTGCGGCTCTCCCTTCCCCGCCCTGCCCCAGTCACCCCTTCACCCCCAGAGTGCGGCTCTCCCTTCCCCACCCTGCCCCAGTCACCCCTTCACTCCCAGAGTGCGGCTCTCCCTTCCCCGCCCCACCCCAGTCACCCCTTCACCCCCAGAGCGCGGCTCTCCCTTCCCCGCCCTGCCCCAGTCACCCCCACCCTCTGAGCACAGCTCTCCCTTCCCTGGCCTGCCCCAGTCACACCTTCACCCCCAGAGTTTGGCTCTCCCTTCCCCGCCCTGCCCCAGTCACCCTTCCGCCCCTAGAGCCCTGCTTAGTTGGCAGGGGGAGGATGGTGAAGAGAGCGCGAGCAACAGGACGGGAGAGGAGCAGGGGGCGGAACCTTGAGGAAAAGAGGTGGAGCAAGGGGTGGGGCCTCGGGGGAAGAGGCACAGCAAGTGGGGGAGGTTCCAGCGCTCAGTGTCAGGTTTTCACAAATTAGAAAGTTGGCCACCCTATGCACCATACACAAAGTAGCCCTACCGGTTGTCTTCATTCTCAATGATACGTTTGTACCGCTCCAGCTCATTCTCCAGGGACTGCTGATATATCACCAGCTGGTGACAGTCACTCGTGTACTTCTCCAAGGTCCTCTCAGCATCCTCTATCTCCTTCCTAAGAGTTTCAATCTGCTCGTTGTACAGCTGAACCTCATCATCATAACTCTCTTGAGTGCTCTTAATAGCTTGTTCCAGCACGGTTGTCTGAAATAAAGGAAATTGGAAGCAATGATATACAACATTTCCTATGTGGGGACTGACAGACATTTTCAGAGGAATCGTTAAATGGTGAGTACTTTTCTACGTCAGCAAACTAATGACTGAAAAAAAGTCGTATGCTTTGGATAATTATTGAAGAGGAAACTGACTACAATACTATGCATGGCTAGTGAGAGGGGCTAGCGAAGACGGATGGATGGGAGATGGTTTTCCAATCCCACGAGAGTTTGAGATTTCAATTTTTTTCCCATACTGAAGTAAGATGAAAAGTTGCAACCGCAAACATTTTCATGGACCAATAATCTGAAAAAAAAAATTCAGATTGGGTAAATCAGAATGTTTTGTTTTGATAATGCTGAAGCCTTTTGGTTTGCTTTTGATCTTTTAAAACCCCTTTTAAAGTCTAAGTTAAATAAAGTCCCAAAACGTTTCCACAGAAATGTTTGGAATTGGGAGCTTTGTCGAAACGAACTCTTTTCTGCGAACAGTTTGGGGGTTCTATAAATCTGCATTTTCCGATGAAAAAGTATTTAGGTCAGAAAATTCCCCACCAGCTCTCACTATGAAGATGTTTCCCAGAGAGCATCTAAGTGGGCCAGATGAGTTGCTTCTACAAAGGTCTTGGATTCCCTTGCACAAGCTCTGAAAACTGGGTCTGATGCTGCACCATTAAAGCCAATTGGCACGTTCATTATATTCATTTTGTTATTAATTCATATTTAAAAAATATATCTATTGCTCCACCCCTCCCATGCCATGGTCTATTCCATAAATTAAAACATAGACCAAGGCGCTTCTATAAATATACCCGTCAGCGCTAGGGTGACCAGATAGCAAGTGTGAAAAATCAGGACAGGGGTTGGGAAGTAATAGGCACCTATATAAAAAAAGGCTCCAATTATCGGGACTGTCCCTATAAAATCGGGACATGTGGTCACCCTAATCATAGCCCACACCACCCTAAGCAGCCTTAATATAGACAGTAAGAAGATGGGCTTTGCAAAGCTGGTCTCTGGCAGATTAAAGGGAGGAGGGGGAGCAGGTTTGCAAATTGGCAGAAGAAGGATGGTTTTGGGCTGCAGCATAGCCAGGAGATCTGCGCTCGATTCCTGACTCCACTGCAGATGTTATGTATGTTTCCAGGCAAGTCAATCAGAGTTTCAGTGGTGGTTTAGTGACCACAGTGCTGCATTTGCGGGGGGGGGGGGGGGGGGGAAAGACACATTACTGCACTATGCTAACAGCAATGGCCAGAGTCGTTCTGCCCATGGAAGACCCAGGCAGCCAGAATTCCTCTGGCAGGAGCAGGCTCATGGCTGCTTCTTACTGCTCCTTTTTGGAGGTTCAGCCTATATTCTTCTTGCACCGCCTCTTCTTTAGAGGAAGTTTGGGTCTAGCCACTTTACATCCCACCCAGCCCCAGTAGGTTGTGTAGCACCAATGAAGTTGCTAAACACCCCCTGTACTTGGCACTCTAAAGACTCCAGCACAAGGATTACAGGTGCTGACTGGACAGGAGCACAGAGGGAAGAGAGCTGCCTGTTCTGCCCAATCGGGAGGTGACTAAAATCTGGCCCATAATCTCTTTCTACCTCAGTTTCTCCAGCTGTCAGCTGGGGAGTATAATACTTACATAGCTCATTATTGACTGTAAAGCTCACCTTAGATGGAAAGGTGACACATGAGACTGCAAGTGATTAATTCTGAGACTATCAGTTCTACAGCCATGTTACTAAATGTGACATCACTGGTGCCACGGGCATTATGGGAGCCCAGTGTGCAGTGCTGCAGACCAAGTTACAGCTAGCTGCAGGACAGGTGTAGCAATCGAAAGACAAACTGTAACATTACAAGCTGCATCCTGCCGCTGACCCTCACAAAACACTTGGGGAGAGTCACATACAGCGAGCGAGCAGCATCTAATCCTCAGGGGATTTGCACTCCACCAGCAAGTGAAATGATGACCAAGGAAGTACTACATGGGGGTTGCCTTTAAATGTTACTATCAGAACATTCTGGCTTGTAGAATAACTTAACCGCCTGTGCAGTGACTCCTGCAGAGAACTGGGATTTTATTAATGCATCACTGGAACGTAAGTTGGCCACAAGGTGGTGCTGAGTCACTTTAAAAAAAAAAAAAAAAGCAAGCTAGGGAATCGCAGCAAAGTGTTACTTCTGCTGTTATTTCTCTATTTTATGTAATTCCTATAGCACCTTCTCTGTTTTCTTTTACAAACAGTCACACTTTATAAGAAGGGTTCATTCATAACTAGTCTATAGAGCAGTCGTTCTCAATCAGCACACAGCTGTGGTCCATGTGACATCCTCAGGGCCATAACTTGGGAGGGGCAGGAGGGGCACCTGCCCCAGATGCAGAACCGGTGTGGGGTGTAAAAATGGGGTGGTGCAGGATTGGGCCATAGGTAATGGAACTAGGGGTGCTGGAGGTGCTGCTGCACCCCCTGGCTTGAAGTGGTTTCCATCATAGTCAGGGTTTACCATTTGGTTCAAAGGCTCTCAGCTCTGGGTGCTGGGGGCAGTTGCTGAGGAGTTCTCGGGGGCAGTTATTAGGTGGGGGGCTGGGTGCATGGGCGGCAGTCCCTGGGTGGGGGACTGTATGATGGAGGGGGCAGTTTCAGGGGGGTTGGCTGATGGAGGGCATTCCCTGGCTGTGGGGGGGGGGGCAAGCTTGGGGGGCTGGGATATAGTCCCTGACTGGAGGGGCTGGATACATGGGGGGCAGGGGTCCCCATCTTTGCCAGCAGGCTCGGCAGCCGTGCTGTCTGGGCACTCAGCCCAGCTGCACTGGCTGGCGGGGAACCCTGCACCGGGCAGGGGTCCCCATCTTTGCCAGCAGGCTCGGCAGCCGTGCTCTCTGGGCACTCAGCCCAGCAGCAATGCAGTGCAGCCTTGCTACCCTTACAGTAAATTAATTTTAACAGTTAGTGTTTTGACTTATTTACTCATTTAAAATGCTCTTGGCAGACATTTGCCAGTGTTGAAAGGAAAGGTGCTGTATCGATTTGAATTGTATTGCTGTCATATAACAAATACTAAATCTGGTTCTTTTTGTGTGTGGCTGTACAGGCAGAGTGCATGCTGCCCACAAGACACAGAGCTCTGCAGATGTTGCCCACAATGGTAAATAGGTTGAGAACCACTGCTGTAGAGGGTTAATAAATCATTAATATATTGCTTTAATAATTCATTACTCAATTGTTATAGACCATGGGGAGGGGGGGAGAGGAGGAGGGACAGGAGCGGGGGGAGAGCTGTTTCCAAAGAACCTGAGTGATTTGTTTTATTTGGGAAAATTCCACCCTGAGATTCCAACAGCTCAATAGGTTGATTATAGCCATGGCTTATAACCACCTATTACCCCTTTTACTGATATTCTCAGTATAAGTGCTATATTTGTCATGTATTAACCCTTTATAAATGGAATCTTAATAGAAAGTGTCACCTTGACAATGAAGGTTTCATTCTGAAATTAGGACTAGTAAAGGCCAGATTATGCTAATCTTTTCTTGGGTTAACCATCTGAAGGCAGGTTTCTCCAGCTACTTGTACATCTGAGCAGAACTCAGGCACCGTCACAGTCCATGCTCTCCCCTGAGTGCAAGGTGAATTCCTGACCAGGGTGTTAGACACCCCAAGGAGGCTGAGGTAGAGGTGTGGCCTTAGCCCAGCCCCTCTGTGTGCTGGCCAGAAGAGCTGGCGAGACTCAGCAAGCCGCTGGAGTGGCTGTACTTCCCAAGATCTCTGGGAGGTGCTGTGTATCAGCACACCATCCCCGGAACAGGCACAAAGGAGCCCTTACTTGCCGTGTTAAGATAATAATTTTCCACAACTCCCCATTAATTAGGCCTAGGGGTGGGCATATAGGTCCTGACCTTCATGGCTTAGGTTGCTGTTCAGTTTTCAGTTTAGCCTGACAGGATCACAGAGCCCAGTGGATTGCTGCAGAAGACACAAGCTGCACGATGACGTACTTGGCTGGGGACAGGCAGGAGCTGCAGGAAAAGTCCTGGTAACTCGTGCCCTGTGAATCAGCACTGCACAGACACACAGACCGTTGTTGCTGTTGGTCCCTGGGTGTGGCTGAAGGTGCTAATTCATTGTTATTGTAATCAGGGATATGTGTAGGCTGCTGTGTGAAACCTGACATGCACTTTTTGAGGAAATACATAGATTTTAAGGTCAGAAGGGACTATTGTGATCATTGAGTGTGACCTGCCTCATGGCACAGACCATAGAATGTCACCCAGTTATTCCCACATCAACCCCAGAGCTTGTGGAGCGAATTTAGTGCTCAGGGAAAGTGCTGAACTGACATCTCTGAAGACCTCTGATTTTATCCCACAGTGCCAGTGCATTTCATACTGGATTGAGCGAGGGGGAGACTCAGTCCCTGGACCTTTTCAGTCGTTGGCCTGTCTGCTGAGACTGTCCATCAGCAACCCAGTTGTGATCTGGGCATCTTGTTCCACCATGTGATGGACTAAGGCCTCCAACCACTTCTACTCAACCTACTAAGCAGCCATCACACAGTCATGACTGACCCTCTGAAACTAACTACATAAATCTTCATCCCATGGTTAGACCGAAGGCAGAAGCTGAGATAGGTAAAGTTTGAATAAAAAAAAAATCCTTTTCAGGCATCCATCTTATTTGTAGGTATAATACATATGCTCAAAACCCCATTAAATACCAGCCATGCTGCGTTGTTCAGTGTTAGGTGTTGATTTGTTGCAATTACATTAGCCTGAATCAATGAGGGTCACTAGACTTTCCAGTTAATTGCATGGTACCTCAGTCTGCAGTTTCAATTTCTGAGTCTGCAGCTGACAAAGAATGCTCTTGTACTCTTCCAGCTGACTCTGCAGGATAGGAATTCTCCTTTCTGCCATCAGCCTTTCCTGAGAGAAAAGAAGAAAGAATGTCTGATCGTGTAAACATGCCACCAGAGATTTCATTACCTACAGTCAATCTGAAAAGACAACATGAATGATAATGAGATGACACCTCAGCCTCTTGCTACATAACTTTAATGGTCTCAAGTTCCCAATGGAGGCACTGTAGAAGCACTGCTTACGGTTTAAAATAGTTCATTTCATTTGAAAAGAAAAGGTTTGCCATTCACACCCAAACAACAACTGTTTCCTGGGGTACTGTCCTACACTGGTGCGAAAGTGAAACCCATCACCTTTGTTTCACCTGGTTTCATCCAATCAGTTTGATTCACAAGGGTCCATCCCTCTTGCTCTTTCCCCATCTTGACTCTTTGGAGAGGGAGCAGGCAAAGTAGGCTCACATCCCCATCTCCAAATCTTGGAATCTCTTTACTTTGATGGGACACATCCCTACTGCTGCTGCTGCTGGACTAGCCTTTTAACATGTCCCAGAATACACCTGGCTAGCAGAAATCCCTGTTCAAGACGTCTGACATCTCTTTTGATCCTAAAGCTCCTAAAGCTCACTTAAATTTTTCAAAGCTGCAACTTTGATCTTCTGTTGTCATCATTAGCAATTTCACATTTACTCACAGACATCACAGCACCTCCCTCTATGCAGAATAGGAAATAGATGAACTATCTCAGGAACTTAGGGTAAATATTGACTATCACACTGTGAGTGCTCACTACATAGAATTTATTTACTCAGTGAAACACTTACCTCGCTTACTCCAACTGTAATGGTGGTCACACTAGGGGTCATTTGGATGATCTGTTGTAAAATGCTGACATAGGTCTGTATTTCCATGATATTCTGTGGTGGAGTAAAATCATTTTAATTAGTAACTAGTAGAGCAAGATTTTCAGTTCAGCTGTCTGAATGTCTGTGATTTATTTCTTGATGATAACTTCTTTCACTGGTAAAAGTATGAGTCAAATTCAGATCTGCCGTATATACATGCCACCCTGACTCTAGTGGACTTCTACTCATCTGAACTGGGCTCTATATGTGTTCGCAGTTTAGTAACCCAATCACCACATTCAGATAGTACTTTGCTAAAGCTGTTCGGTTACTGATGAGATGCAGCATATTCTTAATTCAGTACTATGTTACTCATGTTTTAAAGGAACAAATGGGAATATAATCTGATCTAGTCACCGGTGGAGGAGAGGTGGAAGGGGTAAGGGTGGTTAATGGTGTAATAAAGATCGGTGGAAGGAGGTTATTTTCATTTGTATGGCTGATGTGTAGGACTGTGACTCCTTTCAGATGACACTTTGTAAATGTGCTTAGAAAAGGTTGACCAAGTCCAGCATCTGGTTTGAGTCATTGACCATTGACCCTGTTCTAGTTTTTGCCTCTAGACCTGATCTAGCTTCCATAGCTCTCAATGGCAAAAATTCCAAAGAAATGTGGGAAAGGATTAACGTTAGTCTCGCTCCTTTTACCAAATCTATTTCCAGTTTATATATGGCTCCTAAAGCTATTTAATGATTGATCTTTTCCTGGGAATGCCAGACTACAATTCTCCCAGTAACACCCTTTACAGGACTTTAATCAGGCAACATTTTATAGTGTTCATACTACAAAACAAATTGTTGTACCTCTGTAAAACAGTAAGGCCTATATCGACAAGCCTATTCAGACACGTGATTCCCACTGATTCCAAAGGGAGCTAGGTGCCTAAATACGTTTGAGGCTCTTGGCCTGACTGCTTATCATGGTACTCAGGATGGCTCAAACAGGACTGGCCCCTCTATAGATTAAATGATGATAAAGGATTCAAGCAGATCCTGTTAATCATGTTAATGATTCTAGACTGCTGACCTTGAGTGAGTGAGCTTTGATAAAATACAACAGCCTACTTGTTGGTCTAGAGAATACCGAACTGAATGTATTTTGTTCACTAACATATCCAGTCTTACCTGGGGTCACTGGGTTTCTTTGAACCTTTTCAAAATGCCTTTTTACAATAAAACAAAACAACAAACCTTTACCCTGTAGGTGTCTGAAGTGGCCACTGAAAGAGATCAAAGGTTAGTGTGACACTTTTCAACCTTCCAGACTCCTCTCTGACAGGTGGGGAATTCAGTGCAATTACCTTCTTGTACCTGTCCTTTGTGGCATTAATGTCATCCTGCAGGAACTGTGATTCAATCTGAAGTTCCAGATTACATAACAAAGCTTCATCTGCTTCCTGCAGTGCAGATAAACATGACATTTTTAGTACTGGCTTCAGGTTTGCTAAGAATAGAGGAGCCACTTATCCAACAAGTAAATATTTTAAAATTTGTAGCCACCTATGTTGAGAATTAAACACTAATGGGAGAAACAAAGGTATGATGAAACAACAAACAATATGCACTTTTATCCATTCGGCTCTCCCGTGGTATACACTATTTTTCTAAACAAAGCTGATAAAGACAAGCAGTTAAATACATTTCAGCGCTGTGGTGCTGTCACAGCTCATTCACCATATGCTTTATGATGGCTGGGAGCCAAGGAATAGACACTTTATGAAATACCAATCACTGAAGCTTGCAATGGTGTCTGATTCTAAGCAGGAGGAATCAACAGTATAAGGCATTGATTTCTCCAATGTTTGTGACCGTGTTTGATATATTTTGACACTTTTTAAAATATCACACTAAAGAACATACTATATTTCTGTATCAACCTGAAATTTTTCATCCCTTCACTTTGTGACACCTCATACGTCATAAAATTGGATTTTTCTGTGACATTTCTGGGACTATTAATTATTAACATGGTGGCTCACAAAAACTAGAAAAGCAAGTTTGGGGGCAAAAAATTGCAATTAATTGTAAATTCAGGAAGCAGAAGATTCTCAGAGTCCAGATGGTCTAGAGAAATGAGCATGGAACTCACAATAATTACTGTGATTTACACCTGCATAACAGAGAGCAGAATCTGGCCCAGTATCTAACTCCTGTTTCAATTCTAAGAGGTCACTTGGCTCATTACTGAGTTATACTACTTTAAACAAGCTCCTGAATATAAAATACTTCTCAGTAACTTTGAATCATACAGTACAAAATAACAAGTTCTATGGGGATAAGTTTCAGACTGCTATCTAATACATCAGCATCTCATTAAGTATATTGTGCACCAATAGAGTAAAAATTTAGTTTCTGGTAGGACTCCTGAACATGACCAGTTGAATCCTTCTTGCAACTCCCTAACACTCAATGGTTCCTATGACATTTTATATTTTACTTAAGTGGGGGCTTTTTCATGCAGCTATAAATGCAATATGAACCTGATCCAAAGCCCATTGATATCAAGGGAAAGAAACTCACTGCTTTCAATGGACTTCGGATGTGATACCTCAGCTGGCTGAATTGCACCAATACAATTGAATTGACATTTACAGAAGACAAAAGTATTCCCTACAGTGATAAAAAAGGTGTTAAAATATATCAACAGATGCAGGCTTGGCATCAATAGTTTATATAATCTCAGCGTAATCTAGCCCTTGAGTAAAATCCTAGCCCCCAGTGAAGTCAATGGCAAAAAAGCCCACTAACTTCAACGGAGCTAAGATTACACTCCTAGTACTTTGGACGATTGTTTACACGTAACTCTTTGTCAGGAAATCAATGCATTTTGGCAACTTCTGTGACCAAATGTTTGTGGGTAAGACCTTCAATAACACAAGCTCTCTGAAAATCCTGGAGACATTTTTTTCACCATGTACACTCAGCCCTTTGCAGCCTCTCTCTATCAATGGTTTTGTTATGATATTACAAAATCCCATAGATTTTCAGTAGATCTTATTCTAGAGAACAAAGTACATACAACCTGAGATCATGGCAAGGGGGTTGGGGAGGAGCGTCCTTTTCTCAATTGTTTTTGCAATTTGTTTCCTTTCTGCATTTGACAGCACTTTAAGTATAGTTTCACAAGTTCCCGCTACAAGCAGCTATTCAGGTCATTCCACCTGCGTTATTAGTGTGTCTCTGACCCAGCAAGAGCAAAAAGAAATTGCAAAACGTAGGAATATCTGACTGTAAAATCAAAAATTTGAAGGTGAGTCTCCAGGACAGCTATACATCTGAAAGTGCATTTAATTCATATTTTTACATTAAGTAGTTTCAAGGTGATGGTGTCTCTTTAGTTCTGTCACACCAGGTTTTGAGTGGTAAGTTGTGCTCAACAGCAATAATCATCAGCTTTGTAGCAACTTTGGGGTAGCCATGGATGCTAAAATCACTAATATTTCATGGGCCTGATTCGGATTTCATCTAGACTAGAGTAACGCCACTGAATTCAATGGAGATCCTTCTTTTTTAGGCCTCAACTAACCAATGCATTTAAGCACATGCTTCATTTTAAGCACATGAGAAGTCCCACCCCTATTCAACAAAGCACTTAAACAAGTTCTTAACTTTAAGCACCCACTTAATTCCTGATGAAATCAATGTGACTTACGCATATACTGATTTGCTGAATCTGGGCCTTGCACCAGAGACTAGAATCAGGTCCCATGTGTATGAGTTTATGAGATAGTTACATTCAAAATGCATATGCTTTTTTTCTTGACTCATTTCTTTCTTCATAATTCCAACCACACTGCTCATGCCAGCTCCTCAAGGTAAGAGTATGCTAGTGAAAAGGTCTGATTCAGTACTTTCCAGGATTTGGGATAGAAAAGTGAGCATGTGCACTGTGAACCTAACTGTATCATAGTTGCCAGCACATAGGGGATTCTGATCTCTGTTGTAAATCAGGGATATCTCCATTGAAATCAGTAGAGTTACATTGGTGTCCGTGAGATCAGAACCAGGCCCATTCAATATAACTGATTTTGTCATATATGATAATCCCAATGTTGATACAAAGGCTGATGATTAGTTCTCAGGAAAGTGTGTTCTACTTCACACAGAACCTAACCTGACACAATTAAAAAGTCATCAAGGGAAACTCAGACCTGATCTACACTTAAATGTTAGGTCCACGTAACTATGTGCTAAGGGGGTGTCAAGGTTCCTTCCCCACTCTGAACTCTAGGGTACAGATGTGGGGATCTGCATGAAAGACCCCCTAAACTTATTCTTACCAGCTTAGGTTAAATGCTGCCATCACCAAAGTGTTACACAAAGAACACGGGAAGTGCCCACTTGGAAATGTCTCCCCTCCAAAATATCCCCCCAAGCACTACACCCCCTTTCCTGGGGAAGGCTTGATAAAAATCCTCACCAATTTGCATAAGTGAACACAGACCCAAACCCTTGGATCTTAAGAACAATGAAAAAGCAATTAGGTTCTTAAAAGAGAATTTTAATGAAAGAAAAAGTAAAAGAATCACCTCTGTAAAATCAGGAAGGGAAATACCTTACAGGGTAATCAGATTCAAAACATAGAGAATCCCTCTAGGCAAAATCTTATGTTACAAAAAGACACAAAAACAGGAATATACATCCCATTCAGCACAACTTATTTCATCGGGCAATTAAACAAAACAGAATCTAACGCATATCTAACTAGATTGCTTACTAACTCTTTACAGGAGTTCTGACCTGCATTCCTGCTCTGGTCCCGGCAAAAGCATCATACAGACAGAGATAACCCTTCGTTTTCCCCCCTCCAGCTTTGAAAGTATCTTGTCTCCTCATTGGTCATTTTGGTCAGGTGCCAGCGAGGTTATCTTAGCTTCTTAACCCTTTACAGGTGAAAGGGTTTTTCCTCTGGCCAGGAGGGATTTAAAGGTGTTTACCCTTCCCTTTATATTTATGACAGGGGATGTGAAAAATTCAGACCCCGGAGTGCCACAGCTATGCCAACTGAACCCTCAGCGTAGATGCAGTGAGGTCAATGGAAGAATGCTTCCTTTGACCTAGCTACCATCACTTGGGGAGGTGAAGCTCCTACAGCAATGGAAAAAAAAACCCTTTCCATCCCTGTGAGAAGTGTCTGTGTTATGGCACTACAGCAACATAGTTACAGCATTGTACCTAAACCGCAGTGGCATCTGTAGCGTAGACATGGTTTGAATAAATAACTGACTACACAGAGGAACATGCATAAAGTACTGTCAAATGCACAAAGGAAACAGAAAATATGGGAACAAATATTTTCCCCTAATCGACTTCAGTCAGAGTAACACTAGACGTTGCTTGTCACAATAGGATCTTAAGGGGGCTGAAGGGAGACAGATTTTTAAACATATGGCATCCCTTTAAAACTCACCACTTTCAATTATCAGAGGTAAATATCTGGTACAATGATCAGATCATGTGCAGTGAATTAAACTGGGCAGGGCATGTGACTGTGGTGAAAGAGGAATTTCCTTTTTCACATGCACAGCAAACCAATCACCCGGGCTGATATGCTATTCAGAAATGTGTTGATGCTTGTGATTTTCATCATGCCGTTGACTCATCCAGCCAGGTTTGCTGATGCACCAATAAAACCACCATGAACTTTTTTTACTCTAGAGCTAGTTAACTGCACTGTGAGCAAATGCCACTAATTAAAACAGACCATGACCAGAATATTCTAAGCCAGTCATCAGGAATTTGTGGAGCATTTATGCAGCTTTAATGATTTCCTATTGAGAGAAAGATCAGCACAACAATGATAGTGTTAGGAGCCTTATGGGGGAAGCAGACATCCCCAATTAGCAAATATTTTTGTATGTAATGAGCAAATCTAGTCTTCAGCTTTTCAAATGTTTGCCCAAGGGAGAAAATGCATTCGCAGTTTTTCTTTCTAAATAAGCTAGATTTAGCTATGCATTCACTGAACCCTCACGCTGTATCAAAACAACAAATCATCCAGTTATTTTCTCCTCAACTTTGTATCATTCTTTCATTATTCTTTATGTGCATTTAAAAAAAAAACTTTAGATACTGACTCCAGCAGTGATCAAGGGCCCAGATCTTCAATGGTACTTACAGCCTAACTCCCACTGATAAATACCTTTGAGGATCAGGGCTATTTTCAAGCAATAGCAATGAGATAGGACAAGTCCAGTGCTCTGCAGAATTGTTGTTTAATGTTTCTCTATGTTGACGTGTTCTTCCCTATTTGTAAAGATTCCTGCATGTATATAAATTTATCCTGAGTACTATGCACAGAAAATGAACTGCAAAGCAGAATGGACTTATCTTTCTGAGTAAAAGCCACTGCATTCCTACATCTATAAATTGACCTGAATGTACCCAAATACTAGTTTAAGTGTAAGGTGATGGATATGGGGATATGAATTCTGTGTCACTGATAAATATGGACAATGCAATCATGTCAGAACTTTGCTCTCAGCATAATATGCATCTCATATCTGCTGTCTGCCCCGCTGTAGAGAATACTGCTGTCAAAAACCTGCTAAGATGTATAACATCCTCCATTTCATTTGATATAATGTGAAATGTATCAGTGGCACAGAATTTTACCACACGCACATACATGTATGGAGTAAACGATTTGCAAAATGGCCTTCATGGCAGGGCTTGGATCCCTGTTTGTTGTTAATGGAGAGAGGTACAAATTTTACAAACAACAAATCATTCACTAAACTGAGCCCCTTTTCCTATTCAGCAGTAGTCTGTAAACACGCAGTAAGCCTCTTCATTATTCAGATGGACCAGTGAATGTTGTGTATGAACAAATTTCTTCCTAAAGATTGCTCACAAACTGGTTGCCTCGGTGAGCGTTCCATTGCTCATTTGATAGTTTGCTCTCTGCGGTTTGTAATCTTTGTCACCTGATATTGTTTTTGTTCCCTGATTGCGTTACCTAATATTTATAATCACTTCTGTCTGTGTGAAAGATGCCATCTGACTTCATCTTCTGACCTAGGGACCTCCAGAGCTAAGTGCATAGCTTGAGCTGAAGCTCTTAACCTATAGCTCCAACAGACTCAGCCAGAGAGAGAGCCCTCTAACCAGGGCTGAAAGTAAGTCGAGTGACTTACTGGTACGCTGGGGCCAGCTCTGGCCCCCGGAAGGGGCGGGGTTGAGGGGGTCAGAGCCAGCCCCAGCCCACCCTGAAATGTAAGTGCCCCCCCCCGCACCTGGGTAGCAGCAGCAGCAGCCTGGGGCTCTGGGGCTATTTAAAGGGCCTGGGGCTCCCCTCTTCTACTGCCCCGGCCCTTTAAATAGACCCCGGAGCCCTGGGGTAGTGGGGGCTCCAGCTGCCTCTGCAGCCCCAGTCCTTTAAATAGCCGCTGGAGCCCCACCACTTCCCCAGGTAGAAGCAGGGGAGCCGTGGGCCCTTTAAATAGCCCCCGGAGCCCTGCAGCCGCTACCCTAGGGCTCCAGCAGCGGGGCTCTGGAGGCAATTTAAAGAGCCTGGGGCTCCAGCCACTGCTGAGAGCCCCAGGCCCTTTAAATTGCCCCCTTGGGAAGCCGGGCTGCCCCAGTACGGTGCACTGGCTCTTGCCGATACGCTGTACCGGGGTATACTGGCTTACTTTCACCTCTGCCTCTAACACATATTCACATTTTGATAATGAGAAGGGATTTAGTAGAAGTTGTATTCATTAGTGTGGTACCCTAGTGTGCTACATTTTGCTTTCTCTTTTTATGTTCCTCTTCATCGATAAGGCACAAGAGAAAAACATCAGAGATGGCCACCAGACCCCTGTCACGTCTGCTCACACCTTCAAAGGCATCATGTTTCCCAGCAACAAATTTTTTTTTCAGGTTTTCATATGTTTTAAGTGACAAACAAATATCTCAATTTTTCACAGAAAAGCCAAGTCTCCAAACTCTAAAACAAAATCTTTGAGTGAACCTTTGGGAAAATGTGTCCTCACTTTCACCCATCTCTGATCACTATGAGCCAGACCCTGTTCGGACTAGGGGATCACAATTGTCCCTTCTGAATCTGTGGCACTGGATTCAAACCAGTTGTTGGTAATCTCCACGAAGTGTCTAGGGAGCAGGAACCTTTCTCCTTCGCTGGCAGAATGGCTGCAGAGATGCTCAGAGCAGGCTACTTCTACGCAACGGCTGAACTACTACCCCATGACCCTGTGAGAAAGGGGAGGACTGAGGAGCCATGCAGCACATACTTCATGCTCTACCTTGCCCCCATCCAACCTTGCATTGTCACAGGTAGGCCAGTGGAGCTGGGCTCCGAACCACGTGTTGGGGTTCATGCTGTGTCACTTTTCAAAATGCCCTCCCTGTGCAGCGGAACCATACTGGTTCTGATGCCGGAGAGACCTCTATGCCTCCAGAGATGCTCTGGATTTGCCTTTCCATTTGGTGACCTTATAAAATACCCATAAAATGTGTTCTAAATGAGCTCCAATATACTGTCCAATTCTAAGCACATGATCTCTCTGAAATATGGAGGAGAAGGGATGTTCTGGACATTAAAATGTAGATAAAAAAAATACAAGTCATTCAAATGACCCCATCAAGGTTCCTTCCCCACTTTGAACTCTAGGGTACAGATGTGGGGACCTGCATGAAAGACCTCCTAAGCTTATTCTTACCAGCTTAGGTTAAAACTTCCCCAAGATACAAACTTTTACCTTTTGTCCTTGAACCTTTATGCTGCCACCACCAAAGTGTATAACAAAAATAACAGGGGAAGTGCCCACTTGGAAATGTCTCCCCCCAAAAAATATCCCCCCAAGCACTACACCCCCTTTCCTGGGGAAAGCTTGATAAAAATCCTCACCAATTTGCATAGGTGAACACAGACCCAAACCCTTGGATCTTAAGAACAATGAAAAAGCAATCAGGTTCTTAAAAGAAGAATTTTAATTAAAGAAAAAGTAAAAGAAAAACCTCTGTAAAATCAGGAAGGGAAATACCTTAAAGAGTAGTCAGATTCAAAACATCCCTCTAGGCAAAAACCTTAAGTTACAAAAAGACACAAAAACAGGAATATACATTCCATTCAGCACAACTTATTTCATCAGGCAATTAAACAAAACAGAATCTAACGCATATCTAACTAGATTGCTTACTAACTATTTACAGGAGTTCTAACCTGCATTCCTGCTCTGGACCCGGCAAAAACATCACACAGACAGAGCGAACCCTTCGTTTCCCCTCCTCCAGCTTTGAAAGTATTTTGTCTCCTCATTGGTCATTTTGGTCAGGTGCCAGCGAGGTTATCTTAGCTTCTTAACCCCTGTTTGCACAAAGCCACTTCTGCTAGAGGTTACTCAATCTTTTGCCGCTTCTGATACCTTAATTATTTCTGCCTTTACATCCTCCGCTAACAAAGCCATTTCTTATTCCTAGGCGTTGGGTCTACAGAGCACACATTCGCTAAAATCAGACAAATAAAGATCCATATGGTAAAAGAAAAGGAGTACTTGTGGCACCTTAGTGACTAACCAATTTATTTGTTAGTCTCTAAGGTACCATAAGTACTCCTTTTCTTTTTGCGAATACAGACTAACACGGCTGCTACTCTGAAACCTGTCATATGTTAAAAGAGATTGTGAGGAAGGTAGCTGATTGTTACTGATTGCTTTGTAGCATTGTTCTCCATGAATACATTCCTATTTAGAAAGCACATAGCTTTCTCAGAGGATTCTTTGCTACCTTAGTGCCCGGGATACCTTAAAATGGACTCAAGAAAAGCCAATAAACAATAAAAACATATTTACTAAATGGAAAATAGCCAGAACAAATTAATAAAGAATTCACTAATACATCAGTGTTTACATAGAGAAACTCATCCACTCCCTCGATGGTATCAATGTTGGTTTAACCTTGGTTTGTTGCCAGTAGCATGGCAAAACTCCTATTGATCTCAAGTAGAAAAGAATTCCAGAAGTGGCCCAATGTCTGCTCCCATTTCTTGGTTCTCTTGTCCCTTTCACATTCCTGTGATTGCCTGCCCAGGAAGGTACCATTTACCATGAGGAAGGGGAGCAGAATCGAACGCTAAGTAACATGGCTAGGAGAATACACATTGATACCTATCCTTCTTGAGTCATTAGAAAACACGGAATGTGAATAGAGTGGATGATTTAATCTAGAAATATTGGGCCAGATTTTTTTCTCTCTCTCTCATTCTCTCTCTCCCCCATTCTCCCTCATTAGGATTGAATGTAACTCTTTAAAACAGTGCAAATTCAGTGTGTTGCAACCAAATTAACCCAATGTGGCAAACAATGTGAAGAGAAGAATTTTTTCATTTGCTTATATACCAATATTAGGAGACTGGGTTACAAGTAAGAGAAATTGGAAACTCTCATTGATGAAAAGAAATTGGATATAATTGATATGACTAAAACCTACTGAGACAATTACTGTGACTGGAATGTTCACAACACTGTTACAACCCGTTGAGGACAGTCAGAATGGGTTAATTTCCCAAAGCTAAGAAGAATTATGAGTGAAATTGATTGGGAAGGAAAATTTGGACAGAAAAATGTGAAGGAAAATTGGGAGTTATTTAAAAAGAGTTTATAGATAACCAACTTTGACCTAAAAACCCATCATGTTTAGTGATGAAGTGAAAGCAGTAATTACAAATATAAAAACAATTTCTAACAAATGGCAAAAAGGGAAAATATATAACAATCAATATACAGTAAATGTTATGAAATATAGAAAATTGACAGGGCAGCTAAAGACTTCAGGGAAAAATCCATGGCTAGCAGGGCTATGGCCAATAAAAAGTTTCTTAAAATATATTTGAAACAAAGGAAATTCTAGTAATGGTAGAGTTATAGGTCTGTTATTAGATGGAGATGGTAAAATTGTTAATAATGATGCAGAAAAGGCAGAAGTGTTCAATAAATATTTTGTTCTGTAGTAGGAAACAAGCAGGATGATGTACTTGTACCACGTGAGAATGAAGAAGTACTACCTAGTTCATTAATAACTAAGGATGATGTTAAACAATATTTAATTGGGGAAAACATTTTTATAACAGCAAATCCAAATAATGTGCACCCAAGGGTCCTAAAAGAGTTGGCTGAGGAGATCTCTGGCCTCCTAATGTTAAAATTTAATCTATTTTGGAATACCAGGGAAATTCCAGAAGACTGGAAGAGTGCTAATGTGGTGCCAATATTCACAAAGGGCAAGTGGAATGTCTTCTGTAACTATAGGCTGGTTAGCCTGTTATCAATCATGGATAAAATAATGGAAAAGCTGATACAGGATTCAGCTGACAAAGACTGAAAGAATATGAATGTAATTAATGCCAGTCAACATGGTTTTTACTGAAAATAGGTCTTGTCAAACAAACCTGATTTCATTTTTTGATAGCTGTAGTATACTTAGACTTTTATAAGTCATTTGATTTAGTGCCACACACATTCTGACTGAAACATTAGCATTATACAATATCAGTAAAACACAAGTGAAATAGATTAGGAACTTGCTAACTGACAGATGTGAAAAAGTAGCTGCCAGTGGAGAATTATGATGGAAAGAGGGTATTTTTAGTGAGGTCCCTCAGGGATCGGTACTAAGTCAATGCTATTCAACATTTTCATCAAAGTCACTGCTGGTAAAATTTGCAAATGACACAAAGGTTAGCAGAGAGGTAAATGATGATCATGGCAGGGCAGTAACATAGAGCGATCTGGATCTCCTGATAAGTTGGGCCCTTTTAAACGAAACATATTTTTATAGAGCCTACTGCAAGGTCATGCATCTAGGAACAAGGAAGGCAGGCCATACCTACAGAATGAGGGATGTATCCTGGAAAAGAGTGACTGAAAAGGATACAGGGGATATTGTAGACAAGCAATGCAATGTGGGCTCCCAGTACAGTATTGTGGCAAAAACTGAATGCAATCCTTGGATATGTAAACAGGGGAGTAGCAAATAGGAGGAGGGAGGTGATTTTACCTCTGTATATGGTATTGATGAGACCAATACTGGAATACTACATGCAGTTCCAGTGCATGCATTTTCAAAAGCATGTTGAAAAATTGGGAAAGTTGAAGAAAAGAGACAGAAATTATTTGAAGGCTGGAGAAAATGCCTTACAGAGAGAGATGTAAACAGCTCAATCTGTTTAATTTCTCAAAATGATTGAGAGGTGACTTCATTAAAGTGTAGAAGTACCTTCACCAGGAGCAAATACTGAGCGCTAAACGGCTCTTCATTCTAGCAGAGCGACGCATAACAAGAACCAATGGTTGGAAGCCGAAGCCAGACAAATTCAAATTAGACGTAAGGCTCAAAATTTTAACAGTCCGGCTGACGAACCATTGGAACCAACAACCAAAGGAAGGGGTGGATTCTCCATCTCTTGATGTCTTCAGATCAAGACTGAATGCCTTTCTGGAAGATGTGCTTTAGCCAAACACAAGTTATTGGGCTCAATAAAGGGGAAACTGGGTGAAATTTAATGGCCTGTGACATACAGGAGACCAAAGCAGATGATACAATGGTCCCTTCTGGCCTTAAACATTATGAACTTATGCAATCCATTTGCATATGATTAGAGCAGAGTTTAGGATTTCAGGGGCATCCATAAACAGTGGCTCAGTCTGACAGAGTTATAGTCTGGGTAGATGTTTAATCTCCTTAGGCCTTCTCTACACTGCAGAGTTTTGTTGCTAAAAGGCAGCTTTTGGCAACAAAACAGTGGAGTGTACGCATAGCAATGCCACTTTTGCTGACAAAACTCTTCCATTTCAATGACAAAATAAAACCACCTCGACGAGAGGCATAGAGCTTTTTGCAGCAAAGTTAAAATGACAAAATGTCACTGCAGACACTGCCGTTCATTATATCCCCAGAACTGGCCTCTCCCAGTATCCCACAATGCCTGCCAGGACCGTTCTGCTCACTGTTTTGAACTCAGCAGCCCTACAGGCATGTGCCCCTCCCCTTTCAAAGCTCCCTTCTGACAGCTGAGCCTGCTGCTCTACACTGGGCAACAAAGCAAATCATGAAGGTGGACTGCTCCTGCTCTCTGCCACACTAGGAACACAGACGCAGGCAGGCCGGGACAGATGTGTGTGCGCCTGTGAGAGAGAGAGAGAGAGGGGCTGCTGTGCTGAGCCAGGGAGGGAGGTGGGGGCTGATGTCAGGGATGTTCCCCTTCCCCTGCCCCAGGATTGGTTGCTTCTGGCGGCTGTCTGAACTGACGGAGACAGCACGCGGGGGCACACACTCTCCCCCAACACACACTCTGTCTCTGTCTTCCCCCCACGCTCCCTGTCACACACTCTTCCCCTCCCCCCCCCCCCACTTCAGTTGAAAAGCAACTGGAAATCTACTAGGATGCCCATGGAATAATGGGATTGGGAAACCTGCATCATGTGACGCTGTACCTGCCCCATGAGGCATTGCAAACCCTTCCCAAAGCACCCTGCAGCCAGGTGCACAGTGGGATAGCTACCCACAGTGCACTGCTCTCTGTGTCGATACAAGAGCTGCTAGTGTGGATGCGCTGTGCCGACACAAGGAGCATACTGTGGACATGCAACTGCAGTTTAATTAAAGTGCTTTAATTACAATGGCATAACTTTTGGTGACAAAACTGCAGTGTAGACATAAGATCACAACATTGAAAAGGGGGGGCAAAAGACATATCTGGCTTCAAGACTAAGCTTGATAAGTTTATGGAGGGGATGGTATGATGGGATAGCCTAATTTTGGCAATTAATTGATCTTTGACTACTAGCGGTAAATATGCCCAATGGGATGTTAGATGGGGTGGGATCTGAGTTACTACAGAGAATTCTTTCCTGGGTGTCTGGCTGGTGAGTCTTGCCCACATGCTCAGGGTTTAGCTGATTGCCATATTTGGGGTCAGGAAGGAATTTTCCTCCAGGGCAGATTAGCAGAGGCCCAGGGGGGTTTTCGCCTTCCTCTGCAGCGGGGGGCCACGGGTCACTTGCTGGAGGATTCTCTGAACCTTGAAGTCTTTAAACCACAATTTGAGGACTTCAGTAGCTCAGATATAGGTTAGGGGTTTGTTACAGGAGTGGGTGGGTGAGATTCTGTGGCCTGGGTTGTGCAGGAGGTCAGACTAGACCATCATAATGGTCCCTTCTGACCTTAAAGTCTATGGTTATTCAAAGAAAAACCAGTGGAGAAAAGGGGCTGCTAATTGACTGCCTTTTGACAAGTGGCTACTCAGGCTCAGCTTAAACATTATTATCTGGAATAGTTTATAGAAGAAATAAATTCAGGCAGGATAGCAGAACCTCCCCTCCTCTCCAATAGAGTCTAAGTACCTGTAGTACTATAAGTATAATACAGTTGAGTCATAACGTCATAGCCACCAAATTCGTGTGAGTGGCCTAACTGGCACTGCCTATGATGTCCCTTGTGAGCAAGTTCCCATCTAATCATGTCTACTGTTTCCAGGGGCAAGTCTGGGAATGGGGAAAACACAGTCACTTATTTCTTCTCTAAGGGATAAAGGATATAGAAGAAACTGGTTAGAGCAAGAAACTTCAGAATTTTTTTTATCTATCTGTTGCCCGTGGTTGGCCCCCCATTACTGGAATATCTGAGTACTCTATAACCTTTAATGTATTTATCCTTACAACACCCTTGTGAGGTACAGAGGTGCTATTATATCTTGTTAGCTCTTTCCAGTAAGAAATGTTTAAATGTTGGACGGTAGTTGAAGACAGAAGAATCCAGGAAACAAAGCTGCCAGGAAATGTTTCATTTTAACCTCTTTAGAAACAGCACTAGTAATTCAGGGCTCAGTTGTGCCTGAGAGGCACAGTCCGAGCTGGACTTGGTGCAGAATCACACCGTCCCAGAGGGAGCGTGGGGAAGCATTCTCACTACTACAGCTCCTGCAGGCGCTGAGCTGTTTAGGGTGCATTTCACTGCCTGCTGTGCAGTCAGATGGATCCACGGGCAGCTCCACGGGCAGCCAGAGGCCATCTTCTCCCTGTCCCTAGGCAGTAAGTTGGGAGTCCCTGTGCTTGCTTAAATGCAGGAACTGGAATTTTGCATGTCTCAAGTCAGGATCAGACAAGCGGCAACAAAGCTGCTTGTGGCCTCCCCCTGCAAAAGAGTCAGGCTGACTGTGGCCCTTTGCCGTTAAATACCAGGCATGAAATCCTGGCTCCACCTCAGTCAATGGGAAAACTCCCGCTGGCTTCAATGGAGACAGGATTTCACTGCAGCCCTGGGTTTAGGCACCTAACTCCCACTGATTTCGACTAGTACTTTATAAGCCCAGCTCAAGTCATTATGCTGTTTAGCACTCACATATTTTTGAGGCACTGGAAAGAACTGCTCTACAAATGACAGACATTTGTTCTCTCCGCGATAAGAATTGGGGAGCTTGGCACTAACTCTTTTTAAGATTCATCTGCTATTTTCTTTGTTTTCCCTTAATAGTCTTCGGTTCATTTGATCACCGTTTGGCTTCTCTGTATGACTTACAGAATAGCTTCAGCACTCTGCCTACATTTGGGTCCCTCATCTTGGGCTCATGATTGTCTAGCACAGTTTGAGGACCGGGTATTATTCTTTGTCATGGAAACAGGACAACACTGGTACGGGGTCAAGCTAGGGAACTGTGTTATGGCCTTCCGTAGGTATTGACCCATCTGCACTCCAAAACCAAAATCAAGCTTCCATCAGTGGGTTGTTCGCCTCCTTAAAGGTAAGCCTCTGCTCAAGGGTTCTGATTACAACAGCATTCAAGGTATTCCAGAGGCCTTCAAAATCCTCTTAATCTGCAGGAATTGAGGAATGAAATGTCTATTTTTTTGGTTAATGGGAACTTGGTGTTATTTAATGGACTTGACCTTTTCCTGCAGGATAGGATACAGTTTTAGTCCTCAAAGCCAGATAATCTCCTTGAAGCTCCCAGACTGTCATAACAGGACTGACAAAAAACTGACAAACCTGTGCGTGGAGAGACTCATGCAATTTCTCTGACCAGGAGCTCAATAAGTACAATACATCAGATTAAAGGGATTTCTTTAAAAAACAGGACACTACACATAAAGACGGGATCTCTGTTAAGTGAGATCCCTTCCACAGTGAGAAGAACTGCTAATCTATATAATAAGATTCCAGGATTCTCTATGTCACTCTGAAGCCTAGAAGGTTTGTTGAGTCAGTGTGAAGTGATGGAAACAGCTACAAGCATGGCTGAGAGCTCTTTCTGTTTAGAATATCACCAGGTTCGATCATCACTAGGATCTGTGGTCTGTTATCATCCAATTTTTAAGTTCTCAGCCATTTTTAGCCTTTTTTTTTAACACACCTGACTTTATAGATTACAACAATGTGACAGCATTGGCTTTCAGCTATTAGTGGTCAATAAATGCAAAAAGAACAAAACAATGATTAGGGAAAACTGCCCTTTTTCTAGGATCACTTTGCTTGCCTCTGGCCCAGAGCTCTTTTCTTAAGGAGCTCATTGGTATGGTGCTTTCAACCATGCAGACAGTGGCAGTTTGCAGAAACCAGAACGGTCATTTTTATTTCTCTCCACCTTATAGCCAAAATTATACATATTCATATTTAGATGTAACTATCTTTGCTCCACTTTTCCACATCATTATCATCATATCAATAGACTTCTCCCACAGGTGGCCGGAGCCACACAACAGCAAGAGATATACAGTAGGAATGCTTTGCAGGGCAATGCTTAGTGAAGGACCCTTACGAGATGTGTAGGTTGCCATAAAGGCCTGTCAAGGGCTTAAAAAAATCCCAGGCAAATGAGGCACTGCATGGGAAAACACACAAGACACATCTGTAGAGGAAATGAGTTTAAAATCTGTTCTCTTGGGCTTTCATTTCTCTTATTGATTGGTTTGTGACTATATTTGTCTAGATATTAAGGAACCCTACTGACAATGAATGTTTCCAACTGTAAATCAGTGCAGCCATCGTCTGTTCTATCGACCTGGTCCTGAACTCCGTTCTCAGGAAAAACTCTCATTTAATTCAGTAAACTCAGAATCATGCCTAATAGCCCAAATCCAGCTAAACACTTACTAATGCATGTAACTGTAACTTAAAGGGGCCCCATGTTATTGGATCAGTTACAAAGTTTATATTCCATGGGTCTACGGACATGCAGGATAACAAAGGAGACAATAAGTCCAGTTAGTGATCAGATAGGTCTCTCGCTAAGGGCCTACTCCAAAACCTATTCCCACAGACTTCAGCATGTTTAGGATCAGGCTCTAAGGCCAGATTTTCAAAGGTATTTAAGTGCCTAAAGATGCAGATAGTCACCTAACGGTCTTCTCATAGGGGCCTAAGCAGGTTAGGTGCCTAATTCACATTGAAATCAACCTTTGAAAATCTGTGCCTAAGGGCTCCCCTTCAGAGTTTACAGGATGAAAAGAAATCACCCAGCACTGGAGAATGAGGAAAGGTCCCAAATTCTCTCACTATCCTAGATTCTGATTTCTTAATGCTATTGACAGTAAAGTTACCTGCACACACTGATAGCTTATGGCCAGAAATAGGAGAGAGGATGGGAACACTACACATAAAGTAGTGATTTCATGATTTGTGGGGGCACCTGTAAGTGTGACTATGGCCGGGGGGTAGAGGGGGGAAGTGATATTACATAATATTACCAAAATAAATTCCATTAGAACTAAAATAACTGCTTAAAAGTTAATCGAACCAAACTGAATGGACATCAAAGCAATTTTGTCTAGTAAATGAAATGAAAGGAAGCAGCTGATGCAAACAGCACACTTCCTACTGTAACAGGCTCACCTTATTAAGGCGTTCAAGGGTCTCTTTTAGCATCTGCTGATATTCACGTTCATTTCTGTACCTGCAAATAGGACAAAGTGAAGATGAAGTCGAGTGGCTTATCTCTTCACATACTGTGCTCCAGCTACAATATCTTACAGTACAGAAGCGTCACATTTAAGTTGACTATGAATCTTGACCGGGCCCACAAGGTTTATTCATAACTTAACCATAGATCTTTGGCTTCAGATGGCGAGTGTAATTCTTGTTTTGATTAGGTCCCTCAAGTCTTTTCATCAAGCAACAAGCACAATGAAGTGGATGGACATTTGCCATGACTTCTCCAAAGAAAGTCTGAGCATAGATCATTTCCAAGAAAATGTCAGTGATTTACATTATACAAAACTATATCAGACAACAGTGCTCACCATTTAAAAATCACTATTTACCAATAGTTACCAGACTTGATAGCTGAGATATCACAATATTTCATTCTGCTGTTAGAGGAGATAACTGTGAAAGTGTATCTGGGATAATCTGGTGTGGTACAGAAACCAATGATAAATGTTGACATTTGAGTTATGCGCACTGTAAATAATGTTGCAATTTGTGGTGTACAGTTGATTTCAACGGGAGTTTCATCTGAGTAAGAAGTGCAGAATGAGGATACATTTTGATTTTCTTGGGGTTTAGGTCTTCCTTTTTAATATTACCCACTGTTTAATATTGTTCATAAACTCCAGGGCAGATTTTAATGAGCACATTATTTAACACTGCCTGCTGAAACTAGAAAACACATGAACTTTTCTATACCATTATAATATACTCCTATGTATACGTACAGAAACACACACAAATGTATATGTGAAATTTCCTATATTAGAGAAAAATTGGAAATTAATAAATAAGAAAATGATGTAGTTTATGCTGTTTCTCTCTGAATTAAGATAAACGTGGCATAAAAGGTTATAATTTAAGAATGTCAGCTTTGTATTGTAACATACAAAGAATTCTCTTGTAAGGAGATTTTTCTCATGGAAAGAAACAACCACCATCACCCCTAAAGGGTGATTGATTGATTGTAGTTCTTTCTTTGGAGATGGCACCAAAGAATCCTGTTGTGGATTCTTTTCCTTTAAGAAAAGCAAGACTGTAAATAAACTGCTACACCAGAGAAGCAATTTAATGAGAGAATGCAATTAAAAAAACAATTAGAAACGTATTACAATACTGAGCAACAAGATTTTATCATCAAACTCTGAACAAATTGCTCATCAAAGTCAAGCTGTTGCTGGTGGCTGAAGAGTGAGATAGACACAGCCTGTCTGTTTATTCCTTGCTCCCTGAAGTAATTTCTACTACAGAAGTACAGAAAACAAAATTGCCATCTTTTTATCTTCTCCTTTAAACATTTTAAAATATGGTTTGTTAGCCCAGGGAATGGAAATCTGTTTATCTATAGAGTAGGTGTAACATAGGCTATGGTACTGAACACTGCTTGAGGCTTAACCTAGGAGGAAAGCATCAAAGAATTAGAAGAAAGTTCTCTTGTCCTAATAATTTAATCTTCAGCTCTCTCCCGAAATCATCAGTTCCTTCCAGGTGAGTTCATGGTTTCCAAGGCACCTGTCCAGTCACTAGAAAATTCCTTTCATTTAACACTAGATTCATTCTCTCCTGTGGACGCTGTCCCACTTTGTATAAAATACTTAAATATTCATTGGAGCAGAGACTGGAACATGGGTCTCCCAGGAGAGTGCCCTAACCACTAGTTCTCACCCTCTTTCTGACCCAATGACTATTGAGAGATAGAAAGAGACCCACTCCCAGCAAACCCTATAGCTCTGTGGTTAGGGCACTCACCTGGGAGGAGGAAGAGTCTGCTCCCAATGAGGCAGCATGGGTACTTGAACCCTGTTCGCCCACATCTTGCGTGAGTGCACTAACCACTGGGCTATTGAGTATAAAGGGACTTCTCCTTCTCAATGTTTCTTGAGAAAGGACTGATCTAGCTTAGGCACCTCATTCCAGGTAAGGTTTCACAGCTATGAATCCTGAGCAGAGGAAGGCACCTCCTCCAGCCCAGGGGGTGGGGGTGGGGCATAGGTCACACTCCTCTCCTTGGCATTTATCACCGTCTAACTTAGGCAGCTCCCTGGTCAGCATGCTGGCTTCTGTGCATCCCCTTGTTAAGGCTCCTAATTCTCCCCATGCATCTCAACAGGGGCATCTGGGTGCCGAACTCAAGGCTCAGGATTCCAGGGTGCCTGAAGTTTAGTATCACATTGATGAGCCTAACTACCTTTTGTGGGTCTAGCCCCAAGTGACTTGGCCCAGGTCACACAGGAAGTTTGTAGCGGAGCTGGGAGTTGAAAGCGGGTTACCCCATGTCCTAAGCTAGCACCCAACAACTGGGCCATCCTGTCTCTCTCTACAGCCCCCCACTTCCACACAGTGCAGACAGTCTACAAAAGTGAAAGGGAGGGGGTGGGGCTAAATAAGCCTCCTTACTCCCCTGCACAGTGTTGTAAGGGCAGGACAGAATGCTATTATTCAGTGCCAGTAGGGAACTGGGAACTGCTAGCAAACTGGTAAAAAAAATTAAAAGGTTGCTTAGTTTCACCCTCGCTTCCATACGTTCATGACTTTCTTCTGCTGAAATGCTGTTCTATAGCTTCCTAAAGCAGAGCTTGTCATTAAATCACAACAGCTGTCCAAATGTTTCCCAGTGCACCAGCAAAACCATTCATCCTCTGAGTTAAGACCATATTCAGTATGGAGCTTTATTAAATTGCTGACCTAAAACAAATTTTGTTGGACCTTGTAAATCTCGTCAATGTGCAGTTGAAAACAAACAGTTCATTAATTTGCATAGATGTATTCTGGCAACTGGGAAAGAATGAAGAAGATCACAACACATCATGAAAATCTTATAGCCATGATAAAATGCTGCTCTCCCCGTAATATAACCGTCTGAATTCAATAGAGATGAGGCTGACAGAGTCTGAATCCAGATCTCAACCCCACCACAATTCAGGGCTGCTCTGATCTGGGAGGGGAGGAGATGTCTGATTCTGGCCTATTGCTTGAATTTCCTTATAGACCCATTAACTGAAATATATTTAGCAGCTATTTCCATCATTATCCTTTAGCCCAAAAGCTAATGGCATAACAAGGCTGTTATAATACACACACATTACTCCACTCCACACTCCCTTGTGAGTTCACGTATCCTATGGGGATAGAGCTTTACACTCAATATACTGTGATGTCAGTGTGACCATCTCTTGGAAGAGATTTAAATCAATCCCCATTCTGTTCTGCTCTTCTCTGTACACTAAGAGATCTATAAGACATCTGAAAAAGTCTTTCACTCATACACACGGATATCACATGTTTAAATGCATGGTTACTGCACTGGCTTTATACACTCACTATATTGCCAGGATCTTACGGTATTTGTTGCCTTATAAAGCTCATTAGTACATTTCCCATAAGAAAGGCGCGATATAAAACAAAATTCTATTCTATTCTCTTTCTCTCTAGCTGTTTCTTCTACCCTGGAGCCCAATCATGCAAAAAAAAAGTGCATCAATATAAAAATACATGGGAAACTGTGCTGAAGAAGTGCAATGACCAGTTGACCATCCCCAAAGGTGAACAAATCACATGCTAGCCAAGACTTTCAAAGTGACTAGTATTTTCTGTGCCATTTTTTAGTGCCCAACTAGAGACTGCCTTAAAGGGATCTGATTTTCAGAGGGTGGGAAATCAGTGTTTTCTGAAAACAGGCCCCTTTAAGTTGCTTCCAGCTGAGCACTCGGAAATTGTGACACCCAAAATCTCCAGTCACTTTTGAAAATCTTGAAAAGCAAAAGGACAAGCCAGTCAGGGGACAGACTGACTGATGTACCTGTGCTGATATGGTAGGTATGTGAGGGGCTGAAACTGACGAGATGAAGGCCAAGATCTGCAAAGTCATTTTTTGACCCTCATGAAGCAGATAAAGGTACTGAGATCCTTAGTCCTGATATAAATGTGATCCTTAGCTGGCAGTGTGGATCCAGGGCTGGACAGTGGTGGCCCTGTTCTTCGTGCCTCGTCCACTGCCAAGCAGCAAGCAGAAGTCAGCATTGTGTTGCTGCATAGAGGGTATTAGTTGCCATAGGAGTAGGGAAAAGCTAGTAGATGTCCTTTGAAGAAGCTGCCTGATTCAAGTAAGCTAGAGCAGATCTTTAAAAGATCCACCACCACACTGCTTTTCTCTTTCAGCTGTCAGAGAGCTACCAATGTGGGAATTCTGCCACCGCACCCCAGAGTTCAGATATTTAGCAGAATCCATGAGCACTCCCGTTAGCTGAGGGGGTCTGCCTATTGAATGGGAGGGACATGCACAGTCTAGAAGTTATACTGGACTCGTCTCCACTTCTAAAATGCCGGGCTTCAGCAGTGGCTAGAAATATCTATTCCCTTCTCCAGTGGACAAGTAGTGTGAACCTGTTCCTCACAATGTAGACCTAGTCACAATGATCCATATCTTTATTATTCAAAGCTGGACTATGGCCATGTTCTTTCCCTGGGTCTGACACTGGGAGGCTTCCAGGAGTTGAGTGTGGCTCAAAATGTTGCATCTTGTCTCCTCAAGCAGAACAGTAGACAAGAAAACACCACAGCATTACTCAGCATTCAGTCACTCAGTGCTGGATTCAGTTCATGGTCCTGGTCCTGGCCTTCAACGTGCCCAGCTGCCTAAAAGCTGCCTCTCCCTTGACCCACTCCAAGAATATTAAAATCAGCAAGGAAGATGAAGATGAAGGTACCTGGGATGAAGATTGCCAGAGCTGGAGACAAAACATTTTCAGTAAAGGGTGCCCAGCAGAGGAACTCTGAGGTACAGGAGGTTAGGATGATCCCATGTCTTGCCTCCTTATGGCACAATGAAGGAGACATGTACTTTCACTAACCTTTTCTCAATAGAAACAGCAATGCTTTGGCTGGTAAGTCCTTCTTCCCCATAGATACCTCTGCCAAAGAAAAGACAAACTATGGAATGCAAGTCCTACCAAGATGATGCACAAGCCTAAAATACTTGCATTTCATCTCTCAGTACCTGTGATTGGCAGACTAAGAATATACATGACATAGCTTATACTGCTTATCTCTGAGATACAGACTACTGCTTGTATTAACAAGAACAATGAGCCCAATCCCAAAATCTTCCTTATTTAGTTCTTACTATACACCACTCTCAATGAAGTAGTGTCACTGCTATGCTGCCCCTTTGGATAGTGCAGTTCACCAGGGCACAGCTGTGCCCTTCCACTATGTGTAGGGCCCTACCAAATTCACGGTCCACTTGGGTCAATGTCATGCTCATAGGATTTTAAAAATAGTAAATTTCCTGATTTCAGCTATTGAAATCTGAAATTTCACGATGTTGTAATTGTAGGGATCCTGACCTAAAAAGGAGTTGGGGGCGGGGGTCGCAAGGTTATTGTACGGGGAGGTTGCGGTACTGCAACCCTTACTTCTGCACTGCTGCTGACGGCGATGCTGCCTTCAGAGCTGGGAAGCTGGAGAGCAGTGGCGGCTGGCTGGGAGAGGCAGTGGCCACTGCCAGCAGCAGTGCTGAAGGAAGGGTGGCATGATATGGTATTGCCACCCTTCCTTCTGCATTGCTGCCTGCAGAGCGGGGCCCTCAGTCAGCAGCCGCCACTCTCTGGCCACCCAGCTCTGAAGGTGGCAGCACAGAAGGAAGAGTGGCATGGTATGGTATTGCCACCCTTACTTCTGTGCTGCTGCTGGCGGGGTGCTGCATTCAGAGCTGGGCACCTGGCCAACAGTCGCCACTTTCCGGCCACCCAGCTCTAAAGACAGTGCAGAAGTATGGGTGGAAATATTGTAACCCCCCTAAAATAACCTTGCGACCCCCCTGCAACTCCCTTTTGGGTCAGGACCCCCAGTTTGAGAAATGCTGGTCTCCCCTGTGAAATCTGTATAGCATAGGGTAAAAGTACACAAAAGACCAGATTTTATGGGAGGAGACCAGATTTCATGATCTGCGATGCGTTTTTCATGGCCGTGAATTTGGTAGGGCCCTAATTATGTGTTTTATGTGTAAAGACATCCCTCTTCTAGGTGGTATCAGATTTTGGGGTGCAATCCAGACCCCTGAGGGGTGGTGTCACCGCCTCCCCTGCTCTGCTGTTGTGGTTCTGTCTAGATGATTCCAGCCAACATACAACCCTACACTTGAATGTCTTTAAGCAGCTCTGACTCAACAATTCTGATTCCAGCAGCCTGCTTGTTATACCCTGTCCCTCTCTGGACTCCAGCAGCCTTGGTTACACCTGGCAAAATGACCCATCACCCCCCAGTCCCGAATTTTCCCCAAACCCATGTGTTCTGCAAAGTCCAGCTCTCCCCTAGACCATTCAGACAGATATTAAGGTTCATTTGTTCCTTTAAAGACACAATACCTAACAGTTTGCCACATTAACCAGAGCTAACATTTGCTTTAAACAAAACACAGCACTGCCTGGTTTAGATTAAAAGTAAAACAAAACAAAAGGAGATCAGATTATAAATGAGTTCACATATAAAAGACAAAGTTAGCAAACAAACAAAAGAGAAAAATGCTTTCTGGAGGTGAAGACTTAACAAAACAGGCTACAGCCTTTGTCCATGATAGATTCGTAAGAAAACCATCTCCAGCAAGATGGCTGACTAACCCCTCTAGTCAGGATCTCTCACAAAGTCCAAAGTGCTCAGTTCCTTTGTCTTCATAGGTGAAAGATAACTTGGGGTTCTCTGTTCGTTCCTTTGTAGTTGAGTGAATCTTTAAATGGATTCTTCTGAAGGTCCCCCACACCCTCAAAGTAACATTCATTCAAGCTGTGAGGAAAGCGATATAGAGTCTCTTGGTGTAGGGAGTTTCATGCTGGCTTCTTCCCACTCTAGAGTTTCCTAAAATGCAAATTGATCTGTTTCCTGCAATCTCCTCCCCCTGCTGTCTTGATGGTCATACTGACCATCTATGGAATTTGCATGCCCACTGTCTCTTAATGTACCTTGGAAATATCTTCCAGGTGGCGGAACTACATTCCTTTGTCTAGCCCTGCCTGTCAGACGTACTTTGATAACATTATTTCTAATATGTTTATAATTTTAAAGTTGTCCTCCATACATATACCACACACTAATATTAATGATCAGTATGTCATTAGCTTTCTGTTGATATCTTACATAACACCGTTAGATACAGCTTATGAAATTAGTGTGTTGGGGTACACTGAACTGGCCAGGCCAGTTGAAACATACTACCAAAAAATCTGTAAGCCCCTTGCCCTCTTGCATTGGGAGGCATTAGGGTTACCATGGGCCAGTGGATGTTGAGGGCAGCAGAATGTGTACAGGATGGTCTGGGACTGTTTAGCTGGATGGCATTTTGAAGGCATGTACAGGCACCTCCTCCATCCTCTTACTAAGGCTCACTGCTGTCCAGTGCCTGATGCGTCGGTCATGGTGCACTTTATGGGTCCAGTCACCATGTATGTACATCAAACAAGTCATAGGTAACAGGGGAGTAAGAAGACTGGAGCTAGGACATGTCTACTCTTCTATTCTATTCTATTCTGTTCAGGTTCTTATACTGAGCACATCACCAAAGTATCTGAGCACCTTCCCGCAGAGCATTAAACAATACCATATGCCCTGGCCACTTCTCACTCTGAGCAAGCCAAAAGCACTTGCTTCTGCAGATGCGGTTTGGAAAGTGGCTTCGCAGATGGTTACTGACTATGGAGCTCTTCTTATCTCACACATTCCAGCTGTTGTGCTACTAGAGTGGTGGCCCGTACCTCTGATTACCAGTTACACGGTCACCCTGGCTTCACAAAAGGGTTCCAATTTGGGAGGAATATCAATTAGATTTGATCATAAAAAAATGTTATGAAGAATTATTGAAGAATCCAGTGCCCAGCTTTATATCTAGCAATTTCCAGGGAGTTACACTACACACAAACCCCATGAGTTCTATCTTTCAATATCTTTTAAATGAAACACTCTGTTTTAATGAGTAAACTTTTAATTTTTTTTCAGTTAAAAATTACTTATGCTTAGACATTGACATTAAAATAATCTAGTTTGTAATAACTTTCTGGATACCATGGAGAGAGAGAAATATACTCTGTATTTTCAGCCTTCCTACACGCAAAATATAATGCTGCTATGATAATTATGCTTAATACAACTAACATAATTAGCAAAATGATATTGTAAGCTGTGGTAGGCAGTCCCCAGGAATATTTAAGTGAGTTCTAGAGAAAGAAGTCATTATCCATTGACACAGAATCTGAATTATTCATGCTAATAGAAAGAGATGTGAATCCCATTAAAGATGAGCAAAAAATGAATTTGAATGTAAGATCTGTTTGCAAGTGGTTCATCAGGATTTAATTCTGCAAATAGTGTAGCAGCCTTAGTGCATTTAAAATGTAACTTCAGAAGTACATGTGATTTAGCTCAGTGGTTTTTCAACTTGAGGTCCGCAGACCCCTGGAGGTCCTCAGACTGTCTAAGGGGTCCGCAAAGGGTTGTGGTTTCCATAGAACAGTGGTTTTCAATTTGTGGTCCATGGATCATGTGGTCCACAGACTATGTCTAAGATTTCCAAAGGGGTCTGCACCTCTATTCAAAATTTTTTAAGGGTTCACAATGAAAAAAAAGTTGAAAACCACTGGTCTAGCTAATGATGCAAGTCAATAGGATACATTCTGTGTGTGTGTGTGTGTGTGTGTTTGTGTGTGTGTGCGCGCGCGCACACGTGTGTGTGTGCATGTGTGCCCGCATGCCAAAATCTTTGTATTTGTAAGACGCAGGGGAGGGAGAGGTGGTATATTTGAAAATAAGTAATAAAATGTGCCAGGTTTTTTTTGCTTTTTGGTCACAGAAAGAAGTAAGTATTCTGTATTGCAAAAAAGTGACATAAAACATTTGTAAGTTGTGGGTACCATGAGTGGCTGGGGTAGAAAAACATCAGTGAGTGGCCAGTCCAGCCAGTAGAAACCAAACATAGAGCAGCTAGGACAGTACACAATTCAGCTCAGTGAGACTCTATTAGCATGAAAAGCTATACAAGAGTAAAAACCAAACCAAAACCAGACAGACCCCTTAAATATCTGTCAGAGGTAGGCACAATTCACTCAGGCTAGCTCCATGCTCCCATTTGTCAGCAATGTCCATTCCAGGGGGCTACATGAGCATGATGCCATCTCTATCATTTCTCTCCTTTCTCCCACGGTTAGGTACCGATTTTCTTGATTGCTTTTTGATGAGAGATTTTTCATGATACCTGACAGTTTAGGAAATGTCTTCCTCATACACCTTCATCCTTTGCACATTGGAGCAGAGTGCCTCTCTGTCTCATATTCGTTCAATGTGCAGCAAAAGTCCAAAAAGCTATCATAAAGCTAGGAACCGTTAGGAAAGGGATAGATAGCCAGAAAATATCATAGTGCTACTATATAAATTCATGGTATTACAACACCTTGAATACTACATGCGGTTTTGGTCATTCCATCTTTCAAAATATATATTCGAATTGGAAACGGTACAGAGAAGGGTAACAAAAATGTTTACGGGTATGGAACAGCTTCCTTATGAGGAGAGATTAAAAAGACTGAGACTGCTCATCTTATAAAAGAGACAACCAATGGGGTATGATAGAGGCCTACAAAAGTCTGAATGGTATGGAGAAAGTGAATACGTAAGTGTTATTTACCCCTTCACATAGCACAATTAATAGGCAGAAGGTTTAAAACTAACATACGGAAGTACTTCTTCACGCAATGCACAGTCAACCTGTGGGATTCATTCCCAGGGGATGTTTTGAAAGCCAACCGAATAACTGGATTAAAAAAAGAATTAGAGAAGTTCAGGGAGGATAAGTCAATCCATGGCTATTAGCCAAGATGGTCAGGGACACAACTCCATGCTCCGGGGTGTCCCTAAACCTCTGACTGCCAGAAGCTGGGACTGGATGGCAGGGGGTGGATCACTTGATCATTGCCCTGTATTGTTCCTTCCCTCTGAAGTGCCTGGCACTGACCACTGCTGGAAGACAGGATACTGGGCTAGATGGACCACTGGTCTGACCCAGTATGACCATTTTTATGTTGTCACTCTGTCACAATGGTTGCATAGTTACTCCTCTCTGGGTTTGGACTGCTTTGTGCCTCCCTATGTTGATCTCTAGTCTATAATCACATTCTGTATTCAAGGAGAGGCTGTTTCCATTTTGCACATTTCACTGTAGTGAGCTAGTCTGATGGCCTGACAGTTCTGTAGCTGTCTAGCTTGCTGCTTTTTTTGATTGGTTCTTCCCAGTGACCTGTATATTGGTATTCTAGATATCGGATTAAAATCTGGAGCACTTTGTGGCTTTGGGCAAATTTATTTGCTCTGATGATCAGGAAGTTAAAGATGTTGATCTTGGGGAGTGATTATATTCTTTAGAGTGTAAATGGACAACAGAAGTTTTTCCTGTAATGCAACCCAATCTGAGTCTATTACTCTATTTGGGCTACATAGGTATGAGTTTCTGATAGGATTCTTCTTGTTCCTGTATTGTTAAAGGGGGACCAGGAGGGATGGTAGTTTCTAATGATGTCTTCAGGGGCAACTGTTTTTCTCTAGTGATGCTGTTTTGTTCTTGTGTCAACTACCCAGGTTGAATTCCTTTATATAAATCACAGAAGCATTATGCCTTGATTTTTGCAAATCTATATTGTTGGGATTTCTTTTTGCTTATTTGGCTTAAACTCTTTCCTGGTTCGCCAGAAGGAATTAGTGCCTACCATGTCCTTAATCTGTGCTATTTTTTTCTTTCCTGGGCTCTGGTATTTTCTGCTGGAGCATTGATTTGTAGTTCTCTAGTGGGTCATGGTGAGTACTCACAACAAGCAGGTAGCAGCTAAATCCAGAGGATCCAAGCCAGAAGGACAAAAAGCAATCAGTGTAGTTACTCAAGGATCTCTATCCCAGAAAGAGAGACACAAAAAGGAGGGCGCACTGCCGCATGCCTTACAATGGGCAGCATGTGCTCATGTGAATATTTCTAGGGATCTCAACAAGACTACTCCTGAGAATAATTGCTACTCAGTGTGAATAGGGATTGCAGAACCAAGCCCAGATGGTCCAAGACCCCCATAGAACCTATTAAGAACTTTATGAATCTGAAAATATAATTAACTTATATGTTTAAATATTATAAAATACACACTACTATATGGATAATAAAGAAAACATACTTTTCACAGTAATTCTTTCATATCACTAATAGCTAAGAATAGATTCGATCTACCTCCCAATGTATTTAAAAACTAGGAGAGAGGACTAGGAAGAAGCATTAGACACTTTTTGGGGGGGAAATCAAAAAGGAGACATTTAACAGTATTTCAGTTTCAAAAGTTCTTACTTGATTTACGTCATTTTTTTTTAGTAATAATAACAATGATATCTGGCTTGTCTTTAGTGCCTTCCATCAGGAGCTCTCAAAGCACTTTACAGAGGGATCAGTAACATTATCCCTATTTTTGACTTAACCCTAAACACTTGAGGGCACAAGGATTTTCTATTCTCTTTCTTCTCCTATATATGAGATCAAAATCAGTCTCATAAATTGTCCTGTAGAGCAGTGCTTCTCAAACTATCTGATGTGGGGGACTGGCAATTTTTTCCCCCAATGTGCATGCAGACCGGCAGCCGATGGCTCACGGACCAGCACCGGTTCAAGGACCACCACTTTGAGTAGCACTGCTGTAGAGTAACTGTAATCTTAGCGATGAGAGGCCACCATCTCTCCTTAATAAGCACATCTGCAGAGCTTGGTCTAGGACTCTGCTTCTACAGATCCTAACTCACCTAACTAGTGCCTGAGTTCAGAGATGTTCTTGCCTAACCATCCCATATAGAAGAAGCTTTATGTCCATTCAAGATGCTATCTGCCTTTGAGGACAACCATCTCACACACATTTAATGCCTTAATGGGTAAAATTTACTGTTATGCAGAAGGTCAAAGGACTAGGCATCATTTCCCTACCTTTTGAGGGCTTACATAGTAAATATAGCCTTAGCATAGGAGTAAATTTGCATTATTGGCTGCATGACTGGGCCTCGGAAAAAATCTTTGATAATTATTATTCCTCACAATCTCAGTCTTCACATAGAGCACATGAATGAGTTTTCAAATAGACTTAAAACATCTAAGAATAACCAGCAAACTGGTTTTGTGCTAGAGAGACATGAAAATACATCAGACAAAAGTCATCTTTGTCCCTCATCCTCCCAACTGGGTTGTGCCTTTTTTACTGTGCTTCTTGCAGGCATAAGCACAATGCTCGTAAAGCTAACAGGGTGCTCACCTATGCATTCCCTGCAAAGACCATTCTACTGCTAACAGGCAGGAGTAACCGGGGCCCACAGAGCAGTACTCTCATGAAATGCAGCCTAAGGGTTCCCTGGTGTGCCTAGTCATGTTCATCACTTTTCTTCTTCTCCTTATATTCTGCCCATGTGCTGTGCAGGGCTGGGTGTGAAGGGATGCCACATGCAATAGCAAAAGCAAAGCAAAAACCACCAATTTGAACCTGTAGATCAGTGCAAGTAATAACTGTATCCTTAGCTTAGGGTAATTGAAATGCACTGGCCTAGATATGACAATCTCTCAAGAAGACACTCAGGTATATTCTTCTGGGTTTCATGGAATTAAGAAATAAAAGCAATTTGTGGTGCTGTAACTCTTTTCATGCAGTGAATATGGACAGTCCTAAACAAATACAGTTAGGGTCAAGATCTTCCCTCAGATGCTCCCACGTGGCCTCCTCTGACATCAACTCCTAGTTCTTAGGCAGGGGCGTGCACAGGAATTAAAATTTGACCCCTTTTGGAGGGGCATATTCTGTGCCTTCCCCCTAGGAGCTTGCTCTACCTTCTCCCCACCCCAGAAGGAGCTCGCTGTCCCCACCACCCCAGCCCCAGCAAGAGCTCACTCTTTCCCCCCATCCTGGCAGAAGCTCGCTCTTTCCTCCCTCACCCTGCCCTGTCCCCGACAGGAGCTAACTCTTCCCCACCAGGAACTCACTCTACCCTTCCCCCCCACCCCAGCCCTGGGAAGAGTTCACTCTTCCCTGCACCCGGGCAGGAGCTCACTCTTCCATGCCTCCGTGGCCCCAGGGCCAGAGAAGTTCTGTGCCCCGACAATTATTGGGAGGGCCCGTGCCCCAGCTTGCCCCCCCTTGAGAATGCCCCTGCTCTTGGGCACACTGAAGTCAATATAGGAGCCACGCACCAACATCCAGGGCAGATCCTGGCCCCGTGTACTACGTCTTATGGCTTTTGGACTCACTAGGCAATTAGAGTATGCTGCTGTCAGCCAGGCCTTCTCTTGGTATAGGAGCGCTAGCAAATAACACAATTTGAAAGCAGAGACTGTGGAGATGAGAAATGGGACTCATTCCCCTTCCCTAAAGAAATGCATCTAACTAAGAGAGCTTTCCGGAGCCAGAGCAAGGCAAAATTAACATGTTGTTTCAGAGTAAAGTGCTTCTAGAGATGAAAGAGGGTATGTACCCCTAACAGTGATAAACACCCCTAGAGAGTGGTAACGTAGTGGTAATAGACACCCAGAGCGAGGAGCTGGGCAGCACCCCTTGACTCTGGCTGGCTTACTTGTTACGGTATTCATCGAGCATGCGCTGTGAATCCTTGTCCTCTCGCTCCAGTTTGGCCCGGTCGGCAGACAGCTCACGGATGCGCAGGCGATTCAGCTCAATCTGCTCAGCAAAGGCCTCCTCCAAGCCGGCCAGCACATCCATGCGCTGGAAGGTCTCCAGCTGCTTACGGAAGATAGTGTTGCGCTGCTCCAGCATCCGGGCCCGATTGATGTAGTTGGCAAACCTCTCATTGAGCTCCTGCAGGTTCTCCAGGCCCTGGGCTTGGGCCAGGCTGCTGAAGTCTGAGGTGCCCTGCAGCTCATCATAGGCATCAGATCGCTCATACTTCTCCTTGCGCACTTCTCGCAGGTAGCTACTTCTATACATGGCTTGGGGGAGGCCGTGCAGGCCCAAGATCCCCTCTTCTGTGTGTCTCTGTCTCTCCAGTTTGGATCGGAAATGCGTTTGGGGGACTTAGGGGGGAGAAATAGAAGCGAGGCCACCCATCTCCCAATGCCTATGACTTCTCTCCACTGCAATTTGTGGCACTAAATGCCAGCCACCAGCAGCAAATTAAATAAAATCAAATAGCCCCGCCTCATTCCTCTCTCCCTTTCCAGAGGCTGTCAGCAGTTTGGGGGACTGTTTTCTTTCTTTCTTTCCATGAGCTGCAATTGTGTGTGGCCAGTATGAAAGAGAGAGTGGCGTCCAGCTTTTGTCGGTGGATTAGAATGCTATAAAGCGACCACAAAACAAAGACTTTGCAGTTTTAGAGGCTTGAGTTCAAAGCATTTGGTGGCTGGGGTTTTTTGGGCTTGGGGTTGTTTGTACGAGGACTGTGTATGGAATCCTTTTGCTGAATCAGAGGTTTTGCATGAGGGGATGAGCAAGAGTCATGTTTACCTTTTGCCTGGTCTAATGTTTTTTGTGATTGTTCCAGAACAAAAGGGGAGCTGCATACAGAAAGTGCAAGTGAGCCCTGCCTCAACTCGCTGCCCTGTGAGCAGTGGAGACATTGACTCCAATGCTTTTCTCTCTTTCCAGTGGCAAAATAGGACTTGTCCTATGCTCTGTCCTCCAGAACCACACCCAGCACCACAGCCAGGGATTCAGAGACTACGATGGCGTCTCATCAGGCCTCTGTCAATAATCCTTTTATCAGAGGCTGCTTTTCAAACATGGGCACATCTACATTAAAGGCCCAGCTTGTACACTTGAGAACCCTCATCAACACTGAGATACCGCAAGAGATGCTTCAGGCAACTAAGTGCAAATCTAGCTGCCCGCATGTGGAAGTAACTGAGGGGGAGACGTCTGGAAATTGGGTTCTAAATCATACAAAGAAACAAAATTAGGTTTTGCAATTATAAGCCTCAGCTCCTGACCATTTCCCTGGTGTTTACATGCGCAGCACCCCACACTTACGCTGCACGGGATCAACCCCTTGGGGCTGCCCTCACTTCCTCCCGCTAACATACCCCATCTGGGCCCTGGATTGTCAAGAGTTCAGCTCCCTTTTAGGCACCTAAATAAGAGCCATATTTTCAAACCTGCTCAGAACCCACCACACAGCCAGTGTGCTGAGTTCTCCTGAAAGTCTGGCCAAATACTGTGATGCCAATTTAGAAGCTGGGCTCTTGATAATCTGACCCCAATTTTGAGTGCTGAGCTCTTTTGAAAATTTGGTCCTTGGTTTGTATGCTCATTGGGAGAAGGATGCTATTTATTTGACACAGCACGTAAAGCAACATTCATACTTTTGGCACCATATTAACAATGATACAATGCCTGATTTTTAGACGTGTTGAACAAAAAAAATCCATCTTTGAAAATCAGACCCACAGTTAACACTGAGCAGAGACCACTGAATTCCATACATTCTATTATCTACATTCTCTCTAAGTTGGACAAGGATACCTAGTGGAGCAACATAGTCCTCTGTGAGCTGCTGTGGAAGTGGGTCTTTGACAGAGATCAGATGAGTGAGGACTCGAGAGAAAGAAGTTGGGTGTTACGTGGATGATCTAATTTTGATTTCATAATTTTATTGCGTGGCGCATAGAGCCGTAGGTAGATGTCCCCTCTTTCTTTTTGTAGAATAATGCCCATAATTACATGTGTACAGTACTGACTCACAACTAGCATCATGGACATGGATTTCATTGCACGGCACATCCGAAGTAGCACTGATTCTGCACTGAAGATAAACTTCCTTTTCTCATGTGTTCACAAATAAAATAGGAATTCTGGGATTTTTGTGAAGTTCTCTTGGCTACATCCAACAGAGGTGAATTTATTTTTTGGCTGCATCTCTTTATTGACTCAGTAAAGAGGGCTCAAGGAGGCATCCTAACAGGACCAATTTTTCAGTGCAATTTTTGTGTGGTAAATCTCAGCAAAACTTTAACCCAGCAGTTCTCAAGCTGTGGGTCAGGACCACAGAGTGGGTTGCGACCCCATTTTAATGGGATTGCCAAGCCCAGCCTTACACCAGGACTGAAGCTGAAGCCTGAGCTCCACCCCCCACCTGGGGTGGCAGGGCTCGGGCTGTGGCCTCCTATCCCCCGACCCAAGGCAGCTGGGCCCGGTCTCTGCCCCCATCCCAGGGTCATTTAGTAACTTTGTTGTCAGAAGGGGGTCACGGTACAATGACGTTTGAGAACCCCTGCTTTAACCTATAAACTTCAGTGCACATGTGTGTTAACTGAATGGATTTGCTTTCAAATTAGTTTCCCAAATAGAAAGGATCACAGCTCATACCTGATGAAAAGGGCCAGATCCTCAGCTAGTGTAGACTGGAATAGTTCCACTGAAACCAGAATCAGTTCGCATGAGTGAGGATCTGGCCCTGTAGATCCACTTTTCACATTTGTGTGCCTAAGATAGGGGACTTGGTTCTGCACAAGAGTGCAGAAGGAACACTTAAGCGTGCAGATACCTAATATAGGTACCCAAACGCCTATATGAATGGTCAAATGCAGCACTGCAGAAGGCACAATTAAAAGAAAAGTCAACATTTAGGGCCAGATCCTCCACTGATATAAATCAGCGTAGCCTCACTGAAGTCAAAGCAGCTATACCAATTTGTTCCAGCTGAGGATTTAGCCCATTCAGTGCCACAGTATTTCACTGTGCCATACTTCTAGAATTCTCTCTACTTCAAATGGGGAACATCACAAATATTATGGGAAATTAAACTACCACATTAAATGCTGGATTGTTTTTAATTGCACTCCTGGTAGTTCCCTAACAAAGACATCATCCACCTCTGGGCTCTGTATGGGTTCGCTTTTCAGACAAAGTTCTAAATCCCTGAAAGGTCATTGTTCTCTGTGTGTTCATTGATGAAATGTATGGAAAATTGTTACCTGGAAGTTTGTGAGACCCGTCTCTCTCTTTGGAGATAGTGTGCTGCGCATATATATCCTTTTGATCTATGACCTGCAAAATCAAAAAGGGAAATTATTTAAAAGAAGCCACTTGTATCTTTCCTTCATCATCCCAAATTATTTCTCACTAGTCCTCCTGAGAATAACTGAGTAGCAAGGTATTCAGACCAGTGCTTTGTATTTTAAATGTACTTTACGAGTTTATCAGAATGCCCCCCAAAATGGGTATCTTCCATTTCCCGCCTCTTCTGGATTTTATCCAGTCCTGTAGATTATTAGAGCAAATACCTATTAAACTGGTTTGTTAGCTAATTTGTTTTTCGGCTGGATGGATAACTGAGCTCCGGGACCATTCCAGTGAAACGTGGCATTAGCCTTCTCTTGACAGCACCATCAATCTGCTTGCAGTCCTTCGTACTCAGTTAAGCCAACACAAGACAGGTTTCTCTTTCATCCCTTTCCCCTTTCTCCTAAGAACAAGCACCAGCTTGGTCAAAGTCTGTCAAGCTGACAATCGAGATTCACTTCTGAACTTGTTCCAGTGAAGCTGTGGTCAGGTCTCAAGCTCTGAGAATGAAAACCTCTAGGTACCAGTGTGAAGCGTTATGGGCTCCAGTCCTAAAGTCCTTGCTCAGGGCTCTGCTGTGCCTTGAAGGCACAATTCCATGCTTAGGATGCGCCAGCCCAGGTGCTTGGAACTGTCTGGATCCCAGAGACAGGGTCCCCTGCTACACTCCTCATTCATGAAACACAGTCTCCTATCAAAATGACCAGCATTGCTGGCCATTGCCAGGGGATGGGGCAGGAATAGGTCCCTGGCTCTACCTCTCTCCCTGTCTATTTAGAGCGTTTTATGCACAAGAGGACATAGAGGAAACAGCATGTGCACCCTGGGGAATGCCACGACTACAGATGCCCCCTGTTGCTGAACTGCACTGCAAAAGGGTGGAGCTCTTTGCGCTCTTCCTGTTTCCCCATGCACCATCATTCACCATAGGGCAGCAGGTCAAAGACCACAGTGATCACTCTGTCCTCATTCAGGCAAAATCTCTCTTGACATCAGCTGCAATTTGCTACATCAGGACTTGAAGAGATGGCCTCTTTATTTTTGTTTTCCAAACTCAACATTTCCCTCTAATACATAAAGACGCACGTGTGCATTATATTTTTTGTATGGGGCCAGATGCAGTACCTTAGAGCTGAATATCCCTAAATCCTGGATCCAAACTTCATACTAGACTACTCTACTATAGCTCATCCTGCCAATAAAGTCTCGCTGAATGGAAACTGAGAGCATAACAAAGACTCCATGAACTTTTTTTATTTTTTCATTTAGGGACCTGATCTCACAAGCTATTCTGTAGCTGATTAAGTCCTGCTCGTGCAAGGTGTCCCATCAATTTCAAAAGATTCATATTTTCATCAGCACTATTTATCACATGGGGTTTGTGGCAAAGCCACAGCTGCGCCCGTACTATTTCATTTCGTGAACAATTTTCCTTGTGCATTAGACTGCTTTGAAATTTACTCACTTGTAGCTGAGGGAGCCTAAACTGCAACACACTGGGTTTGTGCCATGTCACAAAAAACAGCAGGACAAACTGTACGCAGACTTAGAAAAGATGCATTCCCAATGGAGTCCAGTAAATGTAATCAACACAGAACTGGCCCAGCAATAAGTGTTATTGCTCTTAAATGACTCAACTGGGCCTGGGAGGGGTTGTCCTTTATTTAGGGCTATGCAGACTAGCACTGGTGCCAGAGGAGCTCAGGGAGGGATTGTGCAGTGTTTCTGGACCTTGTACAATATGTGCTATGGGAGAAGAGCATAAGATGTAAACTTCCATCCTACCAGGCCCAACAAAAGGGCCAGGGACAATGTGGCCCAAAGACAGCAGTGACGACAGAGCCAGCCCTTGGGAAGGGCGAATCGGAGTGACCACTCTGGGCCCCGCGCTTTGGGGGGCCCCACGGGCTGGTGAGGTCGGTCGCAGAAGACAAATCCGTCATTTCCGCAGGATCCGCCATCTTGTTGGCAGTTAGCAGAGACAGCAGCCAGCTTGGCCGCCCGTTTTTCAGTGCAGTGAGTCCCCCGCCCTGGCTGGAGCCCTGAGCTGCCGTGGAGCTATGGCCAACAATAGCCCCGCGGTAGGTGCTGGCAACTGCCAGCAATAGCAGGCAGCCCAGCACCAGGCTGGATCTGTCTTGCTGGCCCAGCCGCCGATGCAGAGCGGGGCCCCCAAGCCGGCGAGGGCTGATTTGTCCCGGGCCCCGCACCCCACTAGGGACAGCCCTGAGTAACTATACAAGTGCATTAGTTAGCGCTGATACATAACTAGACTCAAAAAATGTCTTCTAGCCAACATCACAGTACTACGGCAAGAGTATGCTGTAACAGTGTCTTAGGTCAAGAACTAGAGGTCTCCTATTTACACTCATTTTATACACAATGGAGTGACTCCTGGCTTACACCTAATGAAAGGGGAAGCCAGCCCGTTCGCTTATAATCTGCACAACTACCGCATGCCTTCAGCCCAGTGTAAAGGATACCAAAAGAGACTTATTGCATTCTCCTTTATATTTATACGCCCTGTAAATAAACCAGGTGCATCAGATCCTATTCCTGATGCCTGGCGGGCACTGCTTACCCCACAGTCTGGTGATCAAGGCACTGGACTGAGACTCATGAAGAGTTCTACAATTGATTCCACACTCTGCTGCAGACTTCCGGTGTAACCTTGGGCAAGTCACCTAATCCATCCATGCCTCAGTTCCCCACCTATAAAACTGAGATAATACTTCCTGTCTCCCACCCTTTGTCTTGGGGCAGGGACTTCTCTTATTATGTATTTATACAGTGCCTAGCACGATGAGGCCCCAGTCTTGGTAGTACAAATAAATATCATAAACTGTGCACATTGCCAGATATCCAACAGGAGTTACAGAGGATTCATCAGCAGTCTATGGCCAAACCCAACAATGGAAATTTTAGAGGCAATGGAAGGACTTTGCTTCAGGCTCTCTTAGAAAATTGAAACTGAGTTTTATTTTCTATACAGATCAATGAAGTATGATGCATAAGTGATGGTCTAATTTAGGGGCGGGCAAACTTTTTGGCCTGAGGGCCACATTGGGTTTCCAAAATTGTATGGATGGCCAGTTGGCCAGTGCCTCCCCAACCAGTCAGGCGTGGCCCGGCCCCCACCCCCTATCCGACCCCCCTTGCTTCTCACCCCCTGACGGCCCCCCCCAGGACTCCTGACCCATCCAACCCCACGTCCCCCACAAACACACACAGTTCCATGTCCCCTTACGGCTCCCCCAGACAGGGCCGATGCAAGGATGTTTTGCGCCCTAGGTGAAACTTCCACCTTACACCCCCCCCCCCACCCTGAGGCGCCCCCCCCCCCCCCCCCGCCCTGACGCGACCCCGAGTGAAACTTTAGAAAAACGTTTGAGGGAACGTGGAGAGAGGAAATTAGCCCACGGCTGTCCGATTAAGAGACAGTACCAGGGATGGACCCCAACTTCCCACTGGGTGGTAAGCGCGCCTCACTAAATTTATATTAATAAGAGAATTTTCAGCAATCACGTGACAACAGGTGAAGATAACAATAGATGACTTTTATTACAATCGTCACAAGGACTATGAACAAATACAGAAATAAAAAGAGCGTGCAAAAAGCAAAGATTATACTGACTTACATGACTTTAAATGACTATATCCATATATGACTTAAATGACTATATATGTTTTTGAGGCAAGCCTATGACGTGAATACTTTACGACGGTTTTGTCTAGACAGACACAGGGCAACACATACTCAAGCACTCTGCTATATACTGTACCCTCTGGCGCTCTGGCTCACGGACGTTGATCAGGCGTCGGCCGCAAGGCAGCTGAACGGCCGCCGAAGAGTTCGGGAGGGGAGCCCTGCTGTGTCTGCAGGCCGCCTACAGGATCCTAAGACCCGCTTAGGACACCGTCCTACTCCACAAATGCTGGGAGTTTCAAGCGGCTATTTATTTGGTTTTTACTGCTGCTAAGATCTTGCTGCGGCTTTTAAGGCCCGACCCCGTCTACCATACCGTGGCCAATCAGAGCCAACCAGGTGTTTGGACCTTCACACTTACATATGTTTAGCTCTCGCCCACAGGGAGATCTTACCCAGCTGACGCTGTGGTTAGCGCATCCCGCTCCGCTAAGACATTACCATGGTTACGAGCATATGAGCTCTTATCGCGGTTACAATGTTTTTGCAGTTACAGCTGTTAATGTGACTTACATTTTATAGCAAGCAGGGTTTTTTAATACAATTAATATAGCCAGCCACTTGCACACGTTCACTCCCCCCTGCGGCAGCTCCCCGCCACCCCCTCTCCCCTCAGGGAGCCCTGCGGCAACTCCCCGCCCCGGCTCACCTCTGCTCCGCCTCCTCCCCGAGCACCCCCCTGCCGCCGCTTCTCCGCCTCCCAGGCTTGCGGTGCCAATCAGCTGTTTGGCGCGCAAGCCTGGGAGGGAGAGAAGCCGATCCCGGTGGCGGGCTCAGAGGAGGAGGCGGGGCAGAGGTGAGCTGGGGTGGGGAGCGGTTCCCCTGTGCACCACCCCCCCGGGTGACTTGCTGCAGGCGGCCCTCCCCGCGCCCCTCTGCCCCAGCTCACCTCCGCTCCACCGCCTCCCCCGAGCGTGCTTTTGGCCGCCCCCCAGCCACTTGGCGCCCTAGCGACTGCCTAGTTCGCCTAGTGGTTGCACCGGCCCTGCCCCCAGGACCCCTGCCCCATCCATACCTCCCTGTCCCCTGACCACCCCCAGACCCCCCCGCCCCAACTGCCCCTCACCGCCCCATCTAACCCCTCCTCTCATTCCTGACTGCCCCCTCGGACACCTGCCCCATTCAATCACCTCTTCACCCTGTCCCTTGACTGCCCCGGAACCCCTGCCCCTGACTGCCCCCTGCCACCCCATCCAACCCCCCTCCTTCCTGACTGCCCCCCCGGGACCCCTGCCCCCATTCAACGCCCCTGTTCCCCGTCCTCTGACCGTCCCAACCCCAATCCACACCCCCGAACCCTGACCACCACCCCAAACTCCCCTGCCCTCTTTCCAACCCCCCCTGCTCCCTGCCCCCTTACCGCGCTGCCTGGAGCACTGGTGGCTGGTGGCGCTACAGCCGCGCCACCCAGAGCAGCAGGCCAGGCAGCCGTGCCACCCGGCTGGAGCCAGCCACACCACCGCACAGCACAGAGCACCGGGTCAGGCCATGGCTCTGCGGCTGCTCTGCCTGGCAAGAGCTCGCAGCCCCCCCACCCAGAGCATTATGCCAGCGGTGCAGTGAGCTGAGGCTGTGGGGGAGGGAGAACAGCAGGGGGAACAGGAGGGGCTGGGGGCGAGCCTCCCGGGCTGGGGGCGAGCCTCCCGGGCCAGGAGCTCAGGGGATGGGCAGAAGGGTCCCATGAGCCGGATGTGGCCTGCGGGCCGTAGTTTGCCCACCTCTGGTCTAGTTTTTCTAATGCTCTATAGTGCTTTGAAAGGAAGAAGATCCTATAATGATTTTACTATCACCTGGCTATGTAGTGAAGCAAATTTTGTAACGTTCTCAAAGAGGTATTTTAGAGATAGGAACCTATTATAAAGGTAAATTTAAGGGAGCAGAGAATTAACACTAGGATCAGCCAGAACATACTTTATCTGATGTCTACACTACGAAATTAGGTCGAATTTATAGAAGTCGGTTTTTTAGAAATCATTTTCATATAGTCGATTGTGTGTGTCCCCACACAAAATGCTCTAAGTGCATTAAGTGCATTAACTTGGCGGAATGCTTCCACAGTACCGAGGCTAGCGTCGACTTCTGGAGCGTTGCACTGTGGGTAGCTATCCCACAGTTCCCACAGTCTCCGCCGCCCATTGGAATTCTGGGTTGAGATCCCAATGCCTAATGGGGCAAAAACATTGTCGCAGGTGGTTCATGTCGTCAGGCCCTCCCTCCCTCCCTCTCTCCGTGAAAGCAACAGCAGACAATCGTTTCATGCCTTTTTTCCTGAGTTACCTGTGCAGACGCCATACCACGGCAAGCATGGAGCCCGCTCAGCTCATCATCACCATACGTCTCCTGGGTGCTGGCAGACGCGGTACTGCATTGCTACACAGCAGCAGCAACCCATTGCCTTGTGGCAGCAGATAGTGCAATAGGCCTGATAACCATCATCATCATGTCCGAGGTGCTCCTGGCCATCTCAGTAAGGTCAGTCAGGAGCGCCTGGGCAGACATGGGCGCAGGGACTAAAATAGGAGTGACTCAACCAGGTCATTCTCTTTAGTCCTGCAGGCAGCCCTATTGTACCATCTTCTGCCGAGCAGCCAGGAGATGTGGATGGCTTGCAGTCCTACTGCACCATCTGCTGCCAGCCAAAGATGTAAAAGATAGATGGAGTGGATCAAAACAAGAAATAGACCAGATTTGTTTTGTATTCATTTGCTCCCCCCTCCCTCCGTGAAATCAACGGCCGGCAATCATTTCGGTGAGGTCCGTCAGGGGCACCTTGAAGAGTTTAATGGAGATTCAGTCCTGCCTGAAATACCAGGGGGAGGGATAGCTCAGTGAGTAGAGCATTGGGTTGTACATTGGCCTGCTAAACCTAGGGTTTTGAGTTCAATCCTTTAGGGGGCCATTCTGTGTGACAGCTGTTTTTGTTTTTCCTTGATGTAAAGCCACCCCCTTTGTGATTTTAATTCCCTGTAAGACAACCCTGTAAGCCATGTCGTCAGTCGCCCCTCCCTCCGTCAGAGCAACGGTAAACAATCATTCCGCACCTTTTTTCTGTGCAGACGCCATACCACGGCAAGCATGGAGCCAGTTCAGATCACTTTGGCAATTAGGAGCACATTAAACACCACGCGCATTATCTAGCAGTATATGCAGCACCAGAACCTGGCAAAGCGAAACCAGGCAAGTAGGTGACGTCAGCGCGGTGACGAGAGTGATGAGGATATGGACACAGACTTCTCTCGAAGCACGAGCCCTGGCAATGTGGGCATCATGGTGCTAATGGGGCAGGTTCATGCGGTGGAACGCCAATTCTGGGCCCGGGAAATAAGCACAGACTGGTGGGACCACATAGTGTTGCAGGTCTGGGACGATACCCAGTGGCTGCGAAACTTTCGCATGCGTAAGGGCACTTTCATGGAACTTTGTGACTTGCTTTTCCCTGCCCTGAGGTGCAAGAATACCAAGATGAGAGCAGCCCTCACAGTTGAGAAGCGAGTGGCAATAGCCCTGTGGAAGCTTGCAATGCCAGACATCTACCGGTCAGTTGGGAATCAATTTGGAGTGGGCAAATCTACTGTTGGGGCTGCTGTGATGCAAGTAGCCAACGCAATCAAAGATCTGCTGATATCAAGGGTAGTGACCCTGGGAAATGTGCAGGTCATAGTGGATGGCTTTGCTGCAATGGGATTCCCTAACTGTGGTGGGGCCATAGACGGAATCCATATCCCTATCTTGGCACTGGAGCACCAAGCGGGTGAGTACATAACCCGCAAGGGGTACTTTTCAATAGTGCTGCAAGCACTGGTGGATCACAAGGGACGTTTCACCAACATCAATGTGGGATGGCCGGGAAAGGTCCATGACGCTTGCATCTTCAGGAACTCTGGTCTGTTTCAAAAGCTGCAGGAAGAGACTTTATTCCCAGACCAGAAAATAACCGTTGGGGATGTTGAAATGTCTATAGTTATCCTTGGGGACCCAGCCTAACCCTTAATGCCGTGGCTCATGAAGCCATACACAGGCAGCCTGGACAGTAGTCAGGAGCTGTTCAGCTACAGGCTGAGCAAGTGCAGAATGGTGGTAGAATGTGCATTTGGACGTTTAAAAGCACGCTGTCACAGTTTACTGACTCGGTTAGACCTCAGGGAAACCAATATTCTCACTGTTATTACTGCTTGCTGCGTGCTCCACAATATCTGTGAGAGTAAGGGGGAGACGTTTATGGCGGGGTGGGAGGTTGAGGCAAATCGCCTGGCCGCTGGTTACGCGCAGCCAGACACCAGGGTGGTTAGAAGAGCACAGGAGGGTGCGGTGCGTATCAGAGAAGCTTTGAAAACCAGTTTCATGACTGGCCAGGGTGTGAAAGTTCTATTTGTTTCTCCTTGATGAAACGCTCGCCCCTTGGTTCACTCTACTTCCCTGTAAGCTAACCACCCTCCCCGCCTCCCTTTGATCACCACTGGCAGAGGCAATAAAGTCATTGTTGCTTCACATTCATGCATTCTTTATTAATTCATCACACAAATAGGGGGATAACTGCCAAGGTAGCCCGGTAGGGGTGGTGGAGGAGGGAAGGACAAGGCCACACAGCACTTTAAAAGTTTAAAACTTTAAAACTTATTGAATGCCAGCCTTCTGTTGCTTAGGCAACCCTCTGGGGTGGAGTGGCTGGTTGGCCGGAGGCTCCCCCACCGCGTTCTTGGGCTTCTGGGTGAGGAGGCTATGGAACTTGGGGAGGAGGGTGGTTTCACAGGGGCTGTAGCAGCGGTCTGTGCTCCTGCTTCGTTTCCTGCAGCTCAACCATATGCTGGAGCATATTAGTTTCTCCTCCAGCGGCCTCAGCCTCCCCCTGGCTAACAGTGGGGAACATTTCTGTTCAACCACAGGCAAACAGCCCAGCAGAAAAGGGCACCTCTCAATGTCCCCTTAAGAAAAGCACCCTATTTCAACCAGGTGACCATGAATGATATCACTTTCCTGAAGATAACACAGAGAGATAAAGAACGGATGTTGTTTGAATGCCAGCAAACATACACTGCAATGCTTTGTTCTGCAATGATTCCCGACTACGTGCTACTGACCTGGCATGGTAAAATGTCCTGCCATGGTGGACGGAATAAGGCTGCCCTCCCCAGAAACCTTTTGCAAAGGCTTTGGGAGTACATCCAGGAGAGCTTTATGGAGATGTCCCTGGAGGATTTTCGCTCCATCCCCAGACACGTTAACAGACTTTTCCAGTAGCTGTACTGGCCACGAATGCCAGGGCAAATTAATCATTAAACACGCTTGCTTTTAAATCATGTATACTATTTAAAAAGGTACACTCACCAGAGGTCCCTTCTCTGCCTGGTGGGTCTGGGAGGCAGCCTTGGGTGGGTTCGGGGGGTACTGGCTCCAGGTCCAGGGTGAGAAACAGTTCCTGGCTGTCGGGAAACCGGTTTTTTTGCTTGCTTGCTGTGAGCTATCTACAACCTCATCATTATCATCTTCCTCGTCCCCAAAACCTGCTTCCATGTTGCCTCCATCTCCATTGAAGGAGTCAAACAACACAGTTGGGGTAGTGGTGGCTGAACTCCCTAAAATGGCACACAGCTTATCATAGAAGCAGCATGTTTGGGGCTCTGACCCGGAGCGGCCGTTTGCCTCTCTGGTTTTCTGGTAAGCTTGCCCCAGCTCCTTAAGTTTCACGCGGCACTGCTTCGGGTCCCTGTTACGGCCTCTGTCCATCATGCCCTGGGAGATTTTGACAAATGTTTTGGCATTTCGAAAACTGGAATGGAGTTCTGATAGCAAGGATTCCCCTCCCCCTACAGCGATCAGATCCCGTACCTCCTGTTCGGTCCATGCTGGAGCTCTTTTGCAATTCTGGGACTCCATCATGGTCACCTCTGCTGATGAGCTCTGCACTCACCTGCAGCTTGCCACGCTGGCCAAACAGGAAATGAAATTCAAAAGTTCATGGGCCTTTTCCTGTCTACCTGGCCAGTGCATCTGAGTTGAGAGTGCTGTCCAAAGCGGTCACAATGGAGCACTCTGGGGTAGCTCCCGGAGGCCAATACCATCTAATTGCGTCCACAGTACCCCAAATTCGACCTGGTAAGGCCGATTTCAGCCCTAATCCCCTTGGCGGGGGTGGAGTAAAGAAATGGATTTTAAGAGCCATTTAAGTCGAAAAAAAGGGCTTTGTTGTGTGGACGGGTGCAGGGTTAAATCGCTTTAACGCTGCTAAATTCGACCTCAAGTCCTAGTGTAGACCAGGGCTGAGACAAAATGAAATGAGTCTAATTATTGCTTCACATAACCGAAGGCGACAACATTAAGTCTCAGATACTTTGGGAGAGCTCATCACCTGGTGTAAATCAAAGGTGCACTGAAATCAATGTAGCTGTATCAATTAGCACCAGCTGAGAAGCTACCCTCTTATCTCTGGAGGCAAACTACACATTTTATAAAAGGAAGCTGTTTATACCAAGAATGATAAAACCACACAATTGAAAAAATATATATAATGTAATTGGTGATGAGAACTGCAAACAAACCCAACCCAGCACTGCACAGCATGAAGTGAAGGGATGTATACAATAGCTACCTTGAATTGGCAACCTATGTTGGTAAGATAAGTTTACTTATTGGAATAATGGCCCACCTTTATGGAATGTCTAGTAGCAAATGAGATGAATCTGGAGTGCCGGCAGTGGTAACTTTCATGGATGCCAATACTTACTCACTAATTAGATGTGTCACTTCAGCAGAGAAGCCTACAATAAACTCCGTGAAAGGATATCGTCACCAGTTTGCAGCAACATACCTTACAAGAACTACTAACGGCTAGATCGTTCTTATTCCACATGAGCGATTAAGCTGAAGGTGAGTTTGTAACACAATTCACAACCTTCTTATATAAAAGCCATCAGAGCATTGTGACTTTCGGATGAAACTAGGTGGTTCCTTGAGAAACTGATTTTTCTGATAGTCATACAGATGGCTATTCAGAAATGCTTGGTTTCATAGGTGACACTTTCATGACCCACACGCAGAAGAAATGGGAACAAAGGACTCTGCTGAATTCCATGATACTGAGAACGAGCAAAACATTGCATAAAGCCAAAGTAACGGCATGTGGTTTTTGATGCAGGAAGGCATCACTTGTAACATGAGAATGTAAATGAAATAAACAGAATGGGAAATGCCACATTCAGGCAGACTGCTATTTGTGCCCAGAATATAATATTGGATATAGGGTTAAAACAAGCTTCTAACAACAGCCAAGAGCAAAGGTCCTGAAATGTGTTAGAACAATGACGATGATAAGAATGGTGGAAATCTCGTGGTGTGTGTGTTGTTTCTGAATAAGAGCACCAGCACAAGAGGGTAGTTCCAGAGATAGAAGGAAATACATCAGGATGGATCTTGGTGCTGGCTTTGCTGTCCCAGTCATTTCACTACAGCAGCACAAGCAGACCCTAAACCCCCATCCTCCCCATATTCCAGAGTGGCAACATTAGCATTATCCCCTCTTTCCTTTATGCCCTACATTAAATTTTATTGATCCTCCCAGGAAAACATCAAAGTTTGTCCCTTCCACTGCATGTCTACTGTCAAAGCCCATGTCTGTGTCTTGGTGATTTCCTGATTGGACTGGATTCATAGAGATTTAAGACCAGACAGGACCAATATGATTGTCTAGTCTGATCTCCAGTATAACACAGGCCAAAGAATTTCACCCAAAATTCCTGCAGTGGAGGGAATTATTTTTCTCAGTGAAAGGACTTGTCTACACTGGGACATTAAGGCCTTGGCTACACTTGTGAGTTACAGGGCAATAAAGCTGCCCAGAGCGCTGTACCTCACTCCCCATCCCATGTGGTAAGGCACATAGAGCGCTCTGACTCCACAGCTACAGCGCTGCTGGTACTCCACCTTGGCGAGTGGAATAACGTTTGCTGCACCCCCGCTGGAGCACTGCGGCGCCAGTGTGGATGCCTTGGCCCTATATTGCACTGTGAATGGCCTCCAGAGGTGTCCCACAATGCCTGTTCTAGCCACTCTTGTCATCACTTTGAACTCTACTGCCCTGCCCTCAGGTGACCAACTGTCAGACCCGCGCTTTAAATTCTCTGGGAATTTTGAAAATCCCCTTCCTGTTTGCTCAGCCAGGCGTGGAGTGCTCTCAGTGAATCTTTCCAGGTGACCATGCCTCCACGTGCCAGGTGAGCCCCAGTATAGAGCAATGGCGAGTTGCTGGACCTCATCAGTGTTTGGGGGGAGGAAGCTGTCCAGTCCCAGCTGTGCTCCAGCCGTAGGAATTATGATACCTTTGGGCAGATATCAAGGGACATGGAAAGGGGCCATGAGCGGGATGCACTGCAGTGCAGGATTAAAGTGAAGGAGCTGCGGAGTGCCTACCACAAAGCCTACAAGGCAAACTGTGCTCCGGTGGTGCCCCTGCGACCTGTTGTTTTTACAAAAAGCTGGATGCAATACTTGGGGGCGACCCCACCTCCACTCCAGGGACCACCATGGGCACCTCAGAGGCCAGTGCAACAAGGCAGGAGGAGGAGGAGGAGCAAAGCGGGAGCGAGGGTGCTGAGGCGGAGGAAGACACCCCAGAAACCCTAGATGCATGCAGCCAGGAGCTGTTCTTAAGCCAGGAGGAAGGTAGCCAGTCTCGGCGGCCAGTGCTTGGGGAAGGACAAACACCAGAGGAGTTTCCCAGTAAGCAGCTCTTATTTTGGGAAGGAAGTTATTCGGTATGGGCTCTTGGGGCGAGGAGGGTTCGGGCTGCATGCATGCCTAGATGCGGAATAGGGCGTTGATGTGCTCTCTCACATCACGGTAATCGGCCTCAGTGATCTCTTCAAAGGTCTCAGCCAGAACTTGGGCAATGCGCTTGCGTAGGTTTCTTGGGAGAACCACTGTGGTCCTTGTCCCAGTAAGGCTAACGTGTCTGTGCCACTGTGCCATGAGGGGCGGGCAGACCATTGCTACACACAGGCAAGCTGCATATGGGCCAGGGCAGATGCCTCATTGCAGTAGAAGACCCTCTCCTGCTTCCCAGGTCACCCTCAGCAGTGAGATATCTTCCAGGACAAACTCCTTTGGAAAATGTGGGGACAGTGTTCAGTATGGGGCCCCCTGCCACTGTTGGCTCTCCCCAAGGTGCAGAAAACCAGAGGACAGTACAGCCGTGAAACGATCAGTCACACTTGACTCTGTGCTTACTCACCATTTTGGGGCTCCTGTGGGTTATGTGCACTCGCTTTGGGACGGCCAAATTATGCTATTGTGTAGACTGTGCTTGCCCTTGAGTACGGGGGAATCATTGCTCTGTCTGGTGTGAACAATGCTGCCTCTGTTAAGTGTTGCATTTTGCCTTTACAGATACAACCTTGAGATCTCAGCCGTCCGTGTTATCACCGGCCGAAAGACTCCAAAGAATCAGAAAGAGGCCACGTAAAAGCAAGGAAGACATGTTGCAAGAAGTAATGCAGCATTCAAGTAATGAAAATTGAAAAGTGCAGGAGTGGAGGGACAGTGAAAGGAGGATCGGCCAGCAGAATGCGGATCGCCGGCACCAAAGCACGGAGCGGCTGATAAGCATAATGGAGCGGACTCTATCCACTTGACTCCTCCTCCCCAAACCACGACTGGCCACTTGTGGGGAGCAGGACCACCTAGCTGGGGCAGCTGCTTGGAAGAGCAAGAGGGTGCTTGGGGTTGGGGATATGAGACGGTATTAGGGGTGCAGGAGCAGGGTGTGGGCTGGGGATTGGAGTGTGGGAGGGGATACAGGCTCCAGGTTCAGGCATGGGGCCAGAAATGAGGGGTTCAGAGAACAGGAGGGGGCGGGGGGTTGGGGTGCAGTGGGTGGATGAGGGTTCTGGGGTGGTCCAGGGATGATGGATTTGGAGTGCAGGAGGGGGCTCTGGGCTGGGGCCAAGGGGTTCAGAGTGCAGGAGGGGGCTCCAGGTGGCTCTGGTTGGTGCAGTTTGCGGGGGCTCTGGAAGGCGCTGACCTCAGGCGGCCCCTTAGCAGCCACACCAGTGCTGCCTCGGCATTTCCCAGGGACGGAGAAAGTCTGCATGGCTCCCGAGAAGCAGCAGCATGTTTCTCCAGCTCCTAGGCGGAGGGGCAGCCAGGGGGTCTTTGCATGCTACCCGATTGGCTGCGGCCAGAGCGCCCAGGATTCACGCCAGCTGCAGATTCCCAGCCAATGGGAGCTGCAGAGCTGGCACTCGGGACAGCGCCTGTGGGTGGGAGTAGTGCGCAGAGACCCCCTGGCCTCCCTTCTGCCTAGGAGCCAGACTTGCTGACGCTTCCCAGGATCCACACGGAGCTGGGCACGGAGGTGCCTTAGCCCCTCAGCAGCCAATCAGACTTTTAACATCCCTGTCAGCTGTGCCCACCGGAGCTTCCAGAGTCCCTTTTCGAAGGGGCATTCCGGTCGAGAACCGGACACCTGCCAACCCTACATCAGCACCCTGCAGGGTTGCGGCTGAAATCAAATAAAGCAGCACCAATCCCACTCTGTGACCTAAGGCTAGATTGTGGCTTTGCCATAAGTCGCCTGTAGGGGGCATTGCCTAGCTGGGCTATCTCAGGAGCAGCACAGAAAGTAATTAATGCCTTTGAGAGTTTCAGTTCCCCCAGTGCCGCTCCCTTGCTCTTTGGGAGGGTAGTAGTTTTATTGCTAGTTCATAGCATCAGCAAATCTTCTTCAGGGCCAGCTTCGCTCAGCTGGTTTTTGCATTGTGCCCACTCCCCACCCCTTCCTACCCACCTGCTGGATGGGGGAAGCAACACACATACAGTGCCCACATATACATGAGCACTTACATCTCAGGTCCAGGTAGCTCACACAAGGACGTAATGGGGAATCTTTTGCCCTGACACCCCTGCACTTTGGGTAAGCCCAGTCATAATCAAGCTCATAGAGAGCAACATATATTTTCCAGCCACTGTAGAAGATTTCATGGCCAGTGATTTGAAGGTGAAGATAAATGCCAGTGATTTCCCAAAGCCTGAATACAGTAAAAGCTATTTTTTGTCAGTGACAGTGCCGTGTTGAGATCTAAACCTTGGCAATAATGTTGAACAACACGTAACAGTAACAATCAAGTGTGCACAGATGGGACTCCATCAGCTCTAGCAATCTGTGCCAAAAAAATTATATGGAAGAAGCTCACAGTATGATGTACATTGTGTCTGTTCCTCATGAAGGAAACAAACTTGAATATATTTATTATATCACACACTGAAGAAATATTGGTTTTCCTCTCCTCTTCTTCCAGCTCAATGAACTCTGTATCCCTCGCACATGTTGTATATGGATTATAACAGGTGTAAATAGCAGTGTAAGAAGCACACCATGGGATCACTATAAATTCTTATTCCAAAAAACCTGTTAAAATATTTATGGAAGGCACAGCCAGCTGTGAAAAAATGCTGTGCAGATAACATCTTCTGATACCACTAAATATGATATACAGCAGAATACGGAGGTTTCTTAGCACGTTAAGTGTTACTAAGGAAAATGGAAAAAGAGCTACCACTTTAATTTGCAGATATGAGAATGAGAGATGAGACATAACTTTTGGATACACATGGGATGTAAGAAAAATAAAGCCTAAGTCTGAACTGAGCTCCTCCAAGGAATTTAGTCTGCTCATAAATATTTATTCTGGGGGAAACAGTCCGTGGAACACTTTTCTGATAAAAGTCCAAACCAAATGAAGTTGACTGCAGCATAAAGAGAAAAATTCTGTTCTCCAGTCCATTTCAGTTCTTAACTAAAATATTCTGCAACCCATATGTGTGTGGAACATGGTGGGAATTTAGTGCCTTCTGAAAGAGCCTATCAAGAGAACAGAACACTGATGTCAAGAGATGCTTATCAGGACTTTCAGTAAATCTTGGGAAATTCCAGGGGGCTAAAAGAAATTAAATATTGTTCCAATATTTTAAAAGGGTAAACAAGATGATTCCAGATAATTACAGGCTGGTTAGCCCAGGCAAAATAATGGAACGGGCAATACAGGACTTTGCCAGTAAAGAATTAGAGGACAGAAGTATAATGAAGGCCAATCAACATGGCTCCCAGGCAAAAAGGTTTCTTGAGCATCTTTGATATCACTCTTTGACAAACTTGCAAATGTGTTTGATAAAGGTAACCGTGTTGACATAATATAGTTGGGTCCTTAGCTGTATAAAGGAGAATATGAAGTCAGATTCAGGAGTTGGTGGTACTACATATGGCATTGATGAGACCATCCCAGGAATACTGTGACAAGTTCTGACCTCCACACATTAAGAAGGATGTTGAAAATTACATGGGGCTTGGGAAGAGCTACAAAGTTGAGACACTGAAGAAGCAGCCACTATTTATCTTATCAAAAAGAAGATTAAGATGCAACTTGTTCACAGTCTATAAGAACCTACAGAGTTGGTCAAATTATAATTGTAATGCCTAGGGATACTCATTGACTAGGCCCAGCTCAGAGCAAGGGGTGATTGTGACACTTTGATGTTCAACCTAGACAGAGAGGGGCTGTATCACTGCCTGCTCTGCTAGTCTGGTTGCCTTAAATGCTATCCTGCTGTGGCTCACAGCCCGGACACCAACAACCAGCCTACAAGCATGCAGGTCACACCCTGGCTTCCATTGCCCAATTACTTTTTTCAGGGTGATCCGAACACCCCTCCAGTCCTGAATTTCCCCCCAAACTGTCACAGTGAGGCACAAACTGCACCACCACAGGAGTAGCCCCACTGGGCACTGAGCCTCAGACATAGACTGCTGAATCACAAGTCCTTTCCTGCTTCTTTTTTGTTCTGGGGGGTAAAAACTTACGGATAGTCTAGACAATGAATTATGATGTCCCCTCACACTGGCTCAGCTGTGCTGGCCAGGGAGTAGTGGGGATGGAGCCAAGGTTCCACCCAATCCCCATCCACCTGCTCCACGGTGCATTCACCATCTGCTTACTCCCACATGCCTAGACCAAGGGTCTGGGTAGCTCATGCAGGGCTATAAAGGGGAGTTCTTACTCCCTTATGTGGTCATGTGTCCTGAGTTGCAGGGCTTGCCTATATGGAGAAGTTAGTGCTCAATAAGCTAGGATGTGAATTTAAAGAGGACTAGCTACTTCACACTAACTCCCCTTATGGGCAGTCTTACTGTGCGGTTTAGCTTAGTACACTTCCAAAGCATATTAAGCTAATGCACTGTAAGAGTCCCTGGGGAATTAGTGCAGAGTACCTACTATGCAGCAGCTACTGCAGCTTCCCCCCCACAGAGACAAGTCCACAGTAAATTCAGCCCTTTTCATTAATCTTTCTTTAGCGGATCCTAATTTCTACAATTGTGCTTGTTATTTCTTACTAAGCAGGGGGATCTGCCAGTAACCTCTAGTTAAATCGAAAGTATGGAGGTAGTTGGTTTGGCTTGGAACATCCAGCATATCATTAGTTCTCGGCATAGGGTATGTGTCTGTTACAGTAGCAGCATTATGTTTTCTATAGTCCACACAAAAGTTTACAGTGCCATCCAAAACCTCAGGGGATGCCCAAGAGCTGTCAGATTCCCTAATTACTCCCAGGTCCAACATGTTGTGAATCTCCATATGAATTTGCTCTTGCACCTTGCTAATGGCCCCGTAAGGCCTGGAAGGGGGAGGTAGTGTCCATTTGGTGAGGATTTTATGGTTTTAGCAAGTGTGTTCTTCCTGGCTTGTTGGAAAACACCCCACTGTATCCTTGCAGCACTGTTAACACCTCCCTCCTTTCAACTAGTGTTAATTCTCCACAGATTTCAATGCTTTCCAGAGTTGAACCATCTTGGCATTCAGTCATGAAATCAATGAGTGGGTGTACCTCAGTTTCCTCTTCCACATAACAGATCCCGTTTACTATGGTCTCCCTGCTGTGATAGGCTTTGAGCTGGTTCACGTGTACCAGCTGGTGAACAATATCATTATGGGCTTTCTTAACTTGATACATGTCCACGTTTGTCATTTCCACCACCTCGAAGGTCCCATCCCAGGAGTTTTGCATTTTGGACTTTTTTGCGGGGCTGAGTACCATCACCAAATCTCCAATGTCAAAAGTGTGTTTACAAGTATTTTTGTCGTACAATGCCTTTTGTTTGTCCTGACTGTCTTGGAGGTTGGTTTGGACAACTTCCATCGTGTCCTTTAACTCCTTCCTGAACCTTTGAACATACTCAGTTACTGGTTCTTCCCTCACCTCACCTCATTGCATCCTTCCCATGAGTCTTTAATGGGATTGAGGGATCCCCTTACTCTTTTCCCATATAAAAGGTCAAACGGAGAAAACCCCGTGGACTCTTGGGTTACCTTCCTGTAAGCATACAACAGAAAGGGCAACAACTCATCCCAATTTTGGCCCCTTTTCTTGGCATATATTCCCAGCCTGGATTTTAGGTTTCCATTGAATCTTTCCACCAAACCACTGGCCTGGGGGTAATAGGGGGCAGTTTTAAGTTGTTTCACGCCACACACCTTCCATAGCTCACTGAATATCTGTGACATGAAATTTGCCCCCCAATCAGACAAAATTTTGCTAGGGAAACCCACTCTGCTGAATATAGTGAGAAGGGCTTGTGCCACATTCTCAGCTTCTATATTAGACAGAGTGGCCGCCTCAGGATACCTACTGGCAAAAGATATACTTGTTCCCTCTCTGAGTGGGACACCACATGGGGCCTATAGTGTTCATTGCTACCCTCAGGAATGCCTCCTGTATCATAGGTAAGGAATGCAGGGGAGCTTTCTGGGGTCCAATGGGTTGTTTCCTCTTCTGACACACCGCGCAAGACCTGCAATAGTCTCTCATGTCATTCTGTATTTCTGGCCAGTAAAAATTCCTCTTCAGCCTGTCATATGTCTTCTGTACCCCCAAGTGACCAGCAAAAGGACCATCATGACGTAATAGCATCAATTCCGCATGGTGTTGGCTGGATACAACCAACTGCGTATAGGGCTGCCCAGGGCCTCTGTTATTTCCCAACAGGGGTCTCTCTATACAGCTTCCCATCCTCTTCAAAAAAATTTCCAACCCCTCTCCCTTCCTGGAGTTCTTTCTAGTATACATTCCCTTATGCTCTCTAGAAAGGGGTCTGCCTTTTGCTTGGCTGCAAATCCCTGACAGCTAACACTGGGGACGGTGTCCACAGTTACTGACATCTCTCCTGCGCCAGCCCTAGGGACGTGTTGCCCCCGGTTGCTTAGAGGCCTGACTCCGCCTCTTCCCCATTTGGGAGCATGCTGTTCCCCTGCACTGCTGTGTCAATGATACCTTCACCCACCTCCTCAGTGGTTTCTAAGATTTCATCACCCTTATCCAGGCTCCCCTCTGAGCTCTTTAGAGTTGGATCTATCCCTGGTTTAGTTGTGACAGGTTTACAGCTACCAGCTAGAACAGCCTTCTCACTGAAAGACAATACACTCTCCTCCCCCTCTGAGGACCCTACACAATACTCCTTCTTGCTGTGGGTTACCACACCAACAGACTTGGCTTTGTGGAAAAAATCGTTTCCTACCTACATGTCATCTAGCATTCCCACAATTAAATCACCTTCTAACCTTCCCACTCCACATGAACTTTTGCTTGTGGCATGGGGAATCCACTTTATCTGGCCCCACCCAATTTATCTTGGCTCTTTGGCCAGGCAAAATACTAGCCTCTGGGACCACACTTAGTTGAACCAGAGAGATCTGGGCCATAGTATCCCTCCACCCTAGGCACTCTATGCCATTAATTTTGACAACCTTAATGTGTTTCCTGTCTGGTTCACTGGGCTCTGTTTCCCCAAAGCTTGTGAGGTAAGTTAAGGGTGTTCCCACATGGGTACCCTCTGGAGCTTTGGGGCTGAGAACAACCATGCTAACATGGGTCAGAGGAGGCTTATTTTCATTCAATTGGGGGCATTTATTCCTCAGGTGCTCTGTGGAATTACAGTGGTAGCACCTTCTAGGTTCTTCTGTTTTTATGAGTGGCTTGGGGTGAGTATTGGAAGTAGGTTTCTTGGGGGATAAGTGCTCAGCCTCCCAGCCGCCCTCCTTCTTCCAAGGGGTAAAATGGGAACCCTGCTTTCCACTATGTCTGTGGTTTGTTTGCAATAGATGCTTGAGTTTTCTCAAATTCTTCAGCTACGGTAGCCAGTTCTTCCACAGTTTTCATCTCCTTGTCCCATAAACACTGTTTTACATCATCTTTACATATATTCAGGAAATGTTCCTGAGCACCAAGGTCACACATTCCTTCAAAGCTTGTAACACCTTTTCCTTTCACCCACTTTTCCATCATCTCATCCAGTTTACATATGCCATATTACTCATCCCAGAACCCCTCTTAAGGCTTCTAATTTTTACTCTATATTTTTCAGGTGTAATCTGAAACGGTTTAAAAACCATTTCCTTGAATTTACCATAATCTGAAGCGTTATCAATTGAAATGTTATTGATTATATCCAGAGCTGTACCAGTCTGATTTGCAACCAAAGGGGGCAACTTCTGGTCCTCAGGAATCTTATGAAGTACACACAGCTTCTCAAAGGTGATAAAATATTCAGCAATATCCCCTGTCTCACTGTATGCAGGACACAACCGTTCTCATTTGTGGATTTTTGGAGAAGTGGGTCTCACTGGAGCTTGGGGGTTCTGGATCTGCTTCTCTATCAAGTCCAGCTGATGCTTCCTCTCTCTTTTTCCTCCATGGCTAATTTCTGGATCTCCATTTCTTTATCAGCCTCTCTCTGTTTCAGTTCCAAAACTCTTTGGTGTGCAGCTTTTTGTTTAGCCTCCTCTTCTTCCATGGCTCTTCGGTGTACAGCTTCTTGCCTGGCATTCTCTGCTTCCATTTCTTTTATCTGTAATTGTTTTAATTCCACAAGTCTTTTGTGTTCTTTTTGTCTCTCTTCTGCCTGCAATCTGTACAGGTCCAGCTTCTTACTAGTTTCACTTTCACTCATTTTGCTGCTTTTTTGTCCCTACTTCCCTTTCCTGAAATAAGCACACAGAAAATAACAAACTGGTAACCTCTTTGACTGATCTCAAGCTACCACACTTAAAACTCACTTAAAAATCGCCACCAGTGTATGAAATGCAGATCTCGCTCAGAACAACAAGCTATGCATATAATCCTGTATGACTATGCCACTGTGATGGGTTCCCCCCGGGGTGCCACCTGGAACTGGGATACCACTGAGACCTCTGACCCACCAGTTTGGGCTCCCTCTCATACTGTGCTGCTGTGACAAGCTGCAAAGCCCTCCAGCCTGCACTTTCACCAGCATTCACACAGGTAGGGACACATCCAGCTGCAGTTACATGCAGGCTCTCTAACCACCAGCTTCCCAGTGTAGGATCCCAGAACAGTACTGTCCTGTCCTGGTCAAATCTGGACAGTAAATGGGTTTAATACCCACTCCACCTCTCCACAATGCACACTTGTGGTAACCAAGCAGAGATTTTCCACAAGCACTCCAGTCAAAGCTGACTGGTTTGGACTAAAACATAAAATAAGTTTATTGACTACAAAAGATAGATTTAAGTGATTATAAGTGATAGCAAACAAATCAAAGCAGATTACCTAGTTAATAAACAAAACACTAAGTCAAAGATAGGATATGAACTAGCAAATTTTCAGCCTAGCTGATGAGACTGGTGGGCTGCAGATTCTTATGGGACAAGCTCACTTGCTTTCCAGATTGGAATCCCCAGGTCTTTTATACACAGGTTAGAAATTCCTTTAGCCTGGGTCCAGCACTTCTTTCAGTTCAGTCTTTGTTCCTCAGATGTTTCCAGGTGTCTTCTAGTGTGGGGAGTGCAGAACCACAGATGATGTCACTCCCTGCCTTATATAGTTTTAGCATATGGCGGGAACCCTTTGTTTCAAAGCTTGGTTCCCAGACCAGTGTGTGGAAAAATACTGACATCCCAAGATGGAGTCCAGAATCACATGGACTGGTCACATGTCCTTGTAGAGTCATAACAGCCATTACTTACGGACTGTCTGGAGTGGTCTCAGGAAGGCTCACCCAGTGGGGGATGAGCTTCTCCTAAGGCCTATTGTTCTTTCTAATGGCCCATTACCCTGAATAGGCCCTTTACACCAGCTATTTAGATTAGTGGGTGTTACCCAGGTTTGACTACATGTGAAATGTAGATACATAGTCAATATTCATAACTTCAGATACAAAAATGATACATGCATACAAATAAAATAATAATGTTCAGCAAATCATAGTTTTTGCAATGATACCTCACATGACCTGTCTTGTACAACATGCATCATAATTATGCCATGATCATATCATAATAATATCACTGTGAAGAATATGGGGTGCAGCGTCACAGTATGCTAATCAGAAATCTTCCAGGACATAAAGATATGCCCATTATGTTAAAACATGAACTATTCATTTCATAACAAATAATCCAGTTTGGAAATAGAACAATATACACATTGTCTCAGTTATCCATGTTTATAATTTTAAAAAGTCCTACAACGGCTCAGTGCAATAACCCACTAAAGTTAATAGAAAGACTACTACTGGCTTCAGCATAAGGTGGATCAAACCATCAAATACGAACATAAATCCCTGGACCAAATTAAGGTTGTTTGAAGGTGGTAAGTGAATAGTTTTCTGCTGAATAATTATTCTGTAGGAACTGAGGATCAGGGATGTCAGAATTGTTTATGTGCAATAACAATACCTTCACCCATGATCAACTGTATGAAATATATATATATATATACTCAAATTATAGCACCAAGCAATCAAGGAACATATTTGTACAGTAGCACAGCAGTATTAAAACCCCTTGCCAAACTGGAGTTGCTTTTTTCAAAACAGCAATGCTGTCAGTGAAAATGTACAGCTTATTACCTTCTAAGCAAAAATGGTTTAACTGTGTTCACACAGAAGCCTGCTAAAGTGACATTAACATTTGTAAACCTAATAAGTTTTGACCACTAATGCATGAAAAAATGTCTCTCTGTGTTTATCATATCCTATATTGTCCCTGCCTTATCCACAAGTAGATTATATAGAACGTGGTTTTGTACTTAGTGATTTCTGTGGTGAGCAATCTGGCTCCATGATCCATATATCAAGGAACTGCCCCAAAATCAAAAGATTCTGGTTTCTGGTAGAAAAAAGTGGTTGCAATTTAATCTGAAAGTATTGTATTATCTCCTTTGTTAGCAGTCCTAGTTGTGAACTACTTCTCCAGATCTGGTCATGATACCTTACTTCATTGTTTGCTGCTAGATTTTTCTAACATTGACTTTATTGTTTACTTGTGAGCATAATATAAATATATTTAGCAAATATAATACTAAGTGTTTTTGCAACTTTAGCATACTTCCGCATGGTTGGGATTTTAAAGGATCTGTTTGATGTACATCACATTTAGCTGAGCCGGATCCTCAGGTGGTGTAAACTGGCATAGCTCTATTGAAGGCAATGGAGCCATGCCAATTTACACCAGGCAAAGTTATAGTGGTAATTTAACTGCTGTTTGCTGTTTAGTATACATAGATGTGTTTGTTTGACCCCAGTGACACTCTGTGTACAGGACACCATCTCTTTGTAGTCACATTTGTATCATTGTCCTTGAGGGAGAACATTTTTCTGTCACCCATTATCAGCTTTCCTTTCATCTTGTAGCTTCTCTTTTACCTTTGAATATTCTGCATTTCAGTGACATGATGCCAGACACCTTTCAGTCCCTTCCACTTAGTTATCTTGTTACATTCAGCTGCTCCAACGCGCTTCCCCCCTGCCCCATTCATTCTTTGGTTTAAATACAGCAGCAAATCTATACAATTTCCTGTTCTTTTTTTTTAACTTCTCAGAATATTTCCTTCAGTTCAAGACTTAATTGTTTTTTCCAAATTGATTTTTGCCATTTCTGTGCACATCAGTCTTATTAGCTTCATTTCTGTACTTGGTTGCATCTTACTGCTCAGCGGCCTGCAGCCATTCAATGCTGTATACATTAATCTATGCAATGATTTAAATAGAGCTGGTCAACGATTTAAAATTGGAATTTTGGCATTGGTAGTTCTGTCAACATTTTGATGAAAATGGAAGCTAATTATTCATTAACAGTGTTGCAAAAATCACATTCTGCTTTTCCCCAGCTCTAGTATTAAACAAGCTATATAACCTGCAAGTCACACTGCAAGAATCTCATTCTTTGCAAATACAGTTTGAGTTACGGCTTCCTAATTCTATTATCCTCTTTCTTTTTCACCTGGAATACTACTGTGGCTTTTTTTTTTTTTACACAACAAATGTAATACGAAGGAGCCATGTGGGGTCCAAATACCATGTTTACAAATTACATACAACATACAAAGCCTAGCTACAAATGTCCACTGCTGTTCTGGCAGGGTTCTGGTGGCTTCTGGAATACAGAACACAGTGATGGCTACCAGAGGGCTCACAAACTGTTTAAAGAGATGCTACCTAATTCCTACAAATTATAACCATGAATAGAAGTTTTTCCTTCTAGGGTTCGAGCAGAAGAGCAATATTCCTTTCTATGGTCTGTCGCCTACCAGACTGTCCCACCTTCCTCTTTTTATATCTGTCATATCAATTAGGCTAGTGATCTCAGCTGCCTGTGGTTTTTTAAATGTCTTTCTGCTTCCACAGCCCTGCAGGAAAATAGCAATTTAGGGCCATTCAGATGTATCCCAGCCCCAACCACTTGAGGTTCTCAGGGGACCTAGAGCGGTTGTACACACCATAATACTCACTCTCCCTACATGAACATACACACTCACAGCCTTAATGTTATTCAAACATCCTACTCCTACCTACTGGGAAGGTAATGAGGGAGACTATTACCTTATTTTCTAGGCGGCATATGTAGCAGCACCTACAGTTAGGGTTGCCCGATACTGTCCCTGATAAGACTTTGTTTTCAGTTGTTTATAACTTTGCCAGATCTTATTCATTTGAGCTAAAATTTTCCGTGCCAGAGTTCTGCCTCTGGATGAATTATTACTTATTTATTATTACTATTATTTATTATTATTTCAACAAAAACAGTTCTGCCGTTTCTCAGAGCTATGTAAGGGAAAATATGTTCTTTGGCCCATGAAATAAAAAATGCGTACAACTGTTCAGTTGAGAAGCTCGAGCACCTCTGTGCTTTCAAGCAAGGACTTGAAAATTGGCATGAAGCCTGGTATCAGGATGGTGCATTTTTCTGTCCCTGTGAAAAATCCACCTACATTTGGTCAAGTTATGAGCCAGACTTGTTAGAGTTTCCCAGATAAACTCTCCAAAGATTCCACCTGCATTGAGCATGCTCCAGCTGCCAGGCCTGAGCTGGATTTTCCCTGGAATTGCTGCTCCCAGCTGCTGAAGGCTGAGGAACAGGAACTGAGAGCAAGGCGACTGTCTCTCCTGTGCTCTCAGTTCTCTCCCTTCTGTGGCTCAGGCCAAGGGAAGGAGAAGGAGGAAGCTGTCCCATTGGAGGGGTGAGGACCCAGGCCTGGTGAGAGAGAAGACCCTGGGACCTGATTTACAGAAGTGTTGACCACTCTCAGCTGCAACTTAAATCAATGGGAGCTGGTGCTTTGAACATATAATGTGGTATATAATGCTAAGTACTCTGAAAAATCAGGCTCTAGTCATCTCAAACTGGGCATTCAAAATTAGTGGACTCTTTTGACCTTTATCTCCCTGCATCAATTCTCTATCTGTAGAATAGGGATAATAATCCCCCCACATCTCACAGGAGTGTTGTGAAAATAAATTCATTAATGTTTGTGAAGTCCTCAGATACTATAATGATATGAGTAAGCCCACAAAGCCCATAATTCTGTGTCTGAGCAGAGTTTGAAAAGTGTGTCATAAATAAGACCTGAGGCCACACATTCAGTGACACAGGCAACCTTAATTCTGGCATTTCCTACTTTTGAGTGCTTGAATTTGTAATCTTAATAATGTTCTTTTAATGTAGTTTTACTGTATGTAATATCTATATTGGGGTCCCTCAGTGATGGGTACCATATAAAATAGATTACATAACTGGACCAAATTCCTTTCTGGTGTAATTCCACTGATGTCCATGAAGGTTCATCAAGTATGATTGTGGTTCTCTGTATTTTACAGGCATCTGAGACTTACTGACTTACAGGTATCTGGTTCAAAATTATCTATGACTGGAAAGTAAGCCCTGAAATACTAATAGGGATGTCTAAGTATTGATGTGAGAGAAATTTAGCCTCAATGTTATCTTTAAAGGCACAAGTGATAACACAATAGTAGAAAAGTTTTTTTCCCTTTATTTGCTTCAAACAAAATGAGTGACAGACCTACCGAGAGTTTCTCAGTGAAGATGAAAAGGGAAAAGAACAGTAGTGATGTTATGGTGGGGATCTATTATTGATCACCAAATCAGGAAGAGGAAGTGGATAAGTCATTCTACAAGAAGGTAATAAGATTAGCTAACACACATGACCTAATATGAACGGGGGATTTTAACTTCCCTGATATCTGTTGGAAGACTATTACAGCAAAACATAATATATCCTATAAGTTTTTTAGCATGTGTAGGGGACAACTTTCTGAATCAGGAAACAACTAGATTTTGGGTCTAGTTTTGACCAACAGAAATGAATTAGTTGCAAACATGAAGGTGGTTGAGAACTTGGGAGGAAGTGATCATGATCTGATAGAATTCAAGATCCTATGGAAAGAAGGACATGAGAACAGCAAAGCAAGGACACTGGATTTCAGAAAGGCAGATTTCAACCAACTCAGAGAAATAGTAGGCTATTCCAGCACATGGGAAAGATAAGAAGAGCCACAGGAGGCCAATGTGGCTGCACAAGGAGTTTTTTTAGCTATCTAAAAACCAAAAGAAAATGGAGGAAGGGGCATGTCACCAAGGAATTATACATGGGAACAGCACAAGTGTGTAGGGACAAATTCAGGAAAGCTAAGGCAAAGAATGAGTTACAGCTGGCAAGGAATATTAGAGACAACAAGAAGGGGTTCTTCAAATAGGTCTGACAAAAAAGAAAGATCAAGGATGGTGTGGGTCCACTGCTCAATGGAGAAGGTGAGCTGCTGAATGCCTACTTTGCATCAGTCTTCTCACAAAAAATAACATGTGACTGGATGTCTAACGAAGTTAGCATAGACAATAAAGGGAAGGGATGCAGATAGGGATAAATAAAGAACACATCAGAGATCATCTGACTAATTTGGAATAATTCAAATCAGTGGGGCCTGATACTATTCACCTAAGGGTAATAAAGCTGAAGAAATCTTGGAGCCACTGGCAGGAATATTTGCAAACTCATGGATGAGAGGAGAGGGTCCAGAGGAAAGCAACAAAGATGATCAAAAAGATGGAACACAAGCCATACAAGCAAAGGCTTCAGTAACTCGGTATGTTTAGTCTGGAAAAGAGGAGACTGAGGGCTGACATGACAGTGGTTTTCAAATGCTTGAAAGACTGCCATAAAAAAGATGGAGAAAAGTTGTTCTTTCTTTCCACAGAGGGCAGGAGAAGAAGCAATGGGTTCAAACTACAGCATAGCAGATTTAGATTAAATCTCAGGAAAAACTTGCTAATTGTAAGAACAGTAGGACAATGGAACAGACTGCCTAGGCAGATCATGGAAGCTCCTTCACTGGAGTTTTTCGAAAGGAGGCTGGATAGTCTTCTGTCTTGGATGGTTTAGATACAACAAATCCTGCATCTTGGCAGGGGACTAGACTTGATGATGCTTCCGGTCCCTTCTAACTCTATGACTCTGTGAAAAGTAGTGTGTTTTTAATTTTACCATTCTGGAAGTCAGCGATCTGTCGCGCACACTGGTAGTGTCTCCACATCTCATACACACAGATGTGAATCAGGTAATTAAGTATGTTACATTTTTAATATTTTTAATATTTCATACTGTGACAGACACATTTAAATATTTATTTCTAGCAAATGGCAATTTTAAGTAATTTTCAAAAGAAAAATCTGAAAGGTGGAAGTTATTGTTTTGGTAACCATCTTTATCAGATTTCTGGAGTTTAAATTCATGGATATATTGTAATAAGACAGAATGTTTTGAAGTGTGCTACACAGACACCTTTTTGGTAAGTGGATGCTTTCTTTCTCTGAACATGATTGTGTAGAACAGAGAAATGCAATTGTTATCTAAAGATGATCAATGGCAGAATAGTGGGGGAAACTTTCAAGGGTAAATAATATAGTTTTTCTTTTGTATGTAGATTATATGAAGATTGACACAAACTGATCCAAATAAAGAAATAGAGTCAAGGGCCATATTTGCTGTTTTAATCACAGAGCCTCTGAATTTGCTTGTATTACTAAGAACTCACTGTCTGACAGATTTAACTAAACTGGTGTTCCAGCTTCTGTCTTAGGTTCACATGAGCCTAGGAAAAGTCAGGGAGGGAATGTTGCATTTTGGTGATTTGCAGACTTTCTTGCTATCTTTCTTGCTATCTTGCTATCTTCTCCATATTTACATTTTTAACTCACTATCTCACACTAGAGCAATCTATGAGTCAACTCCTGTTTCCCTTACACCCACAAGTAGTCTCAATAAAGACAGGTTGAAAATATTTCCTTAGATTTACATCCAATGCACCTTACCATATGGCTTAAAAGACTACTGATTGAAACACTTATTCAGAGTGGTTTTAATTTTATTTTTTAAGTTCTATAATTTTGAAAATGAATGTTAGATTTTGGATATTTTTAATTTAAAAAAAGAGTCCAAAAAGTATCCAATTGCTGTATTTGATTGTTGATTTGGTAATATGTTGAATACAATAGGGACTATTTTCAGTACAGTAAGTGCCTTTACTAATCAAAGAATGAAGTACAGGAATTTGCAGGTTACTTATTTCCAGGACATTTTTTGATAGTGAAGCATTTATTTTATAAGAAGCATCATATGCATCTTATTAAGAAATTAACTTTAATTTTCATATATAATAGGCAGCTTGTTTGTTTTTCCCCATTCACTCCTCTTGAGTACAATATTCAATGTTAAAACCAAAGTAAGGCAAAATTATGCTGGAGGTTAACTCGGTGAATCTGAAAACAGGGAATTTATGCAAAGCAATTGCTACATAGTTTCCTGCAGCCATTTAATGGGGACTTTAGCTTTAGATGTTTCCTTTTCTAACACAGTGTATTGATCTCTGCATCAAAGAAAAAAGGCTTATATGGGATTAGAACATCACAATTATTCTAAATTGCATCTGGAGGCATGTTTATAATGAAATCCTTTAAATTTCATCTATTTTTTAAACTGTTTAAAAATGTTAAAACAGGATTTACATAGTTAACAGTTAACAAATTGATGAAAGAAATGATGTAGATAAATTACTGGCCATGTGTAAGTACAAAAAGAAGACTGCCCAAAGCTATGTTTAACTGTCAGCTTATATTTAGCTCATTGCAACATAACGTCTTAAAATGTAGCAGTTCAAAATGAATTAAGCCCCAGGACAGCAAAATTTGCTTAAATAAATGTAGAGGTTTTATGCATGTGGTACTGATTTCTTTCTTTTCTCATGTGACATTAGATTGTGAGCTACCACTCACCCTCTATAAGGGGCAGTGTGCAGAAGCAGACCAGGGACCAAATTATGACTGAGAGAGTCCTTGCTTCCCCCTGTCTCTGGGAGCAAGTATTCTGTCCCAGAACTTTACCGGGCACATATGATTTTCCCCTCTGTGCCATCTCAGCTGCTCTCACCAGTATGGTGTGGGGGGAAGAGTCAAGACCTCACTCCACTGTTAGAAAATGTGCACCCTATTTCTAGTCTGAATTTGTCTAGCTTCAACTTCCAGCCACTGGATCCTGTTTGATCTTTGTGTGCTAGACTGAAGGTCCATTATCAAATTTCTGCTCCTCAAACAGGTACTTATAGACTGTGATCAAATAACTTCTTAGCATTCTCTTTCATAAAATTTATAGAGTGAGCTTCTTAAGTCTTTCATTATAAAGCATATTTTCAAATCCTTTAATCATTCTTGTTGCTCTTCTCTGATCCCTCTCCAATTTTTCAACATCCTTCTTGAGGTGTAGACACCAGAACTGGACACAGTATTCCAGTACTGGTTGCACTAGTGCCAAATACAGAAGTAATACAACCTCCCTTATCCTACTCAATACTCCCTGTTTATACATCCAAGAATTGAATTAGCCCTTTTGGCCACAGCATTAGGCTCGGAGCTCATGTTCAGCTGATTATCCACCTTGACCACCAAGTCTTTTTCAGAATCATTACTTGCCTGGACAGAGTCTCAGGATAGAGAACTGGACTAGCTGGACCTGGGGTCTGATCCATTATTGGAATTCCATTGTTCCTGTGTTCTGCCTGTGTGAGAGGCAGAATGACTCTATATCGGGGCACTGCATGAATTGTGTTACTCTCTATAATCTGCACTTGCTGTGCACTGCCTTGCCTATGGCATTGTCTAATTGAGTATCTCAATGACAAATGAGTTTAGCAGTTTCACACAAACAGGAGAAAATGGCAAACTAAAGTGTAGGCTCGACAGAACTATCAGTGCATTTTAATATACTTGAATATGGAAGTTGCTGCCAGGGTATGGGGAAGTCAGTGGAGTTATACTACCTTAAAGCTTGTTTTTCAGAGGGAAGAATCAGGATCATTATATATGCTCAGACTTTAAGAAAACAAATTGTATATTTATATGCCTACATAAACATATAAATCCATCCCCATTTTGGGAGGACAAAATAGTTGTTTTCGGTATTCATTTATAAATGTATAAAATCATCAAGGTCCACTTCTGACCTGCGTTTAATGAGTGCAACTCCCATCAACTTGGTTCTCCAGTATATGCCATGGAATAAATCAAAATGAAATGCTTTAACAGTCTAATTTAACATTGTTCAAGCATTTACAATCTCCTTTCTATGTTCCATATCATTCAGTCCACAGCCTGGAATGAGCTTTACACAGATTAGAACATCTTATTTACCTTACTTCTAAATTCTTAGCAATTACCTGAAGTGTTGCTGTTAGTCAATCATAGCAAAAGACTGGGCCAAGTCTGCACTCCTGGTGTAAATGTTAACAAAATCACATGAGTGAACAATATGGCCCAATCCGACTCATTAAAGAGGCCAAGATGGGCAGATTACAAACACACACTCTGAGAGACAGAGTTGTACATTGTAAAATATGCAAATAATAAAAAAAAACAAATAAGGAAACCTGGCTATTTTAAATCAGAAATTTTTATGAGTCATCATTTGATAACAAAGCACTGTATGAAAAGGATCAAAAAGACTGTCTTGCTAAATAAAAGCGAAGTGGAGTCCCTTTGCGGGGAGAAAAATCAACTCTTTTTACTTTTATAATGCAAGTCACAATATTAAACGTTCTCATTTAATATCAACATTCGAGAACCTCTTCAAATCCTGAGGCGATATGAACTAAAGTCAGAGTAATCTTTTTGGATTCTCCCATCCCTAACTGAATCCCAACTCTATCAGCTGTTGAATTGTGACATGCATTTACTGACATGCATTTATATATATATCAATTGTAAGACTGCAATTGGGGTTCCATTTAAGGCTTTGAGGATGAATGACCTGTATTTTTATTATAGAGGATTTTTTTCCCTTTCAGAACTGATGAAGAAAAAATTCAGTCAGTATTAACCTTTCCCTTTTGACAGTCTCTCTTTTCACATCACATTCCATCCTTCTCTATTTTAGAAACAGTATCATTCAGGTCCTTTGCTGTATCAACTGAAAGGAGGGTACTCTAAGTGAGGAAGCTGTTGGAGGCATGACTTCTGAGTGTCTGGGAAAGTTTGAATTCCACCAGTGGGATGGGAGGGAGAGAAAATGAAAGCTGACAGAGTATATTGTACCCTTGTCTACTTTGTTGTGTAACCTTAGGCAAATAGTTTCATTTCTTTGTGCCTCAATTTCCCCATCTCTAAAATGGGGATAATGATACTGACTTCCTCTGTAAAAGGCTTTGAGATCTACTGATGAAAAGTGCTGAATAAGAGCTCGGCGTTATTATTGTTATATTATTGATAGGTTCTTGTAATACTCCACAAAATAGTGTTAAACAGGCATATTACCAAAAGTACAGTGCAGCTCACAACTCCAAAATCTCCAGCAAGAGAATGTGTCTTTCCATTACTGCTCCATAATACCATAGGCCATATTAAAAAAAAATTGGTGCAGGTCTTCATAAAAAATATGCATGTCCATGTAGTATAACTGCATATTGAAATGGTCACTTTACAACTTTGCTTATGAAATTATGGTAAGTGCCTATGCAGCTGTATGCATTTTTTGTGAGTACCTGCCTTTTGTAAATTTGGCCTACTTTGTATTTTTACCTTATTTCCAACACTTTAACTCTTTTTGTATCGTCACCATGTTCTAAAGCTCTCAGTGATAATAACTTTCACTAGGGTGGCACAGGTGTCAAATAAAACCCATCCCAAAAGCTACGGCTTAAGTGTCTCCTTTGGCCTAATGAGAGAAAAATGAACGTTTCATAAGGAACATATTCCCATTCTAACTTATAGACTCATAGGCTTTAAGGCCAGAAGGGACCATCACAATCATCTAGTCCAGTGGTTCTCAAACTTTAGCAACCTGAGGACCCGCATTTCGATTTCAAAATGTTCAGGGACCCGTAAGCCCCACCCCCTTCATCCCTGGCCCCACCCCCTTCCCCGAGGCCATGCCCTGCCCCACCCCTTCTCTGAGGCCAGGCCCCCCACTCAATCCATCCCCCCTCTCTCTGCTGCTCGCTCTCCCCCACCCTCACTCACTTTCACCAGGCTGGGCCAGGGGGTTGTGGGGGGGGAGAGGTGCAGGCTCTGGGAGGGAGTTTGGGTGCGGGGTGCTGCCTCCGGCCAGCGCTTACCTCGGGTGGCTCTCGAAAGCAACCGGCACATCCCTCTGGCAGTGGCTCCTAGGTGGGGGAGGAGGGTCGGGGTCTCCGCACACTGCCCCTGCCTGCAGACACCATCCCCGCAGCTCCCATTGGCCACAGTTCCTGGCCAATGGGAGCTCCAGAGTCAGCGCTTGGGGTGGGTGCAGCGTGCAGAGATACCACCCCAGGGGCCACAGGGACATGCTGCCCACTTCTGGGCAGGTAGGAAGCCTCCTGTGCCACCGGACTTTTGGCTTCAGCAGGAGGTGCTGGGTGGGAGGGGGGAGTTGTTGAGTGAGGGAAGGGGAGGAGTTGATCAGCGGGGCCTGTGGACACCCTGGAGTGCCCTTGGGGATCCCCAGGGGTCGACGGACCCCAGTTTCAGAAACTCTGATCTAGTCTGACCTCCTGCACATTGCAGACCCCCTGCTGTAAGAGACCCAAACCTCTGGCTGCGTTACTGGAGTCCTCCAATCATGGTTTAAAGACAAAGTTACAGAAAATTCACCATTTACACTAGTTTAAACCTGTCAGTGACCTGTGCCTCATGCTGCAGAGGAAAGTGAAAAACCCCGGGGGTCTGGGCCAATCTGAACCCTAGGGAAATCCCTTCCTATGGCTAGAGTACAGGTATTGATGGGTGTGTGCTGTTCAGGAAAGAGAGAACTAAAGATAAAGGTGGTGGAGTAGGTACTATATTTTATTTTATATTTTAAAAAACATCTCTTCCTCAGATACCATAAAGACCAATATCCAAATATCAATTCACCCCAAACTGCTGCATACTAGGACTAGCAAGTGAAACAATGCCTGAACTATAGTACTATTTGCCTCAGTTAAGGGTCTGTTAATGGTACAGATCTGTGAGAATCTTCATTTTTCTCATGGAGATTTCTGATCCTCTCAAGTATAACTTAAAGGCCCTGATCCTTAAGTGCAGCCAAGCTTCACTTCATGCAAGACCCAAGATGGACAGGGGACTCCCTTTCACCCCTGGGGTAGCTGAGGACCAGTTCAGTCCTTGGCTTAAATCAGAGAAGCCTTGGTCCATACTGAGTTGTACCGATTTGTAATAGAAGACCACTACGAGCCATTACGCCAGCTGGAGATCAATCCCCTGGTACCCTGGCAGTCCCCTGGCATGCTCTCTATGCTGGAGTTTCCAAGTGAGGGTGATGTGTTCTCCAAGCACATTGACTAAGGGTATAAAACAGAACACAGGGGCCCCATGCTTGGCCTTTATCCTGCCCCCACCTATGCTGCAAGCCACAAAGACACTCAGAAGACTGAAGACTCCAACAGAGGAGACTGGTCCATGTTTAAGGGACAAACCTGTATATTAAGGACTGCAATATACAGTGGGGTGAGAAAAACTGCTTCATCTAGATGTTGCCCAGTCTAATAGGGATAAGAGTTTAGACTGCATGCTTATATTTTCTTTTCTTTTGGTAACTAACTCTGACTTTTTGCTTATCACTTATAATCAATAACTTTGTTTTAGTGTTTATCTTTACCAGTGAGATTGCCTGAATGTGTGGTAAATCTGCTCAGGTTTGCAAAGGCTGGTGTATATCCACTTTTCATTGATGAAGTGGTGAACCAATTAATAAATTTGCACTGCTCATCTTGAGCAGTGCAAAATGGTATATTCCTGAGGTACAGTGCTGGGAGCTGCGGGGATTTAGCTGATGCCCTTCTCCATGTGATTCATGAGTGGCTCTGGGAGCATTCATGCAATATAGCTGGGTATGGGGCTCCACATGCTGTTGTGCTGAGTAATAACAGCACCTGGAGGGGCTTGCTGCTTGTCACTAGCAAAGCATTGTGAGCGACAGCCCAGACTGGAGAGCTAAGGGGGCACAGTGGTCCCGCAGTCCCAGGCTGCACCCCAGGGATCCCATCACAGTCATATATTGTATTTAGATTTTAAACTAAGGCATTTTGGGCCAAGTATGTAAGAGATGGCTGGAAACCATTCCATACTGATGAAAGGATATTAATATAGTGAGCTGGAACAGTTTACATATATTTCCAAATAAGTAATCTTTACGCTCCATGAAAATCAATACATCAATCCAAAGTAGCAATGTCCTAAACTGGTGATACAAGGTGGTATTGCTGCAAAGGAATGCTATAAATAATGAGTCAAATTCAGAAGGTTTAATCTAGATAAAGATTTGTTTTGATTATCTCCAAAGAACAGTGTATGGTGACATTTCATAGTTTCCCATGTTCTATCCAGGTGGTAAATATTGCAAGAATTCAGAAAGTGGAGAGAGATGCTAAAGGAGAAAAATCATTAATCAGACTTTTTTTTCTGAACTGCTAAAAAAGTACATTTTGAATTTTGAGTGAAAACAGGTCTTTTTTTTAACTCTATATGAATTTGCTTATTCATCCTTCTTATCTAGCAACCTCTTTTCCATCTCCATCAAGAAGAACCAAGTTATTACAACAATCAATGAAAATATATGAAGCTTAGTATATTTATAATCATTCTCTTGGCTGGAATCAGTAGATCCTGATAAGGTAAAAAAGAAAGTTATAAATGATATATGAATGACAGCTGTATATGGAATATATAACAATAATATTTTCCCTGTGTATTTTCTGGGATAGTTGTAGTAGATGGTGGGAGAGTTTTAATTTGGGATAGTCCTTATATTTTAAACCTTGGTCCCAATCTTTGTGTGTATTATTTAATTCTTGGACATACCACCAGAACTCTGCATGGGTAAATCGAAATATAAATAAAGTATTGCATCTTTCTGTGGAAACAATAGGGCTAAAGGAACCAGATGTTAGTCAAGCACAACTTGCATTGACTTCAATGGGAGTTCTACCTGAACAAGGCATGAATAATTATTAGAGGATCTGGTGCACGTTGTCAACTATCTTCCGAAGCCCACTGAAGTTCCACTGACTCCAATCATTTTGGATGAAGCCTATGGGGAGTCCATTATTTAAGAAATACATTTCAAGTTCTAAGCCACACTCAAATAAGGAGAAATAAAAAGGTAAATTAGTGAGAAAAATCTTAACACATTTCAAATTTCAGTCCTACAAAGACTTTCTACTATCTTTTCTCAGGTCAAGTGTTCAAAATCTGGCTTCATATTTTGCACTTGAAATTCTGAGCATGCAATATTCCAAAATACAATTATTAGTGGGCATGGTTAAGGTCAGGTGGATGTCTAAGTACTATGTCTGATGTCAGGAGCCATTAAAGGGATTAGAACTTTAGCAGAATCAGCAACAACTTTGAATGGAACAATAAACACTGTGTATACAACCTGTAAGAGGCAGCCACTTATACCAGCCTAGTTGTTAGAGGTTATACTATCTTAAAACATGAAAACAACTGGGGTTCAGATTACAAGAAAAAAAGCATTCACAAACCCAAGCTAGTTTTACAAACCACCCCGCAAAACAGTTTGGGTAGTTTGCAAAAAACCTTTGACTGCACAAGATCCGCCCAACCGAAGAAAACTATACAAAATAAATCAGCAATTTACATTTAACCAGCCAAATCTGCAAGACCTTCAATTTAACACAGGATGGCGGTCAGTAGCTGCAAAATGTTTCCCTTACGCTTTTCCCAGACACTAATGTTCATTTAGCTCATCCTGTGTGTTGAGAGCCACCTGTATACGTCCAGTACCGCTCATGCCTGCCCAGCTGGCCCCTTTCCTCCTTAGCAGTGTGGCTCCTTTTGAATGTATACTACCAGTGGCTGCCTCCTCCCCCAGCTGCACAGTGGCAGTCATGGCAGGGGATCCCGCATGAGCTCCAGTTGGACATTTATGAAGTGAGCAGGGAAACAAACTGCATCAGCATTCCTAGTACCATACTGCTTTCCTGGGAGCATACTGAGACAGTGGTCCCTAGCTCCACCATACCAAATGCTGGGAGCACCCATGGTGGGATGTTGATGCCTAAATAGTATATACCAAACTCTTTGTTCACTAACCAGGTCAAAGTTTTGAAGTAACAATTTTTTTTAAAATATCCCCTCCAGCGGCATCAGCGACATAAAGCCAAATCAAATTAGTTATTGGCAAGGAGAAATAATTTACAAGCACCAAAATTGTTGTCTATGTTGTTGATACTGTCCAATTTTCTGCAGAATGATGTGAATGGTTCACATCAGCAAAAAGCTGGCTACACAAAGTGCAAATCTTTACGAGCTGCCATCCGATCTAGCAGCAACAATCAGAACGAACGGTTTGTTCTGAGGTGAGGCAACATGAATAATGCATTTAACCACCTAAACCAAGTCTACATTTGATACTCTTCCCGGATTATTCTGCAGACACCTCAGGCTGTAAGCTTTCTTTTTCTCTGACGTGGGAGATGTTTTGGATTTTTAATGATGAGAAGCTGTTTGAACTGAGATTTAAAAGAAGAGACCTATTTTGCTCCTACAGAGCTAATGATCACCTAGGAAGTCAACCCTGCAGATATCCCTTGGAGCTATTCTCCCTAATACAATAAGTCTTGTTACTAAAGCAGCCAAAACAAATGAAACTTTGCACTGTAGTTTAGCAGATCTCGCAGCAGCTAAGACTGTTTGGTAATTCAAATGCAATCTGTGCTTCATATTAAATATATTTTTCTCAATCCAAATCAGATGGACCGTCCAGCAAACACCATAAAACATACTTTACCTTCCTTAGTCAAGGTTTGAGACTTAGACTGCTTAAACAGTTAACAGGAAAATGGAAATTACATTTGCTACTCAGCTGGGTTGCTCTTCAGGTCAAAAAGGGAAAAAAAACATTGGGCCAGATTCTCAGCTGAGCTATGCCAATTTACACTAGCTGAGGAGCTTTCCCATCTTTGGGAAGTTGCACTATTGTACTCTTAAGTAGAGCTAGGCAGGAAATGGCTTTCCCATCCTCTGAAAACTTTGGGACAGAGCTTATCTGGCTCAGTTTCTCACTGTCCTTTTTCCACATTATGTTAGCACCTGCCTCACATTGCAGCAGCTTGCTCCTTGCCACTTGTAAGGCTCAGTCCTCTTGCATTTCTCCAGCAGTTAGGGTGACCAGTACAATAATGCACCCTACCCAAACAGGAAACATAGCCCAAATCAGAACAAAACAATAGCCTGCTTACCATGTTTAGAATGCAAATTAATAATGCTGCCATCAATAAACAGTAGCCAGTGCAGTGACTTATGCATGCAAATCAGCAAACACCTAAATTGGTTCCTTCGTTTTTCTTCTGTGGCAGTATGGATTCCTGTACCCCTACAACTGTGTAATAGTGAGTCCTGGTAGTGAACACTATAGTCAAGGTTGAAAAGGTGTTTTTGAAACCAGAAGAGTTTGTCCCATTGTCTAGGAAGGGTGGAGATTTGCTTCTTGAAGCTTTTGGTTGTAAAAAGGAAAGAAATGTTAAATTACAAACACTCAGGGTCGCATACCTTGTGCTGTAAAGTCCCATTAATGTCAGTGGTGCTGTAGACATGATTCGCAGGCATAATATGGACTTTTGTGAGCAAACACATAAATAAATCCCTTATTTACTGGACAAGAACAGTGTGTACTAAGGCTTAACAGAATAAAGACCTGATTCTCAATCAGAAGTCACTCCATTGCAGACAATGAAAATACACCGGTGTATCTTCAGTTCTCTAAAGCCAGTTTACTAGAAATGGTAGAACCTTTGAAAATTAAAACAAGTCACTGAAGGCAAACTCTTGTGTAGGGAACACATAAGTGATTGGATTGTTACTATGACTTCAAACTTCATCAACAAAGCTAATGAATGCAGTTGCAGCTCTTTCTGCATTCTGGCTCGCTAGTGATGTAATTCCTCTCTGTATTATTTTAATAAATTTCTCATTATTACAAGTATGTGTTTGATCAGCAACTGAGTCAGCGTTTAGCTATCATTTCCTTGAAAAACACCATGAACATCATCCAGAAATGCTGGTTGACTGCAGTATCACTCATACATCTAATAATGCATCCTGCTATTTCTGTCCTTGTCTTTATTATTAATTATTATTATTATTATTTACATTGCAATACAACTTAGGAGCCCATCATGGACCAGGACCCAACTGAGCTAGGTGCTTTGCTCAGATTACCTTAATTTTCTTTAGGCCCTTCATTTTCACTTCAGAATGGCTTCCCTGGATTTAATTATGGTGATGGTTTTCTGAGAAATTCTGATTTCAAATGCTTTGTGCTTAATTTTCCATTTAAGACTTTTCATCTGCTTTGATCTCCTCAATCACTGTACTATTTATCACTTCCATCTTAATCAATAATGGATTGAATTTTACCTATCTAATTCATATTGTCTGCATTATATCAAAGGCTCTGGAGATGTGGAAGCAAGTGCACAATGGATTGAATTTTACCTATCTAATTCATATTGTCTGCATTATATCAAAGGCTCTGGAGATGTGGAAGCAAGTGCTGATTGTGGGTAGATGCCTTTTAATTAAATTTTTTTTTTGCTTCATATATGTGATATTAAACCACCTTGAATATTTCTCATTACTGTCATGCCTTTTTGTTTCCTTCACTAATCAATATCTTTTGATAGACCTCTCGGAGGGGAAACCACAGTTTCAGCGGGTTTTGGACTAAGCCATTGGGTGAGGGTCTATGGCTGCGTTACGTAGGAGATCAGACTAGATGATCATTGTGGTCCATTCTGGCCTTAATATCTAAAAATGTAGGAATACTGGGAGAACTGATTATTATGATTATTATGATGATGATTATTATTAATAATATCATCATCATCAACAATTTTCTCTTTGATAGCACTCTCCAATTTAGGATCTCAAACTGCTTTACAAACAGCAGTGCATCAAAGGCTATAAACTGCACACACTGAAGTCAATAGCAATTGATTAAGCCCCAGGTCTAACAACATCTGAGTGTCGTCCCCCCCGCATTTTATCAATAGGGATACTGAAATGACTAAAGGTTAAATGACTTGACTAAGGTGCCAGAGGAAGCATGTGACAAACCCATATTGCCTGACTCCCAGTTCTGTGCTAAAACAGTAAGACCATCCTTCCATGCTTCTAGGAAGAATTTGGTTCCTCCCAGTGAAAAATGAGGCACATTGGTGACATCAGTAAACCTGCACGACTGCTGCCTGTATTGCAGCCATCCTGTAGATCACAGAGGACATTTATCGATACTTTAAGCCCTCTTCTAGGAGAAAAACAAACATTCACCTCGATATTAAATACAAACATTTTCAAACAAATGGAGAAGGCCAATTTAGATGGAAATGGACATCTGGAATTTTGGCCAAGGGGCCATAACATTATTTACCAAACAAACACAAAGTACATAGGATATTCCCCATTTTCCATTCACTCACAGTGGTTTTACACCAAAGTAAACACTGGTTGACTTCAGTGGAGTTATTCTGGATTTACACTGGTGTGAGAGAAGAATCAGGTCCAACTCCTGAAAAGGGACCTGTCCTAGCAACAGCAAAGAGAGCAGAAGGTAACACAAGACCAAGAAAGGAAATGCCTGCTTCTGCCCAACTGTTTATGAGAGATGTGCCCCCCCACCGCTGAACCAATTCTAATGCCTGTAATGGGCACCAAGAATTGTCCAATAAGGTCCTTCTTAACTAGAAAGCATGCCTCCACCCCTAGCCAATGGATGCCGCAATGCTGCCCATGAGGTGTAGCCTCCATCTCCCATCTTGCACTCTCCCACAAATGCATGCTGGCTGTAAGGGCCAGCACACAGTAAAAGGCACAAAAGCCTCAAGCATACATGAGTGCCTAGATGGGAAACCGGATGCTTCCCTCACAGAATCTCAGTAATCTCATAATGAATCCTCTTTTCTCATGGCACAATACATGTTACTGCAATGGGACACTCTCCAAGCCACTTTCCTTTGCTTCTGAAATGGTAGATGGAATTTACCGGATATCCAGTTTTGTCCTCATTTTATGCCGACAATAATTTAACAACATGATGAATGACAGTTGTGACGGTGCCCCCATAAGGCTTTATGGAAATATGCTTATGAATATATATGACATAACTGGAATATGTTCAATGTTACATATGCCATGTAAGATATCTATGTAAAAGTTATGATCTACTGAATCTATTAATCATATCTGTATGCATATATCATTTTTGTATTCAAAGTTATGAATATTGGCTGTGTACTGGCTTGATTTCTAAATAACCTTAGTAGAGCATTTGGTCAGTTCCTGGAGAAAGGAATTCACAAAGTTAAGTGCCCAATCAAGAAGCACTTAAGGAACAATGCATCTTGGAATGCTCCAATCCACATAAGAAGTCTTCCTGGAGATATTCAAGATACCAGGTGGGCAATGGCTTCTGCCTGTAAAAACCGTGAGTCATGCATGGACATGTGACTTGCCCAGGTGACTCCTGAACTCCATCTTGGAGCTGGACTTTGAATAGGAGAGAGGAGGGGGTCTCCACCCACAAGAGAAAGTCTATTTAAGCCCGTGTGAGACCCCTCCATTTTGTCTTCAGCTGGCTAAGGATATAGCCTCTCCACCCCCAAGGATACCTGAAAGAAACTGGAACAAAGGACAGTAACTACAGGGGGTGTAAGTGCTTGCTGGACCTGGACTAGAAGGAGGCTAGTCTGTAAAAGAGAGCTTACTGGAACTGATGAGGTTTTTATCTGTATTCAGTTTGATTAGACATAGACTTGCGTGTTTTATTTTATTTTGATTGGTAATTCACTTTGTTCTGTCTGTTACTACTTAGAACCACTTAAATCCTACTTTCTGTATTTAATAAAATCACTTTTTACTTATTAATTAACCCAGAGTATGTATTAATACTTGGGCGGGCAAACAGCTGTGCATATCTCTCTATCAGTGCTATAGAGGGTGAACAATTTATGAGTAAAACGGATTTATTTGGGGTTTGGACCCCATTGGGAGTTGGGCATCTGAGTGTTAAAGACAGGCACACTTCTGCAAGCTGCTTTCAGTTAAGCCTACAGCTGTTAGGGGACATGGTTCAGACCTGGGTCTGGGTTTGCAGCAGGCTAGTGGGTCTGGCTCAAACCAGGCAGGGCACTGAAGTCCTAATCTGACTGGGCAGGAAAGCAGGGGCAGAAGTAGTCTTGGCACATCAGGTGGCAGCTCCCAGGGGGTTTCTGTGATCCAACCCATCACAACAGTATTCTTACTTTTAATCAAGCAAAGATTAAGAGAACAGATAACCAGCAAACTCCCCGAAGCTCAGTGACTGGTGATGCAAAAGAAGGGATGCCTCTGCACCCAAGTTTGAAGATTTTGGGGACAACTGATGTATTTTATGTGGAGCTGGTTGAAAATTTCTCCACGAGACTTTTTTCATATAAAAAATGGCCATCTGAAGTTCATTCAGTGTCAGAAATTAATCCCAGAAGGGGTGGCTGTACATCACTGATTTTCCATATCTCTGTCTTTTTTCAGTGTTTATGTAAAAGTTACATTTTCAGCTCTCTTAATCCTGCCTCATAAACTCCAGCCTCCCCCCATCTCCAAACATATTTATTTCTCTTCTCAGAACATCCTCCAGTTTGTTAATATCTTTCTGCTAATTAGCTGTCCAGAAATTAATGCAATATTTCAGGTGCATGTTCACTGAAGGCAGGTAGGTAGATATTATCATCACTCCTTCATCTATGGCATGAAGCCGCTGTGTAATCAATCTAACATTCCACTGGCCTTTTTTGCTGCCATATGGCATTTACTTATTTTGCTTTATACACACTTGCAGAAAAATAAAAGGAACACCTGTCCTTTGCTTTATACAGACAGACTGCTCCCCAGGAACCCCCAACCCACTTTGACCAATAATTAATGCTAAAAACTTGTACCCACATTTGATGCCCCCTACCACCTCTATGGTAGGGCCCTTTCAGGTTGTCTGCATTTTCTCTCCCGCTGAATACCTCTGTCTGAAATTATTTTTCCTCAGATGCAGTATCTTGCACCTTTCCAAATTCAATCTCATTTTATTTTCTGTCTAACTTTATGTACCTTTGGGTTATTTTCTGTCCTCACTGGTATTCCCACTCCCCCGTTTGACTTCTGCCAATTTCATCAACGTGCTGTTTACTCCCTCTGCCAGATAAGTGAGGGAGATGTTAAATAAGGCCAAAGCTAGTATCAATTCCTGTACCATCCCCCTACAAACCCCTCAGATCAGTATTTTGCCATTTATCATTCCTTGTTAACAAGCTTTCAGGCAGTTGTCCATACATATGACATTGTTCTCATAAGACAATGTGAAAAATCTATTATTTATATTACAGTAGCACAACATGGCATCAGATGATTTATTAAAATTCAATTATATGCAGTGCAGGTAGCAAAGCCTTTAGTTAAGGTTACCTAAAACTTCCTGTGATAACACCCTGATTCCAGTTGCTTATAACTTTTCCAAACTTTAACAGTTTGAACTGAAATTTTCCATGCTGGGTATTTACCTCAGGCTGAAGTTTTGGACGGCAGTGTCAGCTAAAATGGTTCAGCCATTATGCAATTAGAGAAAATACATTTTTTGCCAATGTAAAAATATTTCTGGTGACCCCTTTTCTCTGGGAAGCTCTAGCTTTGGAGAAGTGACTTGAAATTTGGCTGGGAGGAGTTGAATGGGGGATGTGCTGGTGTCATGGACATACCTTTTGCTGTCGCTATGAAAATCCACCCAAATCTGGCCAAATTGGTAAGCCTTTAAAAAAAATCACCACTCACATGTGGTCAGCAGAGACTTGTTACAGTTTGGCAGTTAAATTCCCCAAAGATTCCACCTGCACTGAACATGCTCCAGCCCTTATGGCACCTACATGTGACTGGATGCACCTGTGCACGTGCCAGCCCAGGGCTTACAGGGGCTGCAAAAGACAGCTGCTGTGGTCAGGCATCAGATCTGAGAGCAGGAAGGCTGTCTCTCCTCTGCTTTAAATGACCCCTCTGCTGGTGCCCAGGCAGCCTGAAGAAGGAAGCATGTGACTCAAATTTAGAAGGGACATGTGCCAGGGGTCGGGGAGAAGACTTGGACTGGCTGGACAAGTAGACTGGGGGTGGCAAGGAGACTGTGACTGAAAACCAGGGGTGGTAGGACTGGCACTAGCTAAGCAAGGAGGTTGGGAAAAAGTCAGGGGAAAGGGAGGAGAGAAGGGACAGACATCTGACAAGGAAGCAGGGTGTGGGGAGGACTGGGTCTGGCTGGGCAAAGAGACTGTGAGAGGAGCCACAGAGGAGGGAGACTGACACAAGGAGACAAGGGCGGGGAATAGTATGTGATCATGTAATTAGACTATTATGATGCATACACACAAGCAAGGCAAATTAAGGTTGCACAGACAACCTTAATTCTGGCATTTCCTAACATATGACTACTTGACTTTGCAACCTTAATTCTTTTTAATGTATTTTGTTTTGTATGTCATATACAAACTATACTTATCTCCTCTACTGTTCTCGGGTGTATGCTGCATCCCTGCAGCAGCGGGTACACTGGAAAGCAGTGGGAACAATGCTGCTTTAGTACTGGGTGGGAAAGGTTTTTCCTGTCCTGGGGAAATTTTCAAAAGATTTCAAACATTTTTCCCATCTAGAATTGGAACAAAAATCTTGAGAATTTTTGAAAACTGACAATAAAAAAAAATGGTTTGGGTCAACTGAAATATGTTGTTTGACATTTTGTTTCTATTCTGATTTTTATTTTTTTTCCACCATAATTAGCTTACATTTTGAAACAAAAACTCATTGTGAATAGTAAAACTGGAGTTTTCCGCTTCCAAAATTTTGAATCAAGAAATTTGCCAAAACTAACCCTTTCTCACCAACAGTTTCAGTTCTGATAAATTGGTGTTTTCTGACAAAAAATGTTCCATCTAAAAATTCCTGACCAGCTCTAATCTTCCTATAAGAAGTGATAAATAACTATAATAATACTACTTTATGTGCTGCTAACCCATCTGGTTTTACTGTCAGTCTTTTCCCTTCATGCTGGAAGGTTGTTCTGGTTTGGTATCCTGACTACATCACAAAAATTCACAGGTCCTGCTTTGAGCTTCTCATCCCCTTACACTAAAATGTGACGGGTGTTCTTTCAAGAAGAGATTCGATCTGGATGATACTTGAATCCAGCAGCAGCTGATAAGGGCAGAGTCTCTCTTCATAATGGTTTCTCTGGATTTTAAGCCAATGCATCATTCTACCTGTCTGTCTGCCTGTCTATTTATACAGCCCCCATCACTACAGGATCTGAGTATGAAAGCTTCAGAGGGATCATCTCAAAAGAACTGCTACTTGTCCATAAAGAAAGTTGACTATAATATCCATGGCTAAAATGGAAATGTGACCCCATTAGATTAATCGTTTCATCTGTCTTAAATCACAACAAGCCTCTATTACAAATCCTGCAGCTATATCACCTTTTGTTGTGATGCCCTATAAGCCAATGAGGGTAGACCTGGGACTGAACTGGGATGGAAGGTCTGTACCAGGGGATATAATCTAGTATTGAAATAAATGGAGTAAACAAGCTATTAAGATATGGAATAGGCTCCTAAGGGAAGTGGTTAATGCCAAAAATTAGACTTAACAAAAATATTAGAAAATGTTCCATAGGGAAGAGTCCTGTATTGACTAAACCCTATAGAACTAAGTGTCCTAACCGGTCTTTTTCCATAGGTGTGTGTCTATCCATATGTTAATACCACCCTTGCCCCCATCTCTAGCTTCCGCAATTCTATTGTGTTTCTGAGTTGGACTGAGTTCCTCCAGTAGGGACATTGGCTAAGCTTTTGGAACACTGCTGCCTACAATTAGGCTTCTAGATCCATATTTAGGCACCTATATATAAATGGCCTGTTCTTCAAAGTGCTCAGTATTCATCAGCCCTTACAGAAGCCAGCTGGAGCTGCTGGATGCTCAGCACTTTTGAAAAGCAGAGGTGCCTGATTATGGATTTAGAGGCCTAATTTTAGGCAATTGTTGAAACTCTTGGCCTTTGTGTTTCTAAAATACCATGTACATAATGCTCTATAAACAAATAATACGTTACAATAAGCACCTCAATAGTCAGCAATTATTTATTCTATTATAAGCTTTCTTTAATATTGAGTGAAAATTGTATGCAGGCTGTTGTTTTGACTTTTCCTTGGTTTTGCACCTTCTCCTCCTTGGATATTTGTCTCAATCCATCATTCCCCACTTTAAAAGAACTCTGAATGCCTTTTTTTTAACCCCGTCCCCCTTCAAAAAAAAAGTCTCATCTAGTTTAGTCACTGCTTGCTATTTTATTATTTGATATGAATGGCCCACATTTTCAAAAGTGACTAGTGATTTCGGATGCCTCTGTTTTTAGGATGCTCAACCTGAGACACCTTAAATGGGCCTGATTTTCAGAGGGTTTGTGCTCAGCACTACAGGAAGACCTCATCCCTCTGAATGGGACTGGAAGGTGAGTGGGAGCATAGCTGAAGCCAATAGGAAAGGCCCTGTGATCCATACTAATCTTATTTCAAAACTCAAGCCCATTATCTTCAAGTTGAATACACCATGGACTAAGGGGATGATCCTACTACTATTCAGGTCAAAAGCTAAACTCAGATCAACTTCGCTGAGAGAAGAAACAGGTCCAAAGGGTCTAATCCAAAACCCACAGAAGTCACTTGAAAGAATCTAACTTTAATGGACTTTGGGTCTGGCCCACTGTGTATTCAACTTGAATGTGGTGGACTTGAGTTTTGAAATAATAATAAAGACTCCCATTGACTTTAGCAGACTGTGGGTCTGGTCAGGAATTTATTGACAAAATGTTTCTTTGTTGGAAAATTCCTATTTGTCAAAATTGAAACTTTGCAGGGGAACATATTAGTACTGACCATACGTTCTTTGAGAAGGTTTCTCAGGTCCAGGGTAGACGTTTTGGACATGCCCCGAGAAAATGTTCATGTCCCTGTTCCGCCTAATTTAGAGCAGGGATTTCAATCTGGGTCTCCCACATCCCAAGAGAATGCCCTACCACCCTATTGGCTAATTTCAGATGGTGCATGCTCCCTCTCTCAAATTACTTAAAAGAGACAAGGTGGGTGAGGTAATGTCTTTTTGTGAACCAGCTTCTGTTGGTGAGAGAGACAAGCTTTCAAGCCACCCAGTGCTTTTCTTCAAGTCTGGGAAAGGTACCTGAAGAAGAGCTCTGTGTGTCTTGAAAGCTTGTCTCTCTCTCACCAACAGAAGCTGGTCCAATAAAAGATTTTACCGCACTACCGTGGCTCTCTAGTATCCTGGGACCAACATGGCTACAGCTAGACTGCAAATTATTTAAAAGTCATATACGTATGGCTGTATAGAAAATTGTATTAGCATTTGTCATTGTTTTGGCTGTCACGCATCTGATTAAAGCACTGTATGAAAGCAAACATACAGAGGGAGTTTTTATGCACCCCTAGACCTAACATACCTTAAGCTTAGTATTCTTATCGAAGGTACTTAAATAAAAACTCTTTTCTCAACAGTTAATAACAATCTTTATGAGGCATTTCAGGGTTTTCACACCACTGATACACATTGTCTTACTTCTGATTTTTAATGGTTCACTAAAATTAACTTAGTTTGTTTTCTTTTGTTTAATTCTCCTGGATATCAGCCCTGCCTTTGATACAGCAGATCATAGCATCTTGCTGAGCTAATGCTCAAATTGTGTGGGTGGCTGGCACCAGCAAAAATGGTTTTGCTCTTCATTTAGCAGATGTCACTTTGCATTAGAAGGAGATTATCTTTTCTTAGACTGTGCTGTGCCTGTTACTGTTTGTGTGGGCTCTCTAGGGGAATGTATTCTGATCCATTGTTGTTTGTAGTGTCTACATTATATAAATGTTGTTGCAAGGCATTTGTAAGCATGGAGTTTGCTTTATCCGATATACTTCTGAGACTCAGATTTCCATATCACACATTAACGTCAGCACAGCTTTCTCTCTCATCTGATAAATATAGCAGTATGGATGTAAGATAATTTCTTTTGAGTAAGTGCAGATAAAATAAAATCCTTTCTACTTAGATTTCCAATGCAATTATTATTATTTTTATTTCAATGCTGTCTCCTGTTGAGTGACACATAAATGGCTATCAGACCAATACAAGATAATGTTAGAAACCTGAATGTCAGCTTTGATTCTGACAGGCTTTTAAAAGCTGATCTTAGATATAGTAAGGATTCCTCCCTCCACCAAATTTCATGATGTTGCAATGATTATTCACAAAACTGCGAGAATATCAAGATTAGTGCAGTGTCGATTCACGCTGAGAACTGTATTGCTTCTCTGGGGTGCAGAGCATAACAGGGTACTTCCTAATATTCAGAGGATGTCTGGAAATATTCCAAATCAGAAAAACATTTAGAAATAGTAGCAGGCAAATGTTAGCTAAGATGGGCAGGAAAGAGGGCAGCGATGGACACTGATTTTCTATCACAGAAAGGTAAAATGAGTATCCCAAGATGCATAACTGCTATTTGATAATCCCATTACAGCATCCTCCATCCAGCTAGGAAGCTGCAACCTTTCCTTTCAGATGCAGAACTTGCCACTGCTGTCCATGCTTTAGTCACCTTAGACAGTTGAAATGCACCCTACATGGGGCTACACCTTAAAACCCTTCAGATATTGAAGCTGGTGAAGAATCCAGCAGCTTGTTTACTGAGTGAAGCATTTTGCTGGGAGCACATGTCTCTAGTGCTCCAGATCTGCACTGTTCATTGGTTTCCAGATGGAGTTTAAGTTACTATTTATGACCTATAAAGGCTTAAATGACTGGGGAACAAATTACTCAGGGATCACCTCTCTCCCTGTGACATTCTGCCACAACTACAGTTTGCAGGGCCACTCAAACTGGATCTTCTTCTTCCCCTTGTCCCATCTTCTGGTGTCAGGTCATCATGCAAGTGTCAGCCATATTCATCTGTCCAAGGTGGCATTAAGGTCCACCTGCTTACTATCTTCTTTGGTGCAATCCATCCATTGCTTCCTCAGCTTTCCTTGGGTCTCTTTCCTACCATCCTCTCCTGCCATGGTAACTTCACCAGGTCCTTTTCATTCATCCTCTGTAGATATCTGAATCAGCAAAGTCTCACTTCCTTGATTTTGTCAGCCACATCATCAACTTTGCCTTCCATCCTAATGCTTTCATTTAAAAATCTGTCTCTTTGTGTAACTCTTCTGATTGCGTGAAGACATCTCATCTTGAACACCTGTAGGTATTGAACCTGCTGTTTCTCTACCACCCATGGTTCTGCACCATACAAAATTGCAGGGTGTACTTTAGTTCTATATATAAGCAGAGTCTGAATGAGCTCTCCCCTGACATCTAGTGGTGAGCTGTGGAAAAAGACTTCAGGAGCTGATCTTGTTTGCATGGACACATCCACCCTGCCTAGGTGCTCGGCATGATGGGATTGCTTGCCCAAATGATCACTTGTGGCTGGTGTTGGATCCCCAGTCTCCTTGCTTTTGGGCAGGAGTAATAAAGGGTTGTTATCCTTGTTGTGTGAACCAAGGGCAGCAGAACTGTATCTAGCATACCCCGATGGAGGGACTCACCCTCCACAGAATGGCACTCGCTAAGCAGGGGACATGTGTTCCAAAGCCCAGTGAGTTAAGAGAGGGTGGTGTGGGCTTTGTTTAAGAGTTTTACAAAAAGAAAAGGAGTACTAGTGGCACCTTAGAGGCTAACCAATTTATTTGCGCATAAGCTTTCATGAGCTACAGCTCACTTCATTGGATGTAGCTCATGAAATCTTATGCTCAAATAAATTGGTTAGTCTCTAAGGTCCCACTAGTACTCCTTTTCTTTTTGTGAATACAGACTAACACAGCTGCTACTCTGAAACCTGTCATTAAGAGTTTTAGATGCCATTTGACAGCTTCTATTGGTGAAAGAGCTGTGCTAGAATAGCTCTGTGTAACTCAAAATCTTGTCTCTCTCACCAACAGAAATTGGTCCAATAAAAGACATTACCTTAACCACTATGTCTCTCTAATCTTGATTGCTGTTATTTTAAATAACACATTAAGGGTCAGATTTTCAAAGGCTCAGCACCTAACTGCTCCTAATTAGGCACCTAAATGAACTCCCCACATTTTCATGAAGTTGCTCAGAACTCAGAAGTTCCTACTGAGAGCAAAGAAATGAACAATGGGAGCTAGTGGCTGTTGAACTCTTTTGAAAATCATGCCACTGTATTTAGATGCTTGAATGGGAACTGAGCAGTTTTGAAAATCAGATTCCAATTGTGGGTGCCAAGCACTTTGGAAAATTTGGCCTAATAAAATTAGTGGATGAAAGAAGCGGGAGTAGACATATTTGGATTTCAGTAAAAAGTGTTTGGAATCTATTCAAAACCCATTCAAACTCAAAGAAAGAATCTTATTGATTTCAAAGTCCTTTTGATCAGCCCATGATATATTGGCTCATGAAATCTTTATCTTATAATTAAGAATATAAGAACAGCCATTCTGGGTCAGACCAAAGGTCCATTTAGCCCAGTATCCTGTCTTCTGACAGTGGCCAATGTCAGGTGCTTTGGTGGGAATGATCAGAACAGGTAATCAAGTGATCCATCCCCTGTTGCCCAATCCCAGCTTCTGGCAAACAGAGGCTAGGGACCATCCCTGCCCATCCTGGCTAATAGCCATTGATGGACCTATCCTCCACGATTACTCCAAAGGAGCTTGGATAGGAAATCTGTGGATGAAGAACTGAAAATGGACTGAGGAATGGGAAAAAGTGTATGATAACGGGAAAAATATCAGGATGTGGGAAGTGTCTCCTTGCACATTCTGCAAGGATCAATATTATTTACAATGTTATTTAATATCTTAAATGATATTGAACAGAATGGGCCAGATCCTCATTCTGCATTCCACTGATTGTCAGTGAAACTAGGCTGATTTCCACCAGCTAGGGATCTGGCCCATACCTTTGCACAGTACTAGGGGTAAGATTCTGCACTCTCTATAAATACACATCTGCACTGCACGCACGTAGTGTACCCACTACCCAATACAGCTTAGGTGAGTAGAGTAAAGAAAGGCTTGAAGGGTGTGGGTATGTAGACAAATACATACATATTACACAGCGCTCTACTCACCCAAGCCTTGCCTCCCCATCTACACTGGTATTTTTAGCAGTATGGTGTCTCGCTGCCTCCCTGCTGCAGGAGCCTTCCCCTGCCACAGGGAAAGACGCAAGAATCAGGTAAAGGCTCTGGCAGGAGGGAAATCTCAGCTTTTCCTCCCCTGCCTCCCCTCTGCCGGAGCCTTTCACTGACAGGGATAGCTAGCTACACACTACAGCATGGATGCAACCTACTTTTCACTGCGGCATGCAGCTACGCGTACTCTACCCAATGGCACCAATGATGTGCAATGTACATGTAGCCTAAGATATCCCATGCACAACTTGCAGCCTGGAGTGGAGAGGCTGAGACTGCTTTAAACCACGCTTGGACTTTACCAATCCTGTGCACTTCTAGGGACTAGAAATGATTGGCATAACATGGGACAGCAGTTGGGCCTGTGTAAATTCAGGCAACCTCCCCATGCTGCCAATGGGCCACAGCAGTGCCTGGAATCTCTGAAACCCTGTGGGTTGCAATCTCTTTACTGACACACCCTCCTGCCCCCAACATGCTCCCTTTGATGGGGCTTGCAAGGGGGTCCTCAAGAGGCAGGCTTATGGCTGTCTCCACTGCACCTGTGCCAAGGAAACCACCATCCAACCCACCCCTGGCCAGATACAGAGTTTCAGATCCCTTTTATGCCACTCTGGATCTTCTACTTGGCACAGAGGGGCTGGAGTGGGCATGAGGATCTCACGGTAAACATAGGAGTTCAAACCTCAATTATGACAGGTGTGGTCTTTGTGCTGTATCTTTTATTGCCTCTTAATCAGGCTGCTGGTTGTGTGTTCTTACTAAACACAATCATTTTCACAGTGCTGAAGTTAGCCAAGTGATTGCCTGTATTAAGGGAAATTTCAGCTTCATTGGGATGTGCAGACATTGCTTAGAATTAGAAGTGCTAGTAAAGAATTGAAAGGATTTAGGAGAGGTCATAGAGATTAAAGGCTAGTGCAATTAAATTTGATGTTACATAAGTTAAACATCATTTTCATATACCATCAAAGAGAGCAGCTAAACAGGCTGCCTAAATAGAAAGATCTTTTAATTTAAATGACAGCTTGGCCTCAAGAGTGGAACTGCCACCTGGGATTTTGTATTCCTGGCATGTTTGTCACTAACATTTTCTTTGAAATCTTCAGTTCCATACCAGCCACACAATTGCTGTCATCCGCTTCAATGTATGTCATGCAGCTTTTGTCACTTACGTTCTGAATGGCAGCATTTATCTCACCTCAGGGAGGTAACATGGCAAGTTTGTTTTTTTTTAAATATTCAAACAGTAACATTTAAAACACGGAAAACATACAGCAGAATAATCACCAATGGCAAACAGTAGAATCGTGTTTTTTTGAATGGTTAGGCAATCCAGCCTTTCACATTTTAATAAGCAGGTGCAAAAATAAAAGAGTAAACTTTGAAATCCCATTGGGAGATATTAACATTTCTGTTGCAGATGAGTCAGCAGAGCAGTACTGATAAGGCTTTGGATTACACCATGTAGCATAAACTATTTATTTAGAAGATAGGTGAGAAGGGACTGTAAGGGGATGGCCAACGTGTCTTAAGTTAAGGGTTACTAGCTGTTTCAATTATATAAGCCACATCTGAGAATATGAAAGATGGGGGCAAGAGAATAGTATAGTATCTTAGCTTTTTCTTTCCAACATGAATCAGGCCAAAGCTTATTAGACTACAGGCCCTTTTGCAAAAATTATCAGAATCCATTGAACGATTTTTATTGTTGGGTAGATGGTGTTTGTTGCTGTTGGCTAGAGTCTTTCCTGGACCTCTCTCTCACTAGATGACAATAATTTATAAAAGAATGACTTCTGCAAACAATCCTTAATTAGAACAAATTCTCTTTGTCATTGTAAGAAGCAAAAGGGTTTGGAAACTTTGATGTATATTCAACTTACAAATCAGTTGCTGAGGAAATACGTAACAGCAATTAGAATTTTTCTGAGGAGGGCTACATGGCTTAGGGGAAGAGTTGAGTGAAATTTTTCAACTGAAACTTTTTTCCTAGTTTGGCTCAAATATAAATCTCATTTAACAATTGTATGAATGGGAGCCAAATGTGAACATTTACTGTACTCTACCATACAGGCAGTTCAGCTCTGTCTTTATTTCTGACTGAAGGTTAGGGCCGGTTGAAAGATTTCTATCAAAACTATTTTTCAGTTTTGCCTAAATAAAATATTTTACAAGAAGAGTCTGCTTTCAACTTTTAGTCAAAAAGCTGGACACCTGAAAACCAAAATAAAATAAACAATCTATTTCAGACAGAAACTGAAAAATTGTGCCTGAAATCTCCTAAAAATCCTATTTGGAAATGTTGCTGTGGTCTCTCATGGGAGTTGTAGTTTGGGTGCTTCACGCCTCTGTTCTCCGCTATGGGTTAGCTTCCCCAATCAGACTACATCTTCCATGATGCACTGTGATGATTTAGCAAGAGGGGAGACCGGGTGCCTCCTGGGAGATGTCGACCGGGCTGGGAACCTTCAAGTTTTTTAATTCATTTTTGTCAAAAGTTTCCATTCCCCCCACCACCACCACCACCACACACTCCACAGAGTATCCAACCAGAGATACTGAAAAATCCATTTACCTGCAGGCTCATACTGTCAATAAATTGGGAAAATACTGGGTTTGATTCTTTACTGACCTGCATTTTGTGTATTTATTTAAACCATAGCATAGTGAGTGTAACATGGATGTCAACTATTTTATATCTACTCTAGAGCTCACTTTGTGCAGGCACAAATGATGCATAAGCTGTACAGCAGTTAAGAATCAGGACCAACGTATCTCTCGCTCTATGGGTCAATTCCTATGAGCTTTTCGGCAAAAACATTATGGATAATGACTCTACGGATGCATTTTGTAGTATTTTCTCTAGCTCTATTTCTGTTATCTGCACAGTCAAGGAGGGGTAGATGCTACATTTGCCACAGTATGAAATTCTTTTGCTTTCCCCCCTCCATCCCCTCAGTAAGGGCTCATCCATCCTCATCTATGTAAATTAAATATACAAAGATTTTAGTTTCCCTTTGGAAAAAGAGCTCTACTCTAGCTCTATAAATGTAAACCCCTCAAATCTTTTAAATTGTATTTTGGGCCAAGTTTTCATTAACCCACACAACAGGTGATGTGCACAAAACGTGTGCACATCCATTGTGCTTACAAATCCAAAATTTGCATATGAATATTGTTGATTTAAAATAAGCAATTGCAAGTACAATTGCCTATTTTGCATTTGCAAACACTTCTTCCCATGCACAAATAGCAAATAGCTACCCCCTGCCTGAGCACACTGAGCTACACCCCTTATTGCACACAACCCCTAGCTACGCCCTGCCTGCGCACCCTGAGCTACACCCCTCACTGCACACAGCCCTTAGCTACCCCCTGCCTGCGCACCCTGAGCTACACCCCTCACTGCACACAGCCCCTAGCTACCCCCTGCCTGCATCCTGAGCTACACCCCTCACTGCACACAGCTCCTAGCTACCCCCTGCCTGCACCCTGAGTGGTTTTCAAACTTTTTGAACTGAGTCCCCTCTTTGAGTTAAATTTTTTGGTTGCGACCCTCCACAACCCAGACAGGCTGGGTGGCCTGCTAAGTTGAGTCAGGGGGTGGAGGTGGCACTTCCTCCCTGGACCCCGCAGTGCGGAGCTGACTCAAGCCCTGTTGGCCTTTGCCCCCTGTGTCCCCATCCCCCCTGAAATAGAAGTCAAATTAGACCTATGCCCAAGGATCCCACTTTTGTCCTGGAGCCCTGATTCTCCCCCTCCCCCGGCGGGGCCCTGGAGGTTTTATAGCATGTTGGGGGGTGGGGAGGGGCTCAGAAATAAAAGGTTGATAAACCCCTGGCCTAGCACACATTGACATAGTCCTGTTTCAACTGTTAATGTATGCCAACAGGGTCCACATGAGCCAGTTAGTACGCGATTCAGGCACTGTGTAGACAAGCCCTTAAAAATGTACTTGGTTTTATTGTTGGTGTTTTTCAAGGAAAGCTGAGATTACCAGAAAATTACCTGACTCCAGGAGTCAAGTTGACTCCAGTTGTTCAGCCACTTCCTATTGAGTGGATAGGTGTTTTGGCAAAATAGCCAGGATTCATTCTTCCTACAGCCTGTTCTTATTCCTTCAGCTTTCCCTGTTCAGTCTGGCTTTGCTCATGGCTATCTGGCTTCTTTTGTGATAATGCATGCCCTGTTCCTGCAATCCATCATACATCACCAGTGGGTTGACCATTGACCCCTGATCTGATCTTGGAGGGTTTAGCATTTTGGGTAACATATAATTCCTTTGTTAAGCATGTTTAATGGAAGTTATAAAATCTATAACAGAAAGTAGGATAAAAAATAACAGTTATTATTAGGCTTGCTATGATTAAGGGCCTGTCGTATTAACATGAGGCCTTGTGGAAGCAATTATGCTAAGGGCTGTGATTTAGCTGAAATAGTGTTTGCCGATAGAGAGAACTCTAGGTCAAATTCTGCACTCTTATTCTGAGAAGACAGACAAGTGCTCACGAAGGATACAGTACATCACAGAATTCTAGTTTTGGGCAGGCTCTGGAAATCAGGTTCCTGTGCCATATCAAGACAGTTAAATCTCATCTATGCATATAAATTATTAAACAATGACTGGTGTAAATCATGCACATTAATTCTAGATGCTTAATTATGGACATCCCAAAGGTCACATATGGATAAGGGCAGGTAATGCCTGTATAATAACCAGGGTGAAGGATCAAATATGGGTATATATCCAAACTTCTCATAAAGAAGGGTATAAAATACCACAGCTAGTACCCATTTTGGGGGGTTGGTCAGGTCCCCAGAACAGAGTAAACTGAATCAGGAACTCCGCTCTGATAGCTTCCACTTACTTTGCCTTCTATCTTGGTTTTGAATGGTCTCCATAAGTTGTAAGTATGTATAAGGCAAGATTGTAAGTATCAACAATACAGGAAACCACATTATTGCACTTATTCTTATATTTCTGTATTTTGATCTTTTTGTTGATTTCAATTATAGTTGTCTGTATTGAATAAAGATTCTCTGTATGTTTCACCAAATTCCATTTTCTCCACTAACTCAGTGTGTATGGTAACATCCATTGTTTCATGTTCTCTGTGTATATAAATCTCCTCACTGTATTTTCCACTGAATGCATCCGATGAAGTGAGCTGTAGCTCACGAAAGCTTATGCTCAAATAAATTTGTTAGTCTCTAAGGTGCCACAAGTCCTCCTTTTCTTTCTGCGGATACAGACTAACACGGCTGGTACTCTGAAACCTGCCTGGAGAAAGAACCTGTCATCTGTGGCAAATGCGTCCTGCACCCCAACAAATAATCTTATACGTGTAGTAATTGATGAGGCTACCCTTAAACCCATGTACCCCTCTATTCAGAAACACAGTAACAAACATAGTAATAAATGCAGAAGAAAGTAGAGGTAACAATGGAAAACAGTGCAAGCATCCTCCTTATGAGAGAGACATGATAAAGCTGATCACACCCAACCCTCTTTGCATTAAATTTTAAAAGCAAACGTATTGCTTGTGTAAGCTGCATAATTAACAACCCCATGTACTGAAATTCTCTCTATTTTCAAAGAACAGATACACACAGGCAGCAGCAGTGCCACCACTGACCTAGAAGGACAAGATCTAGGGGCAGGAGGGTAGTTCAGCATGATGGAACAGCACACAGTTAGCAATGACTTTTGGTCACTTCCACATAGGACTAAATTCAAAGCAGTGACCTAGAGGTGGAGGGCTCCACATATTCCCAATCTCCTGAATGATCACATTCTTCAAATGTGCGCTGATATCTTTTATATAGCTACAATGGCCATCTGACACATGTCTACCAAAGTAACCTGAATACAGCCCTGTGTCCGTGCAAAAAAAGATACGTCTGCTGACTTTCTACACCACTTAAGTCCCATTCATGACCTGTTTCAAGGACTTACCTGGGGTTTAAAATGGTACACAGGCCTTGGGTCAGCCCTCTGCACAAGTGTGAATATCCCCCATTGTGCATTGGGTACTACATAGAAAAATAGGGACTCCTTTTATATGGCTTAAAAACCAGCAATGTTAGATGTCCAAGTCTAGACTGATGATCCAATGTCATAATAGGACAGTCATATATAGGATTGTGTCTCATTCCCCATTTATGGAGAAAGTAGGAGCATCTGCCATGTGATGTGCAGATGTGATTCAAAGTGGACCATATTTTCCATAGGAGTGAAAAGACCCTGTTTTCTTTGGTTGGGTTTTTGATGAGGTGTTTATTTGGGATGCTATGCTAATGTCCTTCCACCTTGCTCACCATTGGTCTTCGAGCTCATCTCCTGCAAGCAAAAAAGGTTTTCTGGATTTGAGCAAGAATCTTGATAGATTATTTAGGTCTTCATGTATTGGAAGATCCTTGTTTCCTTGAATACAATGGAACTCCTGAAGAATTCTCATAGATCATAGAATATCAGGGTTGGAAGGGACCTCAAAAGGTCATCTAGTCCAGCCCCCTGCTCAAAGCAGGCCCAATCCCCAGCTAAATCATCCCAGTCAGGGCTTTGTCAAGCCTGACCTTAAAAACCTCAAAGGAAGGAGATTCCACCACCTTCCTAGGTAACACATTCCAGGGCTTCACCACCCTCCTAGTGAAAAAGTTTTTCCTAATATCCAGCCTAAACCTCCCCCACTGCAACTTGAGACCATTACTCCTTGTTCTGTCATCAGCTACCACTGAGAACAGTCTAGAGCCATCCTCTTTGGAACCCCCTTTCAGGTAGTTGAAAGCCGCTATCAAATCCCCCCTCATTCTTCTCATCTGCAGACTAAACAATCCCAGTTCCCTCAGCCTCTCCTCATAAGTCATGTGTTCCAGTCCCCTAATCATTTTTGTTGCCCTCCGCTGGACATTTTCCATTTTTTTTCACATCCTTCTAGTAGTGTGGGGCCCAAAGCTGGACACAGTACTCCAGATGAGGCCTCACCAATGTCGAATAGAGGGGAACGATCACGTCCCTCGATCTGCTGGCAATGCCCCTACTTATACATCCCAAAATGCTGTTAGCCTTCTTGGCAACAAGGGCACACTGTTGACTCATATCCAGCTTCTTGTCCACTGTAACCCCTAGGTCCTTTTCTGTAGAACTGCTGCCTAGCCATTCGGTCCCTAGTCTGTAGCGGTACATGGGATTCTTCCGTCCTAAGTGCAGGACTCTGCACTTGTCCTTGTTGAACCTCATCAGATTTCTTTTGGCTCAATCCTCTAATTTGTCTAGGTTCCTCTGTATCCTATCCCTACCCTCCAGTCTATCTACCTCTCCTCCCAGTTTAGTGTCATCTGCAGACTTGCTGAGGGTGCAGTCTACGCCATCCTCTAGATCATTAATGAAGATATTGAACAAAACCGCCCCCAGAATGACCGTTGGGGCACTCCGCTTGATACCAGCTGCCAACTAGACATGCACCCATTGATCACTACCTGTTAAGCCCGATGACCTAACCAGCTTTCTATCCATCTTATAGTCCATTCATCCAGTTCATACTTCTTTAACTTGCTGACAAGAATACTGTGGGAGACCGTATCAAAAGCTTTGCTGAAGTCAAGGAATAACATGTCCACTGCTTTCCCCTCATCCACAGAGCCAGTTATCTCATCATAGAAGCCAATTAGATTAGTCAGGCATGACTTGCCCTTGGTGAATCCATGCTGACTGTTCCTGATCACTTTCCTCTCCTTTAAGTGCTTCAGAATTGATTCCTTGAGGACCTGCTCCATGATTTTTCCAGGGACTGAGGTGAGGCTGACTGGCCTGTAGTTTCCCGAATCCTCCTCCTTCCATTTTTAAAAGATGGGCACTACATTAGCCTTTTTCCAGTCATCCAGGACCTCCCCTGATCGCCATGAGTTTTCAAAGATAATGGCAATGGCTCTCCAATCACATCCTCCAACTCCTTTAGCACTCTCGGATGTAGAGCATCTGGACCCATGGACTTGTGCTCATCCAGCTTTCCTAAATAGTCCCGAACTACTTCTTTCTCCACAGAGGGCTGGTCACCTCCTCCCCATGCTGTGCTGCCCAGTGCAGTAGTCTGGAAGCTGACCTTGTTCATGAAGACAGAGGCAAAAAAAGCACTGAGCACATTAGCTTTTTCCATATCCTCTGTAACTAGGTTGCCTCCCTCATTCAGTAAGGGGCCCACACTTCCCTTGAGTTTCTTCTTGTTGCTAACATACCTGAAGAAACCCTTCTTGTTACTCTTAACATCTCTTGCTAGCTGCAACTCCAAGTGTGATTTGGCCTTCCTGATTTCACTCCTGCATGCCTGAGCAATATTTTTATACTCCTCCCTGGTCATTTGTCCAATCTTCCACTTCTTGTAAGCTTCTTTTTTGTGTTTAAGATCAGCAAGGATTTCACTGTTAAGCCAAGCTGGTCGCCTGCCATATTTACTAATCTTTCTACACATCAGCATGGTTTGTTCCTGTAACCTCAATAAGGATTCTTTAAAATACAGCCAGCTCTCCTGGACTCCTTTCCCCCTCATGTTATTCTCCCAGGGGATCCTGCCCATCAGTTTCCTGCGGGAGTCAAAGTCTGCTTTTCTGAAGTCCAGGGTCCGTATTCTGCTGCTCTCCTTTCTTGCTTGTGTCAGGATCCTGAACTCAACCATCTCATGGTCACTGCCTCCCAGGTTCCCATCCACTTTTTCTTCCCCTACTAATTCTTCCCGGTTTGTGAGCAGCAGCTCTGCCCCAGTTGGTTCCTCCAGCACTTGCATCAGGAAATTGTCCCCTACACTTTCCAAAAACTTCTTGGATTGTGTGTGCACTGCTCTATTGTTCTCCCAGCAGATATCAGGGTGATTGAAGTCTCCCATGAGAACCAGGGTCTGTGATCTAGTAAATTCCGTTAGTTGCCGGAAGAAAGCCTTGTCCACCTCATCCCCCTGGTCTGGTGGTCTATAGAAGACTCCCACCATGACATCACCCTTGTTGCTCACACTTCTCAACTTAATCCAGAGACTCTCAGGTTTTTCTGCAGTTTCATACCGGAGCTCTGAGCAGTCATACTGCTCTCTTACATACAATACAACTCCCCCACCTTTTCTGCCCTGCCTGTCCTTCCTGAACAGTTTATATCCATCTATGACAGTACTCCAGTCATGTGAGTTATCCCACCAAGTCTTTGTTATTCCAATCACATCATAATTCCTTGACTGTGCCAGGACTTCCAGTTCTCCCTGCTTGTTTCTCAGGCTTCTTGCATTTGTGTATAGGCACTTAAGATATCTTGCTGATCATCCTGCTTTCTCAGTATGAGGCAGGAGCCCTCCCCTCTTACACTCTCCTGCTCGTGCTTCCTCCCAGTATCCTACTTCCCCACTTACCTCAGGGCTTTGGTCTCCTTCCCCCGGTGAACCTAGTTTAAAGCCCTCCTCACTAGATTAGCCAGCCTGCTTGATGCTCTTCCCTCTCTTCATTAGGTGGAGGCCATCTCTGCCTAGCACTCCTCCTCCTTCTTGGAACACCATCCCATGGTCAAAGAATCCAAAGCTTTCTCTCCGACACCACCTGCATAGCCATTCGTTGACTTCCATGATTCAACGGTCTCTACCCGGGCTTTTTCCTTCCACAGGGAGGATGGACGAGAACACCATTTGGGCCTCAAACTCCTTTATCCTTCTTCCCAGAGCCACTGTAGTCTGCAGTGGTCCGCTCGAGATCATTCTTGGCAGTATCATTGGTGCCCACGTGGAGAAGTAGGAAGGAGTAGCAATCCGAGGGCTTGATGAGTCTCTGCAGTCTCTCCGTCACATTGTGAATCCTAGCTCCTGGCAAGCAGCAGTCTTCTCGGTTTTCCCGGTCGGGGTGGCAGATAGATGACTCAGTCCCCCTGAGGAGGGAGTCCCTGACCACCACCACCCGCCTCCTTCTCTTGGGAGCAGTGGTTGTAGAACCCCATCCCTAGGACAGTGCATCTCATGCCTTCCAATCGGCGGAGTCTCCTTCTGCTTCCTTCCCTCAGATGTATCATCTAGTCCACTCTCCGCATTAGTACCTGTGGAGAGACCATGAAAATGGTTGCTTACCTGTATCTGCATTGTTGGTACATGGACGCTCCCCTTTCTTCTTCTGGAGGTCACATGCTGCCAAATTTCTTCACCGTCCTTCTGTCCCCACTGTGCAGCCTGCTCTGAATCTTCATGTTGCTACAAATTTGACATGGTGGATATGGACCAGTATAAGAATCCATGGTTGTGTCATTGATTTTACTGTGCCCATAACAACCTGCATGACAGTGTGAAGACTCAACAAGTGATGTGTGGGAACTATGTGTCCAGATGGGCATGCAATATTCTGCGGTACAGTAGACAAGGGTAGGGGAAGAAGTCCATAAGTTTTTGCATCAGCTCCACAGGTTGTTCCTGCCAGTTTCTGGATGAGATTTATGTGCATTTTTATTTTATCATAAATATTTTTCAGGTACTGGTGGTTTATGAGGCTTCAAATAGGTACTAGCAAAAGGTTAAAAAACCTGCCCTCGGAATTGGTATTCTACAGGCTCTGTAACTGAATGATCATTATAGTGTATAATTAACCCTTGTTATTAGTCCATAGAGTCATCTTGAAATTATTTCCGAATAATAAGGAGTTAAAAAGAATCATTTTGAAAGATTTAAATTCACTCTAATCTATGAATTCTGTTTGTGGAAACATAGGTCTAACAGTTTAATTTCAGCAGACCGTCTTGATTATCTTCTTAAAACCCCCCCACCATGAACAGAGATAATCTTGGCTATTTCTATACAGGTAACTAAAAACCTCCAGAGGAATCTTCAACAGAGGAAAAGACGAAATGGGCAGAAAGAAATGACAGACTCAAGGCCAGTGGCATTTAAAGAGAACTGAAACATCTTCAGTAACAGAGAAAATGCAGACGTGTTCTGAAAAACGGTCTGATGGATACAGAAAACAATTAATATCTTTAACATTAGCAAATCTTTCATTCTGCCCAGAATGCTAATATCTATTATACATACATTAAGTAATCAGTGAAATGTAACCATGTGACTGAGGCTCAGAGGAAGTCTGTGCTGGCACAGTGTCCCCATCAAGTAAGACAAGGGATACTGTATTGATTGCATTATTCAGTGTCACATTTAAATTCAAATTTTAAAATCCCTCAGTTTTTAATTTACCTGATGCTGCTGCAGAATTTCCAGCCCCCCCCGGAGTTGGGTCAAAATACACAGCAACACTGTTGGGAAGTAACTACAATTGTGGCCACTCTCTGCTAGCACTCTGGAGAACTGCACATGCCCATGAGGAGTGCTGCTTATCTTGGCTGGCCTGTGCACACCCTCATCCCCACACCCTCTGACACTGCCTCACCTCCATCGATGACCTGTGGAGGGGTGCAATTCCTAGCCAGCACTCTGACACTGGGCACTCGAATGCTGCCATAGTGACCATGTCACCTCTCTTTGCATCCCTCCACTGGCTCCCCATTCTCCATCGCATCAAATATAAGCTACTTTTCTTCCTTTTCATGGCTTACACCCATCCCACCTATCATCTCGTGTTCACTATTGAGACATTGACTCCTGGCGCCACTCTACCAGGGATGCCTTCAGCATGCCTTGTTGCATTTTCAAACAAACACCTTTGTGCTTTCTCCCCTACTGCCCCTCATGCTTGGCAGGAGCTTCCTATAAACATCGGCAACACTCACTATCCTCCTTTACATCCCTCCTTTCCGATGATGCCTACACTTAACCTGATAACGATTAGATAGCTGGAGTGGTGAGGCCACTGCCTAACCTGTGGACCAGTTGTTTTCATTGTTTCCTTGTACTCCCCCATCAAAAAGTCTACATTCACTTGTTGTCTCTTGTCTTATGCTTAGATTGCAAGCTCTTTGGGGCAGGGACCATCTTTTGCTCTGTGTTGTACAGCACCTTGCACAACGGCGTCCTGGTCTAGCATCTAGGACAGAGCTAAGCAAACTATGGCCTGTGGGCCACATCCGGCCCGCCGAACCGTTCTGCCCAGTCCTTGAGCTCCTGGCCAGGGAGGCTAACCCCTGGCCCCTCCCCAGCTGTTCCCCCTCCCCCGCAGCCACACAGGCAGTGCTTTGGGTGGTGGGCTGCGAGTTCCTGCAGGGCAGTGTGGCAGCATGTCTGGTTCCGGCCAAGTGGCGTGGCTGCCAGACATGCTGCTCTGAGCAGCATGGTAAGGGGGCCAGAGGGTCCCGGGGGGCAGTCAGGGGACAGGGAGCAGAGAGCGGTTGGGGGTGGGGGTGTGGATAGGGGTCGGGGCAGTGAGGGGACAGGGGGCAGTTGGATGGGGCGGAGGTTCTGGCGGTGGTGGTCAGGGAATGGGGAATGGGGGGTAGGTTGGATAGGTGTGGGAGTCCTGGGCAGCCTGTTAGGGGTCATGGATAGGGGTCAGGGCAGTCAGAGGACAGGGAGGTTGGATATGGGTGGTCAACAGGGGACAAGGAGCAGGGGGCGGTTGGATGGGTTGGGAGTTCTGAGGGGGGCAGTCAGGGGGTGGGGCGGATAGGGGGAGGGGCCAGGCTGTTCGGGGAGTCACAGCCTTCCCTACTTGGCCCTCCATACAGTTTTGCAACCCCAACGTGGCCCTTGGGCCAAAAAGTTTGCCCACCCCTGATCTAGGAGACCTAGTGATATTGCAATGTTCATAATAAATAGTAACAACATAGTGGCAATGGGAACTGTAAAGTCAAATCCCTTTGGAGATGGAGGTTGTGTTAATATCTGGGACACTGACATTTTTGCCTAACGTTTTTACCCAGCACATCCCTTGGCCCACAGCCGCTTCCCGCAGACCCCATTGGCCTGGAGCGGCGAACTGCGGCCAATGGGAACCGTGATCGGCCGAACCTGCAGACGCGGCAGGTAAACAAACCGGCCCGGCCTGCCAGGGGCTTTCCCTGAACAAGCAGTGGACCAGCTCTGAGAACCACTGCTATAAAGGGATGACAAGCTTCTTCCCTCTGCCCCCATGCATAGAGAATAACTGCCAGCCAACGGTAAGTATTGGCTGGGTACACAGTCTGTGTCTAGGTGGGCGATCATGCCAGGAGCAATGCAGGCTAGCCATTGTAGCAGGAGCCGGGTTTCTAGGATAGTAGCAGGCAGGACTGCTGGCATGAAATCCCCAAGCTAAGGCATACCACATGCCTGCCTCTCTTATCAATACTGACGGCAAGATTTTGCAGTGTTTCATGTCAGATGGAATTCCTCTTTGTGATGCAAAAAGCATTCCGCAAGCTGGTTTTTAAACCATGACCTGCCATCTACCTAGTGGCATGCCTCAGTTTATAAACCACACAGTGACCTGCCTGGGTCTTGACTGAGAGCCACATCATAAAACGCTGCAGCCTGCTCTTGATTTCAGAGCTATTTCTTTTCAGGGTGTTCTCTCATGTGTGACGATATGAACCCACTAAATAAAATGAAGAGGATTTCCAATCCACAGTGAGTTGCACTGCGTTATATGTAGGTCTCATTAAATCAAAGGTTATAGATATTTGCCACAGTTAAATAAAATACATGATCTTTGAGGGTTAATACATTATTTTATTCTTTAATACTGCAGTACCACCCTGGTAATCAACTGCCTTGAGAGGCTGCCTGAGTTTTGTCTCCCTCTTCTTCCCTAAGTGCTTAGTTAGAGGTTTGGGAGATTGAGGGCAGATGACCTGGGTCTGTTATCTGACTCTACGAGAGGGTTCACAACGCAGATCCTGAGCAGAGGGAGTTGCCTGCATCTGGCATGTCAGCCAACTGCACCAGCTCACTCACTGAGGCACTTTAAACCTTCCCCCTCCCCGCTTAGCATTTCACTCCTGGCTATCTTAGGTGGTATGCGTTGTATGAAGAGCCTGGGCACCTAACTTGGGGCTGAAAATTCCACTGGCCAGCAGGCCATGTAAGGGTTATTGTTTGCAATGCTGAGCAGAGCAACACCTAAATAGCTTTAAGGAACTGGGCCTATTTGACTGTCTGGACCCCTGATATAAGAGGTTTCTGGTGTTACTGTAACACATCCAGAAGCTCCCATCAGAATTAGGGGCCATTGTGCTGGGTGCTGGTCTAACACGTGGCAGGGCCCTAGATGGAGCCAAATAAAGAATCGAAATAAATCTTGTCCGCAGCACAGATATCTTGAGCTGGACTCCAGAAATTAGATTTAGTGTTTGTTTGGGGGGGTTGGTATGGACTTTTTAAAATAGATTCAGAGTCAGATTCCAGACTGATGTAAATTGATGTAGCTTCACTGACATTAATGGAACTATGCTGATTTATATCAGCTGAGGATCCAGCCCTATGTCTCTGCTGTGGGGAATGTCTTTAGGAGCCAACCTAGGGAGCTGTAAAGTGCTTTTACTTGTCAGTTAATTCCCTGCTGGAGCTGGTTCTGAGCTAGTGGTTGTTTAGGCTAATAGCTAAAAATAAAGTCAGTGATATTTGGTGTTTTTTCTTAACGCCCGGCTCCTGGAATTAGTGAATATATGAGAACCTCAGCTTTCATTTAAAAAAAAAAAAAAGTAAATTTCTATCATAGAATCCCAAGGCTGGAAGGGACCACAGGAGGTCATCTAGTCCAGCCCCCTGCTCAAAGCAGGACCCATCCGCAATTTTTGCCCCAGATCCCAAATCCCTCAAGGATTGAACTCACAACCCTGAGTTTAGCAGGCCAATGCTCAAACCACTGAGCTATCCATCCTGTTTGTGGCAAAAAGCCTGAAAACATGACCCTACTGAGCCCTTAAAGTTCAGAAGGCAAAGAACCAGAACCCAATTTTTTAATGTAATGTTTCTATATCAATCTCATGATTTTGGGGGGATCGACGCTTGACTTTTGAGTGCTCAAGGTTGATAATGATGAAGTCATGTTTCCTCTTTACTCCTCTGTCACTTAAATAAGGATCAACACTTTTTTGTCTCAGTCATGCAAAGCTGCCTTTGGTTTCAGTCAGAGTTCTGTATGAGTATGGTACATGTTTAACATTTCTGGCTTGAGAGCTTCAACTTTTCACCTTTATTCATTCTCCCTTCCTCATTTCAGTATTTCATTGCTGCAAGCGCCCTTCCTTTTTCTCCTTGCTCTGTCACTGCTGTCGATAGTCCATTTCCTTCCACCTCCACCCCAACCACCTCCCTTCATCTAAAATAAAAGTAAAAAAAAAGAAATCAGTTTAGATTAGTGTTGCAGGTTTGTTTATGATGCTTCTAGCAATCCCACTGGAGCTTTGGCTTTCAGAAACCCCAGATGTTCACATTTCAGTGGTTTCCTCGGGCTTGTTCTTTATAACAAACATAATTATTGTAGGTTTCAGAGTAACAGCCGTGTTAGTCTGTATTCACAAAAAGAAAAGGAGTACTTGTGGCACCTTAGAGACTAACCAATTTATCTGAGCATAAGCTTTTGTGAGCTACAGCTCACTTCATCGGATGCATACTGTGGAAAATACAGAAGAAGTTTGTTTTTATACACACAAATCATGAAAAAATGGGTGTTTATCACTACAAAAGGTTTTCTCTTCCCCCACCCCACTCTCCTGCTGGTAATAGCTTATGTAAAGTGATCACTCTCCTTACAATGTGTATGACAATCAAGGTGGGCCATTTCCAGCACAAATCCAGGTTTTCTCCCCCCGCAAACAAACCCACTCTCCTGTTGGTAATAGCAATTAATAACAATTAACTTAGGCTTGAATAGACACTGGGAGTGGCTAAGTCATTATGCAAGGTAACCTATTTCCCCTTGTTTTCCTACCCCCCCCTTCCTCAGATGTTCTTGTTAAACCCTGGATTTGTGCTGGAAATGGCCCACCTTGATTATCATACCCATTGTAAGGAGAGTGATCACTTTAGATAAGCTATTACCAGCAGGAGAGTGGGTTTGTTTGCAGGGGAGGGGAGAAAACCTGGATTTGTGCTGGAAATGGCCCACCTTGATTATCATACACATTGTAAGGAGAGTGATCACTTTACATAAGCTATTACCAGCAGGAGAGTGGGGTGAGGGGAGAGAAAACCTTTTGTAGTGATAAACACCCATTTTTTCATGATCTGTGTGTATAAAAACAAACATCTTCTGTATTTTCGACAGTATGCATCCGATGAAGTGAGCTGTAGCTCACGAAAGCTCATGCTCAAATAAATTGGTTAGACTCTAAGGTGCCACAAGTACTGCTTTTCTTTTAGCATAATTATTGTATTCAGGGTCAGCACAAATAGCAGGCATACCATAGGCCCAGCAGAATATTTTGACCGGGATGATCACCTAAACCACTTTAAATAAGTTGTTTAAAATGTACATTTTCATTTGTCTTTAGGAATTTTTCAAAGAAATTTTTTTAGTTTGCTTGTCCAGTACACAGAAATCTCCGAGAATAACAGCAATCATAAATAACATGCTGTGGAAAATATGGCCTGTGCATATCTGCTCCCACAGAGATTTAAAGATTATCTTAATTACTTTAACTGATTTTTGTTTTGATTGTTTCCTTGTTTTGTAAAATGACATTTCAATAAACGCTGACTAACTTAATGGTATCAGTCTATGTCAGCTGATACTTTATAAAAGGGTTAGCCCCAGACCCTGCTGCAGTTAAAGGCAACAGCAATACATCCGATAACGTAAGCATTTCCAATATCTAGCCCTGTGGGCTGATCTCACACAATTTAACATGTGGGTAGCTTTACCCATTGAACTTAAAGAGACCATTTACATAATGAAAAAACCCTTTGATGGATTATTTAGTTACAGGGATATACACAATGTAAATGTTTACTATAGCATTATAATGAGATACAAATAAGTGAAAACAATGCAAGTAATAGCCCCCTAGTTTTTATGAAGTTTATGCTCCAAATACACTCTCACACATTTAACAATCACTTTGATCTATACTAATTCACAAGGGAATTGACGAGATGCCAGCTCATGGCAGAGCCCAAGGTCTGCCACCATCACAAATGCCAATTTCTAATTAAATATGTGGAAGAGAAATGCCTCTCTGTAATCCTAGATCACTGGTGAACAACAAACCAATACATCCTTTCACGTAGGCAAGCAATTCTTCAAGGAAGAAACAGGCTAGATGAAGCTATTTCTTTGTATTATAATGAATCAGGTGGATCAAACTGGGGGTGTCAGGGAAGAGTCAGGGATATGAGGCCAAATTCTGGTCACTGTTTATACCACTGTAAAAATAGACTAATTTCCTGGAAGTGTGCAGGGAGCTAGATCAGAAAATCTCAACACCCTGGGATAAGACTATTCCATCAGAAACAGTAATTGAAATAATGAATTATATTGTATTTAGCTAAAAAAAGCCTCTCTGGAATTCAAATGTGACGGTCAAAATCCAGGGCCTGTTGTGCTGACAAGATGAATGGGACCCTGAATTTTTCTTACCTCACAGTCTTTAACAGGAGGCTTTAAAAAAAAAAAAAAAACAAACACAGAAAATTACATCTACAGGCAAACAGGCTTCCACAGCAGTTGAGTTCCAGCTTGCTCTTTGTTGTTTACCAGGACCTCAGCTCTGTCTGGAACTCAATATAGCACAGAAACACCTAGTGGCTGAATAATCTACTGCAAATAAACATGTTCAGGTAGGCTCAGATATTTGTCCACGGTATCCAAAAATTTTGAGTCTGTAAAATTAGACTGTGATACTCAGGAGAACAAGCTCTAGTTAGATTTTCCAGCATTTCCACTGTCATGGTTGGCCAGAACCAGGTGGTAGAAAAGAGAGCAAAAATGAAAAAGAATAGGGAAAAATAAAACCTGAACTTTTTCAGACCCAAAAGGTTCAATTTGATTCCAGTTTTGGCCTGAGATTCAGGTCAGCTCTTATGCTAACCAAAAAGGTATGCCATTCCTAATTTTTTAACCACTTGACCTATTACAAAATCCTGCTTTATTGCAATGAATTATTTTCCTCTACCTGTTCCTCCTTTTCTTTGGTTTGGATTCTTAAACCACTTTCACATGGGTCTTATTCACCCATTGCTGTAAGGGCAAATCAGATTGCTTAAGTGACTTCTGTTTCAAAAATTGCATGTACAGTTACTGTACTGTTGTATTCATGTAGAAAGAGAAAAATGTCCTCTGGAGCTCTCATGAAAGCCCCAATGTTCAGTTTAGTATTCATCTGTTTCCTATGCAAGTAACTCTAGCGGTGATCTTTGCGTTGTGTAGCCCGGTATACTTGCAAGAAATCAGTAGTGAAGGTTATCCACAATCGCCCTTCCAGTTTAGCCATTTGCAAACTCTCTTTCAAACTTCTGTTAAACCATTTGATTTCTCCATTGGCTTGAGGGTAGTATAGGGATGACCTTCTGTGTAAAATGTTCCTCTCTGCTAGAAAAGTTTCAAACTCCAGGGAAGTAAATTGACTACCATTATCTGAAACCAGTTCTTGGGGTTACCTTCCCTGCTAAAAACTGAAGAGAGGAACTTAATTACTGTAGCAGAAGAGATTTGAGATGTAAACGCTACCTCAGGCCATTTACTGAAATAGTCTATTAAGGTGATGGCATAACCACAGTTAATTGGAGCAGTATCAAAGGGTCCTACAATGTCAATCGCCACTTTTTCTCATGCAGATTCAGGAAGAGGAACAGGCTGTAATGGAGGGGTACATGTCACTGCTGTCTTATCATGTATTTGGCAAGTGACACAAGATTTTATGAGTGCTTCATTTTGAGAGTCCATCCCTGGCCACCAATACAGATCCCATAGTCATTTGGTTCTGACAATTCCTTGGTGAGTATTGTGTGCCAGATGTATGAGTTTTGACTGTAATTCTTCTGGCACAAGTAGCCGGTGTGTACCTTGTAGCACACAGCCATCGAGCAAGGAGGGTTCATCCCGAACTCTAAAATAAAGCAGCAAAACTGGGTCAAGGTTTTTAGGGTTACTGGGCCATCTCTTTGTCAGAAATTCCCATAGTTTTTGTTGAATTGGACACGCTGAACAAGCAGCTTGAAATTGTTCTCTTGTAACTGCAGCGAGAGTGCTTGTAATAAGCACAACTACTACATCCTCATCCTCCGGTGCACCATCTGGTGAAGGCAAAGGCAGGCATGAAAGGCAATCAGCAACCACATTTTGGTTTCCAGGCTTATATTCCAGTTGATAATTGAAAGAGAGTAGTCTTGAAGACCATCTGGCAATACGATATCCTGCTCTGCCCAGTCCTTTCGTGGTGAGCAACGTCGTCAAAGGGCTGTGGTCTGTGCACAACTTGAACGCGCGGCCCCACAGGTAAGTTCTCCATTTTTCAGTAGCCCAGACACAAGCAAGTGCTTCTTTTTCGACTGTAGAATATTTTCCCTCAGCATTACTTAGTGTCCTTGAAGCAAATGCAACAGTCCTCTCTGTGTTGTCCTCATGAAGTTGTGTGAGGACAGCCCCAAGTCCATAATCAGAAGCATCAGACGTTACAATTGTGAGCAACGCAGGAGTGAATAGTGCAAGTACTGGACTATGTACAATCAAGTCTTTCACCATTTCGAAATTAGCTTGTGCATCTGTTGTCCACGCTAAGGTTGAACTTCTCTGTAGTAATTCTTGTAATGGTTCAATGACAGAAGTATAATTGGGAATGAATTTTGCATACCAGGAGGTAAGACCCAAGAAGGAACGTAAGGTTTGCAAATCTATTGGAAGAGGAGCATTTGAAATTGCCAGGATATGAGCTGGATCAGGTTTTAGTCCAGCCTGTGAAATTGTATGCCCTAGAAAGGAGAGTTCAGTTTGTCTAAATTTGCATTTGGACCTATTGAGCTTGAGGCCTGCTTTGCTGATGCAGTTTAGTACAGACTGCAGGTTATTGTCATGCTCCTCAGAAGTATTTCCAAACACGATAATATCATCCAGACAGCACTGAACGCCATGTTGATTCTTCAGAATCAATTACGTCATTTTTTGGAAGGCACTTGGGGCTGATGTGAGACCGTATGGAACATGTTTAAAACGGAATAGTCCCTCAGGTGTAATAAATGCTGTGAGGTCTCTGCTATCTTCATGCAACATAACCTGGTAGTATGCAGTCTGCAAATCAAGAGTAGAAAACATCTTTGCTCCACAGAGTTCTGCAAATACTTCTTCTGTGTGAGGAAGAGGATGGCTGTCAATCACAATAGCTTTATTTGGCTCCCTTAGGTCCACACAAAGGCAAATGCCTCCACCCTTCTTCTGCGTCACTACTGTAGGTGAAACCCATTCCAAGGAGTTAATCTCTTCAATAATGTCCTTTTGAACAAGTTTTCTAAGTTCCTCTGAAACAGCTTCCCTGACTGCAAATGGTAAGCGCCGAAATTTCTGTCGTACAGGCATCACAATATTCCGCATTTTAACTTTATGCAGAAACCCATAAGCACAGCCGAGTTTCTCCTCAACTTGGTGTTGGGTCCAGCTGAAACTGGTGTGTGACAGGGCAGGACTCACCGCCTCAGCACCTCCTGCTGCCTGCGCTGGGAATTAGCTCTTGGTTGCCAGTGCACCTTCCTCTAGTGGTGTCTCACCACCATCACTTCCGCTCCACCTCTAAGATGCATGTCGCTCCCTGGCATCCTCTTCTGGGCACAGCCCCACTCCACTTTCTCCCTCCTTCCAGGGGAACTGGCTGTCTCTAGTCCATTCACTTGCCGCTCTGGCCTACTGTAGCCTTTGGTCTAGCCCCTCACGTCAAGGGGTGAACTGCAGTCTGAGTACTGGCCACCACCCCATGGCAAGTGGGAGGATGGGGGGTGTCTGGGCCATGGGGGGGGTCTGGGCCCGCCTGCTACTCCAGGCCCCAACCCAGGGACCCTATAGCCAGCAGCCCCATGCTGCCACTCCTCCAACTCCCACTGCCTATTTTCCTGGGCCACTTCCCCATAGCCCTAGCACCTTTCCAGCCCTTTGTATCAGGGGCCTCAGTCTGGCAGTCCTCAGGCTAGAGCGCCCTATTGCTCCCCTAACCCTGCCCAGCACTACTTTATATATGGTACTCCTCTAAGGCAGCCAGTCCTGCTCCTTTGTATTCCAGGGAGAGACAGCCCCTGTTCTGTTGAGCAGCCCTTCTTATACGGCCCTCCCTGGCCTTGATTGGCTTCTCCAACAAACCTTCTCCTGATTGGCTCTCTACACATCCTCCTCCCATTGGTTGGGTTTTGCACAGCCTTCCTGAGGACTGCTTTAACCCTGCATCTACCTGTATGGGGAAGCTGCCCACCACAGTATGTCATAGGAATCAGAGCCAAACAGATTCTTTCTGCATCTGCTGTGACATCAGGCATTGTGGCTGCAAAACAACACAGCCCTTCTTGCATTCTGACAACAGGCAGGAATGTGGTGTAGTTATACACCAAAGAGAAGTTCTAACAGGCTGTCCATTTGTTCTTAGAATAGACAAACAGGAGTGTCCTTCTATGGATGTTGTTTTCTCTGCACATTCTGGGCACTCCATGGCTGAACACTTTGCTAGTACTGAGACAGCCCTGCTCCTGCACTACCTCTTTAGGGGTGGTTTATATCCCAGGGGAATTAGCAGGGTGTAGTCCGTGACCCAGGATGTGTATAGACTGCAAGTAAGGCTAGCCATTGGATAGGAGATGAAGGCTACTGGCTCCCCCTTCCCTAGCACCCCAGCCCTGTTTAATTAACCATAATTACAGTCTTAAATGCGTGCTTTCTTTGCCCTCATGTCTTTGCAACAGGGTTCGCACCACCAAACAGACCATCAAAATGTTGAGTGAGGGGACAGCATTTTCCAGTTTGCCCAGACACATAAAACCTTAGGCTGGAAGGGCAGAGGCAGGAACCTAGGGAACTTTGCAAAAATTTAGGCACCAAGTGAGTTTAGGCACCTACCGGGCTCAGCAAGAGTTTTGTGAAACACAATGGAGCCTAAAACTTGGACACCTAAATCCTTTTGTAAATCTAGGCCTAGGTGTCTAACTCCCAAAATCAATGGGAGTTAGGTACTTTTGGACTAGATTGTTAAGGGTATTTAGATGCCTAAAGATGCTGATAGATGCCTACCCAATAGACACCTAGTGGGAAATCAATGACTTAGGCATCTAGGCACTTTTGAAAATTCCACTAGGTTCCCATCTGCATCTTTCAATACCTGCATCTGGCCCTTAAGAGCCCATGTCAATTGGAAAGTCAAAAGGACTTAGATGCCTAAGGATCAGATTTTCAAAGACATTTAGGCAGATAGACTCTTTTGAAAACCTCACGAAGCGCATAAGTGAGTTAGATGCCTAATTTGTTTAGGTGCTATTCAAAAACTCATTCACTGCTTATCTTCATCTTTAGGTGCCTAAATTCCTTTGACAATCTGGCCCTTAGTTGCATTTAAAAATTGGACTTAGGCATCTAAGTCACTTAGGCACTTCTATACATTTTACCCTTAAATCTCTCTGGGCCTCAGTCTGTAGCTGTAAAATGCGGATAATAATATTTCCTTTCCTGCCCTTTGTCTATTGTGTCTCTTTGGACTGTAAGCTCGTCATGGAGGGGCTGACTCTCACTATGTGTTAGTATGGAGCCCAGTTTCTAATTCCTGCTCAGGCTTCTGATGCTACAGTAATACCCATAATAATCATATATGCCATGCAACTTAAAGGATGAGGACCTGTCTTTAAAGACTGGGGTTTAACTCCAGCCATTGAAATTAATGTTTTTTTACCAAGAAAAGAGGGGAAAATAGCCAGTGGCCCAAGTGCACTCTTCCACAGAAAAGTCATTGAGACGGTTTCATTTTCCTTTTAAAAAATGTAAGAGGTATAAAATCCATCTTTCCCCAAACTGTTTTTGTTATTGTTATTTTGCCCTGCCTTATCCTGGGCATGATATCCAGCTAGGGGCATGATTTCCAGCTATGTTAAATAAACTGATAGCAAGAGGCATGGCATTTAATTTTAGTACCATGTCAAGCCTGGGAAACTGAGAAAGGATTTAGTTAGTTGCTTTTGGATGCTTTTATTCCATTGAAACACGGAGAAAATGCCTTTCCTTTGTTTTCTATGCCCCTTCAATCAATAAATCAGGTAATGTCAAAGGTAATTGCTACCACTAGATGCTGCAGAGTCTTTGCAGCTGAAAATCTAACAGAATTTTTACCAGCGCTTACAATATTTTAAAGTGAAGTCAAGTTCAGCAGAGCTACATGCTTTACTGTATGAAAAGAGTTAATTAAAAGGAATTTGAAAAGACACTGAGGCCAGGTGCTCAGCCGATGTAAACTGCTGGAGCTCCATGGAAGTCAATGAAGCTATGCCAATTTATACCGGCTGAGGATCCGGCCTCCCAGGTTCAGTCTCTTTACATAGCTGAATAGTTGATTGAAATAGTGTACCCTCAAACAGAGACTCAAAATCCAAAAGCACCATTTTATTTAAACAAAAGGAAAAATTGGATGACTAGGCTGTACCTGGAATTCACTCTAATGACTAGGACTAATCGCTTTGGGGATTGCACAAGCACCCTTCATAATGACTGACAACACACATGAGATGAAGGCACTTTAGACTCATTTTGATAAGCACAGAATAAACAACTCAATAAACAACAGGATAGCACCGTGTTTTCATTTTCCAGCTTTAATTTGTTTCACCATTCCTGTCAGTTTCTTCACACGTCTGGGGTAACAAATGCCACACAATTCACAGATGACGCATAATTGCCAAATTTCCCAAGGATGTTCATAACTCCTACTTTTGGTGAACACTCTGCAGCTCTCGTGGTGCTCTGCTGGATTCTAATAGCCCCCTTTTGAGCATCCTGATATTATGTTGAAGCAGGAAGGCCTCCAACAGACCACCCAAGTTCTACCACTGCTTCACTGGAGGGAATTAACTGCTCATGACTCGCTAATTCTCCAGCAGGTCCAGATTGGATATAGCACCATTTCCAGCAGTCTCCACTAGCTTTTCCTCCTACCCTGTTCATGGGGTTATGTGACTACTGAAAGCCACTGAAAGTTCTGACTGGAATTCCACTCTGGAAAAAAGAGTTCATAGCCCCTGCACTTGTACTTATTATATGGGGCTCAGCTGGGGCTGAGCATTTGACCATCCGAAAAATAATTGGTCAATGGACTGTGCAAACATTGGCCAAATGATGTCAAAAATGGTAAAATATTTTAAAGCATTAATTTACTTTGTATTTTGCAAATTGGATGCAATTTATGAAAAAATTCTACAATAAAAGTTTTCATCTATATGAAATGGTATACTGCTGGCATAAATACTGCTAGCAAACATACCCTCAAGTTTATTATTCAGGTCTAAAAACCTCTTAACACCAATTTGCTGAACATCTAAAGGTTTTCCAGGAGTAGGAGTTTTTGATGCTGAAGCAGACAGAGTAGCAAAATGCTTATTAGAAGATAAAGAAATGGAATTAACTTCACCTTCAGAGATGAAAGAGTGGCGGCTTATTTCCATGGGCATTTAAAGGAGGTTGTTTTCTTTGTTGAGGGTGCGGGAGGTGGGGTTAATAACTGTGAAACTGTGAGGCTTAAGGACTGCATCTTTTCTCTTTGTGTTGAGGGTAGGAGGTTTAATAACTGTGAATCCTCTTCTCCCTGCTTTCTGAGTTAATTTCTTTTGTCTAGTCAATTTAGATTGTAAGCTTTCAATTTGTTTAATGTACTTTGTAAACCACCATGTACATTGATGGCCTGGTATATATCTAAAGATATACCTTCACACAATGTTTGTTCCAAAAGATTCCAGCCAATCAAGAGCTTGGTTGGCAAAGAGTTCACCTTTTCCCCAACAGGTGGTATAAGCATATAGTAAAATGAGCGATCAAGATATTTAAATAGGCTTGCTAACAGATGGCATCATGTTGCAACTAAAAATGTCCGGGCATTCTTGCTAGAATATTTGCTAATACTTGACCATGATCAAATAATAAGTGGTTAACTGACATTATTTCACCAGTCAGTTGACCAGCTTGCCAAACGTAGGCTGAACAGAACTCCAGTCCCTCTCTGCTGGGCCATTTTCTCCCCTTAAAATCTTGTGAGATTTGGCCCTTTCTATCAGTGCACATAAAATACATAATATATGAAACAAAGTCAGCATTGGTCCCAACAGAGAGACTGAACTGCAAGATGGACTCAGTCAAGTCAGATCCTATGTGCAGCTCTTGTTTGAGCATGTGAGAGAGAGCAGGGAAGGCATGTGGAGGAGGGTTGGGACTGTACTGGGCAATTCACCCTTTTTCCTATAACTCTTCCTGCCTGCCAAATCACTCATTGCTAATGAAATGGGGACCTCCAAAGACTTCGAAGCTTGAACAACCTATGTCAATCTTCAGACTGATTTAATAATCAGACATGGGGGGATGGATGCTTGCAACACAAATCCATTGCAAAACAAGCGCCTCAGAACTGCTGAGCTGCTTTTGTGGTGAAAGTGAAATTGATCAGTTTCAAATTCACTGGGCACCTTGAAGCAATCTGCTCCCCTGTAACTACTGCAGAGTATCACAAACTAATATCAAACACATAACTACAGCACCCAGGAATTTTCTTTCCTAGTCAGTTGTTAAGATTTCTCCCCACCATGTTTGGAGGTGGGAAGGAATATTCCCCCAGGCCAGATTTGAAGGGACCTTGTGGGGGTTGGAGGGTCGCCTTCCTCTCCAGTACAGGGTGCAGGGTACTTGCTGGGTCTATCTGGGTACTGGGGCACTGTAACAATTTGTATAGTGAGGGTGCTGAGACCAAACTGAGAACTGAACTGTAAACCCTGTGTACAATGGAAACCAATTCATGCCGGGGGTGCGGCATCACCCCCAGCACTCCTAGTTCCAGCACCTATGTCTGGGTATATCTCAAATCAATTTCCTGACATTGCAGATCCTTAGGGATGGGTGCACCTCGATCGCTCCTGTTTTCTGCTTGTGACACACAATAGTTTAGGCTCCTCTGGACTGTAATGTTTGGGTCTAATTCTGGTTGTTGGGGTTAGTGTGCTGGTGCTGGGTGGTGTTGGTTGCCTGTGATATACAGGAGGCCAGGCTAGATCAGGGGTTCTCACAATTTTTTTGGTGGCCTCAGAGTGCGACCACCAGCTCTCACTGGTAGCCACACTGACAATTTTTCCTAAAATACTTAATTAATTTTAGAAAAAACAATTAAAATATGCACAGATTCACATCCAAATCCTTGTAATGTATATTTGTAGGGTTTTTTGGCAGACTCAGTAACAAAACTAATGCTGCCTTCATCTTCGACCCCCTCATCCAGGGCTTAGTGGGCCCTGGGGCTTCCTGTGAAAAATGATATTTGTATATTTGTTAATATCACATCACACTTACTAGATACCTGGGAGGCTATGAAAAGTGATATGAACTATGATAAGTGATATGAACAAACATACAAGTATCACTTTTCACAGATAGCTAGTAAGGCTGCTGTGAAAAGTGATACTTGCATGTTTGTTAATATCACTTTTCTCAGCAAGTCCCAGGATCCATTAAGCCCCAGATGGGGGAAGGGGGGTGAAGGGGGAGGCAGCAGGGGCCAGAGGCAATGGTGGGATGGATGCGGGGTTTGGGGGAGGCAGGGCAATGTGCGGGATGGATGCGAGGCCAGGAAGGCAGCAGGGTCCTGGGAGGGGGGAATGGATACAGGGCTAGTGCCTGCCGCCGCATGGCCAGAGCCCAGAGCTGGGGGCCAGAGCCCAGGAGTGTGTGGCTGGAGCCAGGAGTCAGTGCCCGTCGCTGCATGGCTGGAACCAGCGCTTGCTGCTGTGCAGCCAAGGCCAGGGGTCGGCACCACATGGCCAGAGTCTGGGAACAGAGCTGTGGGTCGGCGCCTGCTGCTGCAGCAGGGGCTAGGGCCGCATGGCTTGAGACTGGGGCCAGCACCCACCACTACATGGCCGGAACTGAAGCTCCTCAGCCAGGGGTCAGCACCTGCTGCCCTGCAGCCAGAGCCAGGGGTTGGTGCCCAAAGCCTCATGCTTGGAGCCCATGGCCGTGAGGCTGGGCTGGGGGTCAGCACCTGTGGCCAGTGTCTGCCACTTTCTGGCTGGAGCCTGGGACTGGAGCTGGGAGCCAGCACCTTCTGTCACGCAGCTGGAACCAGGGGCCGGAGGCTGAAGCCCTGCAGCTGGAGGCCAGGGCCGCATGGCCAGGTTCCTCAAGTCCCGCCACTGGAGCTTGCCGCCCAACCCCCCTCCCCACAAGGTGGGTCAAGAACTCACCTTGCTCCTGCAGCATTGTGCCCCACCTCTCTCCAGAGGCAGTACAGGGCAGCGCATCCAGGAGCAACAAAGAGGGAGGGAGAGGGGCCGATGCTTTGCTTCCCCCCATCACTGCCCAGGAGGCTGTTGTGGCCATGCAAAAAGCCCCTGGTGGCCGCATTTGAGAAACGTTGGGCCAGATGATCTGGCAGTAGGGACAGTTCCGATTCTGGGGGCTTTTTACCCCCGCCCCCATCTTTACACTTGCTATCTGGTCACACTATCTGGCAGTCCCTTCTGGCCTTAAACCCTATGACTCACCAAGCAAATAACACTGCAGGAGGGAGAAGCGTTAATTGAAGGCCAAATTGTTCCTGCTCCTTATGAGGGTGTGCAAGAAGGAGCCTCTCTTCCTTGTGTGACTCACATAAGAGCTGGGCAGAATTCCAGTCCTTACACTCAAGGGAGATGAAAGGTTGCGCTCTCCCTGCTTTTCTTTAGCACCCCAAAGGGAGACAGAAAAAATAGGGAGAAGGCACAGCCATGGCCTGGGTGGCATTCGGCACCATCCTTTATTATGGGACATAAACAGTTTTCACAATCAACCCTTGTACATTCCACTTAATGTTATTAACCTATTGCTATAAATATTCATTAGCAATCTAGACAAGTGAGCAGTAAGCTGGCCAGATTTGCTTTGGAACAGATAAAGCCTCAAGCTCTGAGGTATAAGCCAACATCTTGCTATTGACTGTTAGGAAGGAACTCTCTCTGGGGATAGCCTTTCCCTTAGCTGCCAGCTGCAGGGTATTTTCCTCTGGTCACTTCCAGAGACAGGATCCTAGCCTAACTGGACTATTTGTCTGATCCAGTATGGCAATGCCTATGTTCCTATAATGTCAAGGCCTCCATCTAAGCACTAGTTGGAGTATTGCAAAAGTTTAACTTTTCCTAATGTGTGGTTTGGATGGTAAGTCCCTCTCTTTACAAAAAATCTACAGCTACAATCATTCAGGGTAATTTGACACATCAAGTGCTGCAGGAAAATTTGCTAGCGCAAAGGAGCAATGAGAACGGTAGACACAGATAAAGAGATCCTGTATATACTCTAAAGCCCATTGTAGGCAATAAACCAAGCATATGCACTGAATGCAAACCAGAACCTGTATCTATAATGGATGCCTTCTAGAATTGCTCAGACGTACTATATGAATATTTCAGTTAGAAATATATAAAATAATAAGCACAATTTAGGGATGCAATATACCTGTAGCTGTCTATTAAGCAGACAGCCAACGGGCATGGTGTATAAACCCACAATGAAACTGCCTTTTATTTTTTTGAAAAATGGCTAATTATATTTTATAGCTGTGAATGAACGAAACGAGGTTTTAATACAGTGGCTTGTCCTTGGGCTGCAGAGCATGGGGCCAAGCCAACCCTGATTACAGAACGAGCCCCACCTGAGGGGAATCGGGCAGTTTCTTATAAAGAGCAGGTGGCTGCAGTAAGGAGGCAGCTCAGGAGACTGTAGTGAGACAGGCTCCTGCAGGGAAGACCCTGAGACCAGGGGAATTGCTCCACCCGGGAAAGGCTGGGAATAGCCTGGTAAGGCAGGAAGGAAGGACTCTGACCCATCCAGGGCAGTTTGGGCTGTACCCGGCTGAAAGAAAGACTTTAGTGTTTAGTTCTGAATAAATCAGACCCTCAGGAGGGCTGTTATCATTGGATTGGAAAAACTCTGTGTGGAGTTTATTTGGAGATCCAAGAGGGGAAACTGGGTGAGGAGCTATGTGGAGGACTGCCCAGAGGCCACTCATCAACAGAGGCTAACAACTGAAATATTAATTAGAAGAGAATGTTCCTCTACAAAAAAATAATAAATTAAAATAAATCAGCTTTCATCTTAATCAAAATGAAAGTTATAAGAGAATTTGGAAGAAAGTTTTAGGCTTTTTCCAAGGAGAGTTTATGAAGGAAACCAAAGCATAAATTAGGGTATTCAGCTAGAGTTCAATGGAAATTGTGGGTACTCTGCACCTGTGAACATCAAGCCACTCTTTTAGGTGCTAATTGTGGATTTAGGGCCCACAGCAACACATTTAAGCACATGCTTAAGTTATCAATGGGAGTTAAGCAAATTAATGTTAAGCATGTGGTTATATGCTTTGCTGACTAGCGATAGACTTAAGTAGGTGCTTAAATGCTTTTGCTGAACTATGGCCCAAATGATCTAACTATGGTGCCTAAAATTAGGCAACTAAATCCACACCTATTCACTTCAATAAAAACAAGCTGACTTTCAAATGTGCTGTGCTCCTGCACCTCCCGTTGGGAATTTCACTGGGATTTGTGGATGGCTCAGCATTTCTGAAAATCTAGACTAAATTTAGGCTTCCAAGTTGAAAACCATTGGCCAAGGATTCCAGCAAAATTGTTCTAACAGGGTGGGTATCTCATAGACCTTAAACTCAGAAGAGACCTATCATGATCATCCGACCTCCTGCACATTGCAGACCACAGAACCTCACCCACCCACTCCTGTAATAGACCCCTAATCTCTGGCTGAGGTATTGAAGTCCTCAAATCATGATTTAAGGACTTCGAGTTACAGAGAATCCACCATTTACACTAGTTTAAACCTGCAAGCGATCCGTGCCCCATGCTGTAGAGGAAGGCAAAAAAACTCCAGGGTCTCTGCCAATCTGACCTGGGGGAACATTTTTCCCAACCCCAAATATGTCGATCAGTTAGACCCTGAGCATGTGGGCAAGACTCACCAGCCAGACACCTCTGAAAGAGTTCTCTGTAGTAACTCAGAGCCCACCCCATCTAGTGTTTCATCATCAGTCATTGGAAATATTTGCTGCTAGCAGTTGCAGATTGGCTACATGCCATCATAGGCAGACTCGTCCCACCATCCCCTCCATAAATTTATCAAGATGAGTCTTGAAGCCAGTTAGGTTTTTGCCCCCACTGCTCCCCTTGGAAGGCTGTTCCAGAACTTCACTCCTCTGATGGTTAGAAACTTTAATCTAATTTCAAGCTTAAACTTGTTGAATGCCAGTTTATATCCATTTGTTCTTGTGTCCACACTGATGCTCAACTTAAATAACTCCTCTCCCTCCCTGGTATTTATCCCTCTGATGTACTTATAGAGGCAGTCATATTTCCCCTCAGCTTTCTTTTGGTTAGGCTAAACAAGCCAAGCTCTTTGAGTCTCTGTGACAGGTTGGGTCACAGAGACCCCCTTGGGACTGCCACCTGATGTGCTGAGACTACCTGTGAGCCCGTTTTCCCTGGCAGCTTGGGACTTCAGTGCCCTGCCGTGTTGAGCCAGACACACTGCAAACACAGACCCAGGTCTGAACCACGTCCTCCAAAAGCTGCAGACTTAACTGAAAACAGCTTAAGAAGTGCTCCTGTCTCCAGCACCCAGATACCCAGTTTCCAATGGGGTCCAAACCTCAAATAAATCTGTTTTACTCTGTATAAAGAGATTTCTCCCTAATGTTCTATGTCAGACTCTGGACACCCATATAAAATATTTCACTTCAACTAGGTATGTTATTGTCTAATGAAATTAATGAATATAACCTTTTACAGTAAGTAGAAAAAGATTAAAGATGTTTCATTTGTGTCCGCAACAGCAATGGAGCTCAAGACACAAAGATCTAATTTAGGTTCAGGGCCAGATTTTGGACACACCAAAGCTCAGGGATGTTGGATTCAAGGTCCTGCTTTTGGCCCATCTCTGCCTCTAGGTTGGCTGTGGCTAATAGAACATGTTTTTGCATCACACACGTGCCTCAGGAGCAATGCACAAGAAGCCACGTAAGAAAATAATTCTAAACTATGCTTACTTTATTGTTCCCAAATTTGAACCAAATCCTATTCCCAGCTACATATATGTGAATCTGGAGTAATGCCTATAAACCCAATACAATTACTCCAAATATGATTTTGGTTAAAGCAGTGTATCCCTCTGCACTGGTGTTGACCCCATGCATTCAATGGAGATGGATGTGATGTATGTCAGGATACAATTTGGTCCTTATGGTCAAATCCTGCCCTAGGTTGCATGGGTGCTCTAGAGATCCTGTTCCATCCCCATCTCCATTCATACTTCCTTGGAAGGCCCATGTAATGCACCATCCAGCACAAGCTGTATTGAGGGGATGTGGTCTGATGGTTCGGGGATACGGACAAGCCCCTCAGTGCCTTGATCATATGCTTCAGCACAAACTAGAGAACACATGCTTTCAGGTGTGGTAACAAGGTCCTCTCCTTCAACAACATGAGCTATCCTCTTGGCTCAGCAGCCCTCAACACAGCTAGCACCCCTAACATCTTAATACAACCACAGTAAGCAAGAGCTAGGATTTTATCTTTTGTTTGCCATCACACACACTGACTGGGTAACATCCATGAAACTTCAGAGTAACAGCCATGTTAGTCTGTATTCGCAAAAAGAAAAGGAGTACTTGTGGCACCTTAGAGACTAACCAAATGTATTTGAGCATGAGCTTTCGTGAGCTCACGAAAGCTCATGCTCAAATAAATTTGGTTAGTCTCTAAGGTGCCACAAGTACTCCTTTTCTTTTATCCATGAAACTGTGCAGGCCAACCACAGGAATCCCATACCATTTCCAGAATGCAACAGAAACACAAATAGAAATGTAATTTTAGAAGTCAGTATATGGACTACGTGGATTTTCCTTGTACTTAGCATTTAGGGCCTGCCCTTGAGAGATGCAGACAACTGGATTCAATGAAGTTAATGGGAACTGAGAGGGCTCAACATATTGTGGAATCAGGTCCACCCACAGCAACTCTCATCCAACAGGCCACACTGATATTGCTATAAACAACTGAGTGTATTTGCTCCTTCTTAGCTTAAATATTAATGTTTCTGACCATCCCTTTTGCTTCATTCCTGATCCAATAAGCTCTTTCAATATTTTGCCCAATTCTTGTTGGTGAGGTGGTCCATGAATTCAGAAATGCTATCTAATTGCACGTATAGAATAGTGTTGGATATTTCCCACAGGAAATTGCCTGTCCTTATTAGTTTGTGCCTTGAGCAAAATACATTCAGAACTGATTTACTGCAAGGCTCTTTAAAATCAGCAAGCTTATTTCGAGATTATACCACAACAAAACTACATTAAAAGAACGTTCAACGTTACAAAGTCAAACATTCAAAAGTTGGGAAATGCCAAGTTGCCTATGCAACCTTAACTCAGCCCTTTTGTGTGTGTTGGATTAAAGTAATAGTTAATAAATCTATGTTATGAGAATATGTGAGAAAGAATGGCCCAGAACAGACCCGGGATTTGGCCTGACCATTAGAAAGAAATATGCATCTCAGCTTGCTGAGTCTGTGCTAATGGAAATATGTCTGTCAGTTTACAGGGTCTGTAGGTCTGTGTTAATTGTAGAAGCACATCCCGAAACATCCTGTGCTAAAGTGATAAGATTATCATTAAGGACAACTGCCATTACAACTGTTTTCCTGCACTCGGGAATGAGATCTGTTAATCTTCACTCTTGCATTTTTATCTTGCTTGTTTCCTTTTCATATGTAACTAGTGGTATGACTGGGTCTATTGGAGTCTGTCATGCCCCAGTGATTTTAGACTGGTTATGTTAAAGGATGAATAGGTAATAAAATGTAAATGTGATAGAAAATATGTGAAGTGAAATAGAGTGTGAGTGTGGCTGTATGCTTGGATGGGTAATACAAGGTTGAGGCCCCAGCCTTAGAATCATAATAAATGATAGGACTGTTTGGCCAAAGAACGTGTTGGGTGATAACCTTGAGGGCTCACCGGAATCCACCCCCAACCACCCCAAGGACAGGGGGGCCAAAGAACCGAAGAAAACCGTCATTGCTGTGCCTTCTGCATGATTGATTATCACTTCAAATGTGAGAACAGCATGACGAGACAAACCACATAGACTTGTATGAGGATGGATCCCTATGAAGACAGACCCTAAAGACTGAAGACTCTGGGTCTGGTTCTGCAACCAACTTCCAGGAGCATTGGATGTGCATCTGACAAGGCCCAGCTCCATCCTCCTGTCTAGGCCACCTGGCCAGTGACATGGCACGAGCAATTCCTAGGCTGGTAATTATAATAACAACCTTGCAGAACTTGTGTGTGTGTGTGTATGAATGTGTGAGTGAATGGAATGTTATAGCTATAACTGATTGCTTACTCTGATTCTTTCTGTATTCACAATAAATGCGGCATATTGCCTTATCCCCTGAATAAGATCCTGCTCGTTTTCATTTTCTAAATTTAACATGTGTATGCATTGTGATACGGTTTTTTTTCCACAGGACAGCTGTCCCATTCCCCATTCTCCTCCTCATTTAATGTGGGGCCCCAGGCCTTCCAAACCCTGCCCTGAATACAAAATTATTAATTTCCTCATCGGCATTGCTCACCACTAAGTTTGGGTGCCTCATTTTTCAGAGTACTTTGCACTTTTCTAGAACTTTATATGGCCAAAGCTGAGCTTCAATGCACTACAATTGCAGTTGGGAGTGCTCAACACTTTTGCAAATTTTGTTCCAGGTTTCTCACGTTGGGCATCCAGAAAATGAGGAACTGACTCAGCTAGAGGCTACCTGGGCAAATTTTGGTTGAAATGACTTGCCTAAGCACAGACAGATCTCCAGGGAAGCACTTAACTGCTTTAACCATGAGACTGTCCTTTCTCTGCCTGCAAATTCCTGCCTCATTTGCCACACACTTTGCAACTTCTGCAAACAAATGAATCAGAGGCCCTAGAGAAAACATTCTCATTCTCTACTGTGACAAAGTTCCTCCTCTACCTTGGTGGGTCCTGTGCTTATTGGTGGATTTTGCTCGCCTCAGAGATTCATGGCAGCCCTCAGTTTGGCCACTTTCGTGGCTCAAATCTGCCGTTCCCTCAGATAACCTCATCACTGGCCAGCATGGGGAAAAAAGAGTAAGAACAATCCCTGCAGTTTCTACTGATCCACCATGTGGGTCAGGGACCAGCTCAGAGACCTTCACCTCTGGTGGAAGCTCCTGTGTTGGGTCAGGAGTTGGGAGGTTTTGGGACCTGGGTCCGCCCTCAACCCTGGGTTCCAGTCCAGGGCCCTGTGGACTGCAGCTGTTTAGAGTGCCTTCTGGAACAGTTGCATGACAGCTACAATTCCCTGGGCTACTTCCCCTTGGCCTCCTCCCAACACCTTCTTTGTCCTCACCACAGGACCTTCCTCCTGATGTCTGTTAACATTTGTACTCAGTCATCCAACAGCACATCCTCTCACTCCCAGCTCCTTACACGCACACCTCACTAACTGGAGTGACAGTCTTTTTAAAACAGGTGTCCTGATTAGCCTTAATTAATTCTAGCAGCTTCCCATTTGGCACCAGGTGTCCTAATTAGGTTGCCTGCCTTAATTAGTTCTAGAAAGTTCCTGAGTGTTCTGGAATAGTCCCTGTTATCTTACCCAGGGAAAAGGACCTGCTTAACCTGGAACTAATGTATCTACCTTCGACCACTCTCTTGTAGCCATCTGGCCTGACCCTGTCACACTACAAAACCCTTACTCTACCCCAGAAGACAGTCTATACAGTGCACTGAATGGAGCATGGGTCTTCTGGAAAATATAGTATGAGATCATGTAATTAAAGACTGCATCATAATGCATACACACAAGGGGAACAAATTATGATTGCATGGCCAAACTTAAGCCTGGCATTTCCTAACTTTTGAGAGCTTGACTTTGCAACCTTAATGTTCTTTAAAGGTAGTGGTTTTTATGTCTTTTTCTATTGTGCGTCAAAGGGTTTTGTAACATTTCTTTCAGCCATTCCCCCTTTGGGTTTTGTTGCCCTGTTTTCTTTGCTTTATGGCTTTCTTTTCTTTTCTCTCAGATAAAGAGTGTGAGAAGCCTCTTTGTCGCCTGCAAATGACTTGAAAAATCTGATTAGAAGCCAATCAGAGCAGAGGGATTATAGCAGTCAATCAGAGGAGATTGGTTTGAGTATACACAATACAGTTACTGAGAAAGAACAGCACAGCAGTCATGGTCCACAACCAGAAAACAAATAATTTAATAATGAGGAAAAGAAGTGAACAATTGCACCTCTGCATACATCACACTCCTGATTCTGATTGGCTAGGATAACTCCATTTCAGCGTAATAAATCATCACACATAACTGGGAGTGCTTATTGCTTAATTACAAACCCTTTAGCTGTTTGTAAAATTGTGCTGTTTCTTCTCAGTGGAAGTTTAAAAATGTTTCCTCTTTAATGTCAGGCATGCGTGACAGCGAACAATGGCATGACTGAACTTCTGAGTTCAGGTGGATGTATCTCCTATCTACTTCAATAACCTAAGGACTTTTAGAAGTACTGGGAGGCTGTTTCCTCATTGTCAACTATTACAGAACTATTTTGGCAGAGTCCAAAGCACATTGCCAGCCTGAGCTCATCATCTCACCTGTATCGACAACTTTTAACATTTCTTTAATATGCAGCTAGTTGTACCTCCAGTTCTGCCACAATGTGAAATGTTGTTGCTTTAGAAGGTGATTTCATCAGGCTATATTACCTGCCATACACCATACAATGCTCAGCGCGGAGTGAGCAAGGTTAACTTAATTTATTATTTCCTTGCTACAAACTATGACAACATGATGTTTATGTACTGTACACATGAGTCTCTCGAGCACAGTAAAGAGGGGAGGCTATGAGGAAACTGGTGCAGTTCCCTGTTTCTCAGATATCCAGCGCTGGTGTAACTTAAAGCTACAGGGAGGCACTTTTAACTGACACCACTGATGTCCCCACGGCCTTGTTCCTCTACACCCCTTCCTGATACCCCACCTCTCTCCTCTATGATTAGGGAGTGTTTCCAGTGTAGGAAGTTGGCCATGGCATCTCTGACAGCTCTCCAATGGAGGAGATGCCCCCTAAACAGAAGAGATTCTCCAAGCTTAGTGTCCAGTCTCTTTAGATTCCCCTTGTGCTGTGGTGCATAATCCCAGGCCAACACTCAACCAGCTAAATTGAGCTAAAGGGTGTTACACCGTATCCATACTAAGGAAGATTTTGAGTTTATGTTAGACTTAAGTTAGCCTATGTTAGGCGAAGCACAACCTAAACTGGACCACTTTATCCTAGCCAAGACAAAACCCAAGAGGAGAAGTAGAAGAAAAGAACTAATGCAAAATGTATGTATATGGGGAAGCAATAAAAATACAGAGTATGGGAACTAACACATGGCCATTTCAATGACTGGAAAGAACCTTGTTATAGAAACAACCATCCAAATAAAATAGTAGATCCTACTGACTGAAATAAATTAATGGTAATTGAAGACTCTGTAGTCTGCTTGTTTGTAATTTTTTCCAAAAGAACAACCTTTGAGGATCTGGGCCTTATTCTCTGTGCTTCAGTTCACCATCTGAAAAATACAGTAATAGCACTTTGCTACCTCACAGGGATGCTGTGATGATAAACACATTAAGCACTTGAAGTGCTTAGATACTTCAGAATTGGGGGGCATATAAACACCATAGATAGAAAGCAGTGCTTTGAGAGGACAACGGTTTAATGGCAAAACATTAACAAAGAATGAGAATCACACTACATTTAACATGATCATATTCTTCATTTTCAACTACCTGCTTAAATTCAATTCTTTGAAAAAAGAAAAGGAGTACTTGTGGCACCGTAGAGACTAACTAATTTATTTGAGCATGAGCTTTCGTGAGCTACATGAAGTGAGCTGTAGCTCACGAAAGCTCATGCTCAAATAAATTGGTTAGTCTCTAAGGTTCCACAAGTACTCCTTTTCTTTTTGCGAATACAGACTAACACGGCTGTTACTCTGAAACCTGTCAATTCTTTGAGTAATCCTTCCACCTTGTTTTCCTCCCAAACAATCTTCACACCTTCTTTCACCTGAACTATTGGTCAATATTTTCCGTCTTACTCTGTGTTTGGAGAGTGCAGTGTAAACTTACAATATTACATAACTGAATTAATAATAATAATAAATTAGTCCAACTATGACTAGAGGAAAGAATCACATAACCCTCATGTCATATAAGAGTAGAAAGCAAAGGAAATCTGAGATCCAAAATAATATTCAATCATCTCAATTGGGATCAGAAGAAACTGCATTAAATATGTGTTTGTGTTATAATATCTGAGGAAAGATGTGCAACCCAGACTGTATGGGAGACAGCCGAATATGAAGGTGCTAGACCTCAAGACTGGTTGTATTGGCAGATGGCATAGAATATCACGTAGATTTCTGCAAAAGAAAATAACATGATACAGAGGAATAACAACAATAATGAAAATTGATAGGGGAGCAGCTGGCAAATATAGTGAAACAGAGAAATATATAGTAAAAGATCAAAATATGGGGATGAAAGGTTACTTACTGAAGAAAATAACTCAAAATCTAATAGAAAAGAAACAACTTCTTGTGAAGGCAAAGAGCAAGAAATAAAGTGAGGAACAGGCAACTTACGTGAAGTAATGGAAGTAGGTGACAGCTGTCTGCTTTAGGAAACTGACTGCAATATTAAAATACCAAGTGATAATTATTTTTCTCGCTGAACTTTAAAATATGGCTCTAATGCTCAGGGAAGCAAGGAAGCAAGGGGGGATGCAGTGGACATAATGTACTGGACTTCAGCAAGGCTTTTGACACAGTCCCACATCACATTTTGATAAGTAAGCAGGTGAAATGCAGGTTTGACAGTACTACCATTAAGTGGATACATAATTGGTTAAACAACCGCAAACAAAGAGTAACTATTATGGAATGATGTCAGCTTGGAAGGAGGTCTCAAGCAGAGTTACACAGGGATCTGTTCTGGGTTCTGGTGTTGTTTAACATCTTTATTAATGACCTGGATGTAGATATAGAGAGCATAGTGGTCAAATCTGCAGATGAGACAAAGCTGGGGGATGGGGATCTGCAAATACTTTGAAGGATAGAGATAAAATTCAAAGGGATCTTGATAAATTGGAGAACAGAGCTATAGACAACAAAATAAAATTCAACAAAGACAAATGTAAGGTGCTACACTTAGGGAAGAAAAATCAAATGCACAAATACAGAATGGGGGGAACTGACTTGGCAGCAGCACTGCTGAGAAGGATCTGGGAGCTGTGGTGGATCCCAGCCTCAACATGAGTCAGCAATGCGATGCTGTTCCAAAAAAAAAGCAAATGCAATTTTTGGTTGCATTAACAGAGGTATAGCATGCAAGTCATGAGAGGTGACAGTACCGCTCTGCTTAGCATGGGTTAGGCCTCAGATAGAGTATTGTGTCCAAATTTGGTCACCAATGCATAGAAAGGATGTAGAGAAACTGGAAGGATCCAAAGTTGAGTGACAAAGATGATGAAAGGGATGGAATGCAAGCCATATGAGTAAAGGCTGAAGGAACTGGGTATGTTTATGTTAGAATAGAGGAGATTAAGGGGGGATCTGATACTTAAAAGGCTGCCATTAAAACGATGAGGAAAAGTTGCTCTCTTCTGCAGGACAAGAGGGCAGGACAAGAGGCAATGGCTTCTAATTTCAGCACAGCCGATTTAGATTAAATCTCAGGAAAAACTTCCTAATTGTAAGAACAGTAGGCCAATGGAACAGACTGCCTATGGAGGTCATGGAAGCTCCTTCACTGGAGGTTTTTAAAGGGAGACTGGATAGCCATCTGTCTTGGTTTAGACACAACAAATCCTGTATCTTGGCAAGGAGTTAGACTAGATGACCGTCACGGTCCCTTCTAACCCTATGATTCTATGACTCTATGAAGAGAAACCCCAATAAATACCCAAACCTGTTTGTTAATTTTGCTAGGTGATCATGCCCAACAGTGATGGGAGCATAAATACACTATGCAGAAAGTTAGAGATATAGCAGATGGTTACCACTAATTGTTTAATCAATGTTGCCTTTTGCCTAATTAACGTTACTGCCTCAAATGCTGAAGTAAAGTTAAGGCTTGCAATCACAATAGTAAAGGTTTCAAAGATACCGAGTGACAAGCCTGATTAATGTTGTTCCTTTAAATGCCATGGTAAAGTTAATTACTTGCAAAGAGCAATAATAAAACTATTAAAGTAGGAGTGAGATCTTAGTGATTATCATCATTACTCTGACCCGCTCGCCCTGTTGACCACATATAGCAATTCTGAGCATACTTTTCACTAGAATAAAGAGTAGCTATAAATAAGATGACACTTAATACACAGAGATCCTTCTCAAAATAACCTAGAGCAAGGGAAAAGCCAGGATGGGGTGAAATGCTACATTACCTTGCATTAAATCTGAAACACAGAGGACCATAAAAATGCAACACCAAACATTCCCAAGGAGGACACCCCACAGGCATATTACCTTCTAGAGGGAGAAGGGATTGTGGCACACTGAGAACTGTGTTGGAACTGCCAGCTATCATTTGAAGAGTGGGGGAGGGGTTCCCTCATCCTGCTTGAGGGCTAGAGACTCTGCAGTGAAGGGTCAGGGAGCAGCAGTCATTCTGCAGCCAGCCACCCTATAGCGCAGCGGGGTGAGTTGTGCCTCTCTGGTTTTTGAAGTAGCCTGCTTTGTCTCCCTTTGGTTTTGGTTCTTGTGTCTTATTGTTCTGAATTCTATGAAATGCAGTAGTGTTGCAATGCACTATTTAGGTTTTTATCTCACTTTTCTGGATGCATGCTGTGAACGTACCAGGGATCACAATGAACATCTAGTCTGACCTCTTGTATAACTACAAGCCATAAAACTTCACATAGTAACTTCATATTAGTTATATTTGTCTGAATCCAGATGACTTTCGACAGCCATTCACTAATCTCCATCAGACTCTGCCTGCATGATCCCAGCCAAACACGCAAGCATTTTGCCTCTCCTGTTTATTGAGGATTATCATCTCTTATTTATGATTTCTGTCCATGATTCAGCTTCTGTGGCACCCACACTAGATTTTGTGTTAAAGCTGTCTGAGGAAAAAAGATCTCTGACACAAATACCCTGGAGAAGAAATACATAATACACAGTGTTTTCATCTCAAGATGAAAGCAGTGTTGTGGAGGCGAGAACTGCTGCCAGCAATACAAATTCAGATATTTCAATTAATACTGATAAGAAGACACAGGGAACTTGAGTGATACTTCCCCAGTTCATTCATTCAAAGGGTGACTAGTGGATACCTCAGGGTGGGTGTGTGTGTGCGGGAGGGGGGAGAGGTGGGCTTTGTAAAAACTACATTGCTTTCCTTCTTTGGTTGAGGGCAAATCCAGGACAGATCGCTATTGATCATAAAATTGTTGCCATCTTACAGCTGGTCAAAGGCCTGAGTGGAATGAGCTGGACAGAGGCCCACATTATAAAAACCACCATCACAAATGGACCTTTGCTGGAAGTGCCAGAGTAAAGGGCAAGAATTAAATCATAGAATAATAGAAGATTAGGGTTGGAAGAGACCTCAGGAGGTCATCTAGTTCAACCGCCTGCTCAAAGCAGGACCAACACCCAACTAAATCATCCCAGACAGGGCTTTGTCAAGCAGGGCCTTAAAATCCTCTAAGGATGGAGATTCCACCACCTCCCTAGGTAACCCATTCTTGAGCTTCACCACCCTCCTAGTGAAATAGTTTTTCCTAATATCCAACCTAGACCGCCCCCACTGCAACTTGAGACAATTGCTTCTTGTTCTGTCATCTGCCACCACTGAGAACAGCCGAGCTCCATCCTCTTTGGAACGCCCCTTCAGGTAGTTGCTATCAAATCCCCCCTTACTCTTCTCTTCTGCAGACTAAATAAGCCCAGTTCCCTCAGCCTCTCCTCATAAGTCATGTGCCCCAGCCCCCTAATCATTTTTATTGCCCTCTGCTGGACTCTCTCCAATTTGTTCACATCCTTTCTGTAGTGGGGGCCCAAAACTGGATGCAATACTCCAGATGTGGCTTCACCAGTGCTGAATAGAGGGGAATAATCACTTCCCTTGATCTGCTGGCAATGCTCCTACTAATGCAGCCCAATATGCTGTTAGCCTTCTTGGCAACAAGGGCACATATCCAGCTTCTCATTCATTGTAATTCCCAGGTCCTTTTCTGTAGAACTGCCACTTAGACAGTCGGTCTCCAGCCTGTAGCAATGCATGGGATTGTTCCATCCTAAGTGCAGGATCTCTGCACTTGTCCTTGTTGAACCTCATCAGATTTCTTTTAGCGCAATCCACCAATATGTCTAGGTCACTCTGGACCTTATATGTACCCTCCAGCATATCTACCTCTCCCCCGGAGCTTAGTGTTATCCACGAACTTGTGGAGGGTGCAATCCATCTCATCATCCAGGTCATTAATGAAGATGTTGAACATAACTCGCCCCAGGACTGACCCCTGAGGCACTTTGCTTGATACTGGTGGCCAACTAGACATCGAGCCGTTGATCACTACCCGTTGAGCCCGACGATCTAGCCAACTTTCTATCCACCTTATAGTCCATTCATCCAGCCCATACTTCTTTAACTTGCTGGCAAGAATACTGTGGGAGACCATATCAGAAGCTTTGCTAAAATCAAGATATATCACGGCCACCACTTTCCCCATATCCACAGAGCCAGTTTCTCATCATAGAAGGAAGCAGGTTGGTCAGGCATGACTTACCCTTGGTGAATCCATGTTGACTGTTCCTGATCACCTTCCTCTCCTCCAAGTGCTTCAATATGGATTCCTTGAGGACCTGCTCCATGATTTTTCCAGGGACTGAGGTGAGGCTGAGTGGTCTGTAGTTCCCCAGATTCTCCTTCTTTCCTTTTTAAAAGATGGGCACTATATTTTCCTTTTTCCAATTGTCCAGGACCTCCCCCTATTGCCATGAGTTTTAAAAGATAATGGCCAAGGGCTCTCCAATCACATCAGCCAACTGCCTCAGCACACTTGGATACATTACAGCCGGCCTCATGGACTTGTGCATATCCAGCTTTTCTAAATAGTTGTTAACCTGTTCTTTCACCACTGAGGGCTGCTCACCTCCTCCCCATACTGTGCTGCCCAGTGCAGCAGTGTGGGAGCTGACCTTGTCTGTGAAGACGGAGGCAAAAAAAGCATTGAGTACTTCAGCTTTTTCCATATCATCTGTCACTAGGGTGCCTCACCCATTCAGTAAGGGTCCGACAATTTCCCTGACCTTCTTCTTGTTGCTAACATACCTGTAGAAACCCTTCTTGTTACCCTTCACATCCCTTGCTAGCTGCAACTCCAATTGTGTTTTGGCCTTCCTGATTACACCCCTGCATGCTTGAGCAATATTTTTATACTCCTCCCTAGTCATCTGTCCAAGTTTCCACTTCTTGTAAGCTTCCCTTTTGTGTTTAAGAGAAGATTTCTCTGTTAAGCCAAGCTGGACACCTGCCATATTTGCTCTTCTTTCTGCACATTGGGATGATTTGTTCCTGCACCCTCGATAAGGCTTTTTTGAAAATCAGCCAGCTCTGCTGGACCCCTTTCCCCCTCATATTAGCTTCCCAGGGGATTCTGCCCATTAGGTCCCTGAGGGAGTCAAAGTCTGCTTTTCTGAAGTCCAGGGTCTGTATTCTACTGCTCTCCTTTCTTCCTTTTGTCAGGATCCTGAACTCAACCATTTCATGGTCACTGCTGCCCAGGTTGCCAACCACTTCTACTTCCCCTACCAATTCTTCCCTGTTTGTGAGCAGCAGGTCAAGAGGAGCACAGCCCCTAGTTGGCACACAGTAACTCTTAAGGCTCCAGAACAGGACTGAGGCATGTCGGCAGCATACTGTGGGGAAAGCTTAGCCCTGCTGCAGTGCCCATTTTGTGGATCAAAAGAGCTCTGTCTCTCATACTGTCAAACCTGGTACCTGCCCTAAGCACTACAAACAAGAGTTAAAGGATGAACAGCGAGAAGCTGATTTTACACTATTTGCATCAGTGCACAGTTGCGCCCATGTATATAACAGCAGGAACGAGCCCAAAGATAGTCCGTACATTTCCTTTATTCTGATTCATAACTAGCCATCGTTTCTTAACTGTCAAATGAAAAGGCACACAAGTAGGGAAATCTATATTCTTCAGATAAATGTGAAGTTGTACCATATTCTGCTGTTTAAAGAACTTTTTCCATTGATAGCATTATAGAACTTGAATTTATCTCCTTTGTTTCCTGGTGGAAAAGAATGAGTATTTTTAATGAACACTTTATTATCTATATAATTTTAGTATAGACCATAAAATTCAAAGGCAATCCAAGTTACTTAGATTTGATTCACTCAGCACTATGTCAGCATCAATTCTAATGCAGGCAAAGAGTCCACACACTTACAGAAGGGGACAGGCAGCATGCGCAAGACACTAGCAACACATGCTCTGTTTGGAGGCCATTGTCTTACTGATGCCACTTTGAATGTCAGGAACTAGCCAGGATGAGCTAAAGAACATGCTGATTTAGCCTATTCATCTTCCATGCAGCTTGAACATGCTATAGATTCCCCCAAAGCGACTTAAAGTTGCCTAACCCATGCAGAACTCCAGGGAGTGAGGTAGGGCCAACACCATTTGCCCTTTCCCATGGTTGAATCCCTCCTGGGCTGCAGTCCTATGTGTGTAGCTGTATCACTAAGAATGGATCAGAATAAATTAGAGCCACCCAGAAACCTTCCAAACTTCCAGTCCTGAACTCAGCAGCTTTCTGATATTTCTGAAGCAATTACACACTCTGTGTGTGCACGCACACACATGTGCATGTGCACACATCTGTGTCTGAGGGTGGAATTCCCTATTATTGTAATAGGAATTCCCTATTATTATTCATTTGGGGCACCTCTGCTCTTCTCCTGGTCTCCAGAACGCCAGAGAAAACCTGTCCACACAGGATTTTAGACCAAAATTTAACAATCTCAGCCTGTTCTTCTGAGATTTCCAACCAAATTTTGCAGTCTCAAGTGGGCTGAGAAAGCTTCAGACAAACATCCCACTCAGTTGGTTCTTAAACACGTAAGCAGGGTCTAGTGATGAAGTGGGAGAAAAGGACTTCAAGAGCAGACCATATCTGAAGGGACACACCTACTCTGCCTAAGAGTTCAGCAGGTAGAACTGCTTTTCCCAAGTGATCAGTTGTGGCTGTTTTGAGTTAAAGTACATGTTGTATTGAATGCAGGGATAATGATGTTGCTACCCTTATTGTCTGAGAAAAGGGCAGCAGAACGATCCTTAGCATGCCCTGTTTGAGGGGGTCACCCTAAGCTGAACCTCGCTAGCTAAGCAAGGGGTGCAGATGCCAAACCCCAGGAAAAGTCAGAGTGCGGGGGTACAGGAGTTCCTACCTGGTGGTGTGGACTCTGCTTAAAGAGTCCTAGACACCATTTGACACCTCCAACCTGACCTTCCTGCTCTCTTCCTCTCCCCTCCCTTCCAGTGTTTAAAGCTGAGCGGTCTCAATGGAGAAAGTAATCACTACAGCTGAAATCAGTGATGAGCAGGTCTCGGGGCTAAGCCTCAGACCTGGGGTGGGGACAGGGTTGCAGTGACAGACAGCAGAGAGGCAGCAGCAGCAGCAGCGAGATTTCCCATGACCCAGTGAAATCACTAGGAGCTGGGCTAAGTGGTGGAACCTCAGGCCGTGGCATTGCGCAGCGAGCAGCAGAGCTGAGCAGCGGCAAAGTGGCAGCAAGAGCCAGCAGTGGCGGAGAGAGCAGCAGCAGCAGCAGCGAGCCAGTTGCGGAGGCGGTGGCAGCAGCAGAGGCATTGCTTGACACCCGCCCCCCCGCCCCCTTTTCCAGGGATGGGAGGTGAACCCATACGAATGCATCTCTGAACGCTGGGTCTTCACTGACCAAGGACAGCCAGCTGTGGATGGGGTGCAATGGAGGGAAAGGTGAGTGGCGTGTTAAAGGGACGTTCGTTCATTGGACTTTCACTCCGTAAGGTGGGAAACTGAGGCAGATGGCACTGTCCAGTGTACTGTGGGGTGGGTGTTTGCTTATGGTTACATGCTTTTGAATCCTGGTTGTGGTGTTTTCCCAAATTAATGCTGGGTTCCCTTTCCCTTTTAATAAACGTTTTATTTTGTTTTACCCAGACTTAGTCCTTGCAAGAGGGGACTCTTAAGAGGCACCCGGAGGGGGAGGTTATCTTTCCCAGATTACGGGGTGAGGGCTTGAGCCAGTTCTGGTTTGTACGGTTAAAAGGAACCCTTAGATACTGAACCTGGCGGAAGGGTTACAAACAAACTACATCTGAACTGCTCCAGCGTTCCTTTGCACAAATTGCTTTTCTATGCTTCGTTTCAAGGAGGTTTCTTTCTCAGTAACTCTGAGGAGAAAGACTGGACCTGAAGCTTTCCTCAGACCATTGGAGGTTTTTATGAGAGTTAAATGGCCAGCGTGGGGGAGGATGGAAAGCACTGTTAGGCTGGTGTAGATGAGATTAAATCTGGGGCTGCCCTGAATGCTAATGCATTGTCCACCAACAGCTGACCCTTGCTGCCCAGCCAAGTGCTGAGTCGTGATTACATTAATCCATCTGGATCTCCTGCTGGCAGTAAGCAGAGCAGCATGACACCAGCGATCAATGATGCGAGCAGTTTAAGCACCAATGGCTGATTTAGGCAGTAGAGATTTTCTTCTACATTGGGACACTAAGGGCCAGATCCTCATCTGGTGTAAATCAGCATAGTTCCATTGAAGTTACTGTCATTAACATCCACGGAGCTATGCTGACTTACACCAGCTGAACACCTGGCCCTAACTATCCTGAGCAGCCCAGACTAAAGGCATTTTCAAAAATCTGAAACTTGAAACCAGCGCATAAATTAATCACAAGGTTACACCCTAATCATACCATGGGCTAGATTGTGCCTTATAGCCCTGGCCTAACGGAGGTGATTCAGGCACGGTCTCCCAGAGCACCCCAGTGTGTACAGGATTCACCATCACCAGGCTGCCCTGATCCACTCCATTGGCCACTGCAAAGGGTTTCAGGACACGCTGCCAGTGAAGGATGTAGGGCTGATCTAATGTATGAAGACTGTGTTTGAGCTGGTTATTGGGATAGTTACTGTATGGCTACAGTGGCCTATTAGGATGTTTACCATATGCATATGTTGGATTAGCTGAATAGAAGAGCTGCTGGGAAACAAGCAGGAAGACAATACAATAGCTTCATAATCAACCTTCTGTAACACAGGAAGGATCCTTGGGTGACACTGCCTGAGCTATTCGCGGGGAAGATGCAACTTCTAGGCTCCAGCCAAAGTTCCAGAGTTGGTTTGCCAAGACTGGGGACAGATCAAAAGAACTGTAACAGGTAGAAATTCAGCCAAAGGATGGGGGCAGCTGTCAGCGAGTTGTTCGCAGGGGAACAGACTGGCACTCGCAGACAGGGTTTGAAAAGTTGGACCTTTCTAAGCTTCCAGTGGAGTGGTAAACCTTAGGTAAGACAGACATCCACATAAACTTTGTATTGTTTAAAAAAAGGTTTTCTCTTATGTTATACTTTATTCCTGCTGTTAAGATTAAGATTGGTCTAAGAAAGCTGTCCAGTCACCTTGAGAATTAGTCTGAAATCAAGAAAATGAAATAATTAAAGACCAGTGCAAAGTACTACACTTAGGAAGGAAAAAATCAAATGCACAACTACAGAATGGGGAATAGCTGGTAGTACTGCTGAAAAAGATATGGGGGTTATAGTGGATCACAAATTGAATATGAGTCATCAATGTGATGCAGTTGCTAAAAAGGCTAATATTCTGGGGTGTATTAACAGGAGTGTTGTGTGTAAGGCACAGGATGTAGCTGTCCCACTCTACTTGGCACTGGTGAGGCCTCAGCTGCAATACTGAGTCAAGTTCTCAGCACCACCCTTTAGGAAAGATGTGGACAAAGTGGAAAGACTCCAGAAAAGAGCAACAAAAATGATTAAAGGTTTAGAAAACCTGACCTATGAGGGAAGGTTACAAAAATTGGGCATGTTTAGTCTTGAAAGAAGAAGACTGAGGGGGACAAGCTATCAGTCTTCAAATATGTTAAGGGCTGTTATAAAGAGGGCTGTGATCAATTGTTCTCCATGTCCACTGGAGGTTGGACAAGAAGTAACGGGCTTCATCTGCAACAAGGGAGATTTTAAGTTAGATACTAGGAAAATCTTTCCACCTATAAAAGTAGTTAAGTTCTGAAACAGGCTTCCAAGGGAGGTTGTGGAATCCCTATCACTGGTGTTTTTTTTAAGAACAGGTTGGACAAACACCTGTCAGGAATGGTCTAGGTTTACTTGGTCCCGCCTCAGCACAGGGGGCTGGACTTGATGACTTCTCAAGGTCAACTCCAGCCCTACATTTCTATGATTCTATAATTAACCATTGGTCACAAGCTCCTGAAGGGAAAAACTGCAGCTATGTGATGGACCTGTGTAGCAATCATGATTAGTACACAAGGTATTGTAGTCCTGGACCCAGTCAGAGCAGGAGAATTGCATGATTCCAACCAAGAGAGTAGAAAGCACGAGGCTTTCATTTGTGTGGGGTGTACTCAGAAAGATCAGAGGAGGAGTCAGAGGTGTAGCTAGCCCTGTAACAGTGAGATTCCTTTTGGGGGTAACTAGCATGCAGGGCTGATTTATATTATGGTCGCGCCCAAAAGGCCCAATCAGTCTTGCCACCCCCCTATGCTGGGTGCTGTACAAACACAGAAAGAGGCAATCCCTGCCCTGGAGGGTCCACTCTCTGAAGAATGGGAGTACTAGTAGCACCTTAGAGACTAACCAATTTATTTGAGCATAAGCTTTCATGAGCTACAGCTCACTTCATCGGATGCATGCAGTGGAAAATACAGTGAGGAGATTTCTGTGTGTATATAAATCTCCTCACTGTATTTTCCACTGAATGCATCCAATGAAGTGAGCTGTAGCTCACGAAAGCTTATGCTCAAAGAAATTGGTTAGTCTCTAAGGTGCCACTAGTACTCCTTTTCTTTTTGCGAATACAGACTAACACGGCTGCTACTCTGAAACCTGTCTGAAGAATGTGGCCCTACTGTGGGGAGAGAGATGTTAAGGCCTACACTGTGCCCTACCCCTACACAGGTGTACAAAATAGCCTCCCCCACTTGCACACCTATGCAGGGGCCAAGCACAGCTGCAGTTGTTGGCACAAGAAGGAGACTAGTGCTCCTAAAAATTAGTTATCCCAAGAGAATGGGGAGGAGGCAGGCATGACTCCATCCATCCTCTTCTGCACTAGCCAGCACTACTCTCCAGCCATGGTGGAGAATGCAAACTGCCCCCCCTTAAGAGGCAACACACTCATAGCCACACTCAGCCATTTTGCACAGCTCTGTGAAACAGTTTGAACTCACTCCCAACATGACTAACTCCCGTCACTATGATTGCCTCACTCTGCAGGATTAGCCAAGGGATTAGCAGGAAGGTTGGTGAGACTGGTTTTTGGGACACAACCGACATTTAACAGCCTTATTTTACAGAGAAAGTAGGTAAGTGTGAGGGGAGAGGAATGGCCAGCGACAGTGTCAAGGCTGATTCCCCGCTCTGGCACTTGGAGTGCAGAAGGTGGGGGCCCGCAAGGACTCTAAAAATTAATACTTGCCACTCCAGGCTTCTATTAAACGCCCAAGGTTACAGCTTCTCTCTGACCTTCGATTGGTAGATGCTGCCACCACCCAAATGCAGAACCCCTTTGAGAGCCCAGGAAGGCGCACTTGGGAATTTCTTCCTGTGGGGTACCCTCAAGTCCTTCCACTCCCACCTCCGGGGAAGAGCTGAGAAAGAAAAAAAAGGAAATCAGCTGTTGCCACCAGCTAATTAAACAACATGCGCACAAACCTCTTAAGACACAAAAATCCAATTCTGTTCTTAAAAAAGGTACATTTTTTTAATTAAAAAAAAAAGAAAATACATCTGGGAACTCAAGCTATTGCTAGATTTTTTTTTAAAAAGAGCAACTACAAGGATTAAGCAGCAAGAATAACTTTCTTGAGGTCCAGCTTAAAGGTTACAAGCAAAACAAAAGCATTTGGGGTTAGCACAGAGGAGTCCACAAGCCATAAAGAAATAAAAGAGAGAAATCTAATTGCGTTTTCCTAGACATTTCCTGATCTAATTACATATCTGGGTTTTAGATGAGTAGTTTCAAGGTATGATACTGATGACTTTTCATACCTGGCCCAAGCTTCTTACAACATAACTTTGTCATTTCCGTCTCTCCCAGAGAACAACCACACACAGACAAAAGGGGAGTTGTTTTTCAATTTTAAAAAGTTCGAGCCTTCCCGTTGGCTCTTTTGACCAGGTGTCCACTCACTTCCTTTTAGCTATGCATAGCAGAGAGACTTTTTAATCCTCTACACGTAGAGCAATTAGAGAACAGCTACTAAGAGGGATTGTATAGCTACTGGCTGGCTGGGGGTCCATAAAAGGGAGCTATCCCCCACCCCCCTTCATTTATCACAGACAGGAAAATACCTATCAAATCGAAAACTAAGATGGTAGTTAGGCCTGCACTTTTCTCTGGCTTCAACTGCTGGTCCCTGAGGAAGAGACAGGAGCAGATCTTGAATGAAATAGAAATGAAATGTTAGGAAGGATGCTTGAAATCAATGGCAAAACTCCTATTGACTTCAGTGGGAACAGGATCTCATCCCTGGTGTCTTCCTCAAAATCAAGTGAGTGGTACTCCTGGTTTCTATGGACCTGAAAGGCCTGCCCATTAATGGCCTGAAGCAATGACCATTGGAAATAATGGAAAGACTCCCAGTGATTTCAGTAAGATTTGGATAATGTCCCACTCAGAATCTTGTCTGAAAGTCACCAGTGCTGTGTTAGGATACGATTATATTGAAATGCCTAGAACATCTTCACTGTAAATTAACAGCATCCAAAGCAAATGTGTGTGCAATCAAACTGTCAGCTCCCTACAGACCTTTTTAGTTCCTTTGTTTCATGAAAGAATGATAACAAATTTAATAGAATCAAAAGCTATTGTACACTTGTTTGTTGCTTTATGCACACGAGATTTGTGGCAGCTATTTATCTAGACAGCTAATTGCTAATGATGACAAATCAAACCAAAAATCAATACAAATTAATTTAGCAGGAAGAATTTGCCTCGCCACACTTTCCTGTATTGATAAATAACCAACCATGCGCGAGCTGAAGGGTCCTATTATATAATGAAACTGCAAGGCAGTCAATACCGGCTTTCAATAAATTATACCAGGTTTGCTTCAAATGTTGTAAATGTAATTTCACCCTTTATTCCTCCCTGCCAGTATAATATCATTTATTCACATTGATCACTGGAGATCAGGAGGTGACATTACAATGTGCCTCTGACATTTCATCTCAGGCTTATTAACTTTCGCTTCCTTCATTTTACCCAACATTCTTTGGGTGGAAACTGATTTATCACCCTGGCTTATTTTGATAAATTGGTTCTTTATTTCCAGTCATTTCTTTCTCACACATCTTTAAATGCCATAATTGCTTCCTAGACATCACTAGACCATTCGTTTCTGTTTCCTACGAATACACAACTGAGGGGGCAATTACAACTTATATTTATACACTCAGTTTTGATAATTTATGAGAGAAATTATTAGGCAATTTGCAGTTTTTTTTTTTCTTAGACACAAGAGACTGAAACACAGAGGTGTTGAAAATGAAATAAACAAGAAAGCCCAGAGATTTAAAAGCATTTATTTTTTCTCTCCTATAGTCATCAGATTCTGATTCTCTTTGGATGATTGTTCACTCCTGTGACAGCATATTGCCACTGGCCTCAGAGAACATTGCATATTAAATTAAAGAAGTGGGTGCCACTCTAACCTGCCATTTTCCAGTGTAAATCAGAGACACACTACAATTCTCTGGCCATAAAATCCTAAACATACAGTGTAGTAATTCCCAAATCTTCGCAACAAGCCTCAGAGCAGGGTGAATTTCTGAACCCATTAAACTCATGTCAAAATTCCCATTGACCTTAATGGGATTGGAAATTCCCTCCACATGTAAAGTCAGCGCACAGGGAGTGTTTTCATCTGATTTCATTTTACTCATATGGACAAGTAGGGGTGGCAGGTTTGTAGAAATTCTGGTGGTGCCCAGAACCTGCCCCCCCAACTCCACCCACCCAAACTCCACCCCCCACCTGCCTAAGGCTCTGGGAGGGAGTTTGGGTGGGGGGAGGACATCTGGGGTGCAGGCCCTGGGCTGGGGCAGGGGATTGGGGTGCAGGAGGGGTGCAGGCTCTGGGAGGGAGTTTGGGTGCAAAAGGGGTGAGAGATCGGGCTCTGGGAAGGAGTTTGGGTGGGGGAAGGGGTCTGGGGTGCAGGCTCTGGGATGGAGTTTGGGTGTAGGCTCTGGGCTGGAGCAAGGGATGGGGGTGCAGGAGGGAGTGAGGGGTGCAGGCTCTGGGATGGAGTTTGGGTGCAGGCTCTGGGGGTGGGGGTGTAGGAGGGGGTGAGGGATGCAGGTTCTGGGAGGGAGTTTGGAGATTGGAGGGGGTGCAGAGGGAGGGGGTGCAGGCTCTGGGAGGGAGTTTGGGGGCGGGAGGGGGTGTGTGGGAAGGGGGAGGGGTGCAAGCTCTGGGAGGGAGTTGGGGTGGGAGGAGGTGTGAAGGAAGGGGGTGCGGGGTGAGGGCTGTGGGGTGGGGCTGGGGATGAGGGGTTCGAGGTATGGGAGGGGGCTCAGGCTAGGGCAGAGGGTTGGGGTGAGGGCTGTGGGGTGGGGCTGTGGGGGTTCATGATGCAGGAGGGGGCTCAGGGCTAGAGCAGAGGGTACGGGTGCAGGGGGGTGAGGGCTCTGTCTGGGGTTGGGGATGAGGGGTTTGGGGTGTTGGAGAAGCTCAGGACTAGGGAAGAGGGTTGGGGTGCAGGGGGGTGAGGGCTCTGGCTGGGGGTGAGGAGTTTGGGGTGCAGGCAGGCTGCCCCGGGGCTAGGGCCAGAGAGGAGGACTCCCCCCAGCCCTCTCCCCATGGGCAGCAGTAAGCTCTGGGGGAGGGGCCCCTCTTTCTCCCTCACCACACTCACCCTGCACCACTGTCACTGCACGTGCTCCTAGGGTTCTTCTCAGGTTCAAGAAGGCCCCACACTTCCCCTGTGGTGGGTGCTGGGGGGGGGAGGAGGGGCTGCCATCACATGTGCACCTCCTCCCCTGCTGCTGCCCCTCACTGTAGCCTCACTGGCAGTGAGGGATAGGGCTGCCCCTTGCCCAGCATGGGGCAGGAGCGGTGACTTCGGGCGGGGGGTCCCCTGTGCTGGTGGAGGGTCCCGCCAGAAAAGGGAAAGGTCCGAGATGGAAGGGCAGGGTAAGGGCAGCCTGCCCTGCCGCTAGTGGATGTGGGGCGCTAGGACCCTGCAGCTGCAGTTGATGCTGGGAGCCAGCAGAGCGGAGGCAGAATGTAGCTGCAGGGGAGAGGCAGGGACGCTCCGGCCCCTGGGGAGGTGTGCAGGGGCAGCAAGTGGGAGCCAGGGGACACTTGGGAGAGGTGTGGGGGGGGGTGGCAGGTGGGACCGGGTGAGAGACCTGGCCCCAAACATTGGTGGAGCCAGGCCCTCGGGCCCTGAATATTGCTGGAGTCAGGGCACCACGGACCTATACAACTCGCCGCCCCTGTGGACGAGACACAAATATTGTTAATTTCCCTTCTACAATATCCATTTAATCACTGCTTCTCATTCTTCATAGGTTCTGTCATAGGGCAGGTCTAAGTTGATATAATTTACGTCACTGAGGTGTGTGAAAAAGCCATCCCCCTAAGTGATGCAAGTTACAGCGACCTAAGCGCTGTCCACACCGGCACTATGTTGGTGAGAGACGCTCTCCCGCCGACCTAACTTCCATCTCTCACAGAGGTGGAGTAATTATGCCAGCGGGAGGGCTCTCTCCTGTCAGCATAATGCATCTTCACTACATAGGGTGACCAGATAGCAAGTGTGAAAAATAGGGACAGGGGGTGGGGGGGATAATTGGCCACTATATAAGAAAAGGCACCAAATATCAGGACTGTCCCTATAAAATCAGGACATCTGGTTACCCTATCACTACAGCTGTGCCGCAGTAGAGCTTCGGGTGTGGACTAGCCCTAAATAAAAACACCCTGCACTTATATAGTGCTTTTCATTCATGGATCTCAAAGCACTGTACCAAGGAGGCCACTATCATGGGCTTCATTTTACAAATAGTGAAACAGAAAGTGATTTACCCCAGCAGTACATGGCAGAGCCCAGGAACCCAGGAGTGCTGAGTTCAAAGCTAGGGCACTATTTATTAAGCCACACTGCCAACCAGCAAACCAGTGTTACTCATTAACAGGAAGGATAATAAATGACATGGCCGCTTGACCTTCAATGTTATATAGTAATGATTTTATAACTGGGCAGGACAGTCACACTACCGTATGTTCCAAGTATTAAACTATCAATCAATATGATTTACTAGGACCAGGCGAGGGTTTCTATTCTGATCAATTTTAGGAGAAAAACAAAACTGAAACATATTATTTATATTTTCTAAATTTTAATCAGTTCCTGAAGAAAAAAGAGCTTCCCTGCACTTGTGCATGCATCCACACGGAGTATGGACTATATGAACTCTGCTCATGATTTTCTAACATCATTGTATATCACTCTTCCTAGTTCCAGTGTTTTTCATCACTGAATCCAGCACAGAAACCAGAAACCAAACAATAAAGTAAACTTCCAGCAGCAGACACTTGCTCATACCAGACTGGTACACACTATTACCCAGCACTGTGTCTTCTGAGTCTATAGCACTGTTCTGCAAAGGCACAAATATAAAGCACATTGTGGGACAACATCCCAGAATGAGAAGAACAAAGAATTACCAAAGGAGATAGCTTCAAAAGATGAAGGATTTATTTTCCCTTCATAATCTAAGATTCACAATTCAGCACCTTAGATGTTAAAGGTAAATTGAAAGGGACTAGATGGCTGCAGGGATTGATTAAGGATATGGATCCTTTTGCCTCTTGGTTACTAGTCTGTAGGTTACTAGGTTACTGCTTAGGTAGGCTGGTATGTATCCGTTACTTTCTGATGACTGTGTGCTGAAGTCTGATTCCCTAGAATTCAAAATGTGCTGCTCTCAATCCAATTCCTGTAAGTCACAGAGTGGAAACCAAAACCGGCAATCCTGATGCCACAGACTAGTTTGGAATGAAGACTACACCATGTATGAGGAAGGGACAAAATTCCAGCCATTCCTCTAGCAAACCTACATTTGTGCAAATGCAAACTTGCTCACACACATGTGCACTGGGGTTATATTATACAGGTAAAAATGCCTGCACACCCACATCAAAATTTTTAACATCTGTGTGTATGAATGTATACAAATTTAGACTTGCAAAACACATTTGGACAAATGAGTTTTGCAGGTGAAAATTCTAGCACTGGTGCACACTCAGGTGTGCATGCAAAGTGCAAGTGTATGTAGGAGTGGGTGCAATTTTGCAGGTGCACAAGGGGAATCTGGGTAGGTTCTTGGCTAGAAATGTGGCCCTTTAACTCGTCATTAGGGTTCTGAGTTAACACCCTCTTTAGATGAATGCCTATCCATCCACATTTATCATTACATGGATAGTCCCCATCACCAGTAGAATCTGAACACCTCACAATCAATGAAAAGTAGAAAAATAAGAACAATATTACACTCCCTTCCATCCTTGTCAGGTTTGGAAAAAACAGCAGGGCTGGCTAAATACATAGACATTAAAGGTCCATGCCTATGTCCCCAGCACCTGGAGTTGAGTGACGACATTAGACTCCAGCTTTCATGCTAAAAAAGTATGTTTACAGAGTCATAGTTGCAAAAAATCCTTTCAAGATGTGAAGCAAGATAGAGCAATGTCTGTCTAAGTTTGCAGAGAGACTAAACAGTAGCTCTGAGAGGCATGAGCTGCCCCATTCATCTAGCGGGGCTATTAATCCTGAACCCTACTGCTCCTGGGGGCCCCATCAACACCATCCCAGCAGGTAATCTAGCTGGGAACCCCGTCTGTCATCTCCTCCTCATGACTCAGCAGGCTTCGCTTTGGGACAGCTAACATCCACACAGAGATGAGCGGAGGCTGAGCTAACTTTTGCATTGAATGCTGTGATGTGGGTGATCATTCTAGTCTTTTGCAGGGGGCAAATTCCATAGTGTGTACTTAGCTCCTGGAAAAAAATCTCTCTCCAGCAGTCATGACTCATGAGCCTCCACATTCTGGGGGAGGTCATGGTAGCAGAGGGAAAGCCAACCTCCCAGGTATCCAGGGCCAGTGCCATGAAGGGCTCTGATTATGTGGAGTGAGATCTTTCAACTAGACTCTGCATTTAATGAGGAGCCAGTGTAGAGTGGAACACGAGGGGGATGTGTTCCCAACCAGCTGTGTTGCTAAGCAGAAAAGCTGCTATGTTTTGTATCAGCTGGAGCTTTCTCGGTTGTGTGGCTTCGTCCCTAGAGTGGCAATAATCCAGACTGCAGGTCACAAAAGGACATCAGATATGGGAGACTGGAATTTTAGGAAAATAAATGCAGATCGTAATTACATGACATTTTATTTAAAGGAATCTAGAGTAGAAGAATTATGTGTGTGCCCTACAAGATAGACTGAGACTGATTTTCTGGTATAGCAGCTTATTATTTATTTGGGGCTGATCAATACTTCTGCTGAAAAAGTATCATTACAATGCACACAGTTATTTGATGATGTCCTAATAACAGCCACACAACTTCTATACTGCAATGGGGGGATAGAAAAGGAAGATAATTTGGGTCAGGTAGATTTACAAACTGCTTCAGGGCTACCCATGAGCTACAATATGAGCAATTTTGCCCTACATCCATGCCAGACTAATCTTTACAGATTCCAGTCCAAGATAAGTTTATCCCCTGGAACAGCGTTTAATCCAAGTATTGCTGAATAGCTTTGAGTGCCCATTAGTATACTGATTCAGGCTCTTTCATACAACATGACCAGTAGGAATTCCAGACAAAAGAATTAAAAAAAAAATAATAATGGCGAGACGGTAGACAAGGCTAAATAACAGAGTAAGCACGTGCCAGAGTCTGTTTCTGAATCACAGCATCTAAAGGTGTAAAAGCCCTGACAGATCATCTAGTCACTCCCTTCAGGATGGGATGGTTTCCCTTCTGTGCTTACATCCCGCACAATGGAGCCACAATCCCATTGGGCGCTATCATCATACAAAGCTTTCCTACTATTACCTACCAATGCAGGATTGTTCTGCACAATATGCTGTCCAGAGGTTTGTCCAGTCTGGTTTCAAGAAGTGGGGCTCCTTGGGAGACTCCTCCACAGCTTCATAGCTCTCATTGCCAGAATGCCATCTCCCTGGTATGAAGCTACATTTCCCCCTTTCTTTCATTTCATCCCCTTGCTCCGAGCTACCCCCTGTGCTTGTCTCTAAGCAGGGCCATCCCTAGCTATTCTGGGGACCTATGCAGCCCCCACCCCTTCCCGCGGGTGTGTGTGGTGGGGGGGGCCAGGCCTCTGCAGGGGGGGTGGGGCTGGCTTGGGGGGCAGAGGGAACTGTCCCCCAGCACTCACCGGCGGTGCGGCTGGGGCTGGATTGCTGCACTTCCCCCTGGTGAGTGTAGGCCCGGCCCTGCTGCAGTCCTCAGGGGAGTGGGGGCAGGGCTGGGGCGGAGCAGGGGCAGGAAGAGGTGGGGCTGGGGCAGAGCAGGGGTGGGGGCCATGGGGCAGGAGCTGGAGCAGCATGCAGTTGCGCAGGGCACCAGGAAATTTGGTGTCCCAAATTTCCTGGTGCCCTGCGCAGCCGCATGCTTTGCATATGGGTAGGGATGGCCCTGTCTCTAAGGGCGATGCTGTGCATTACACACACAACCCAGCATCAGGGTCATATAGAGGGCAGGGCCGTACACAGAGACATCATGCCTCAGATGGTCCCAGGAAAAGGGCATCTACTTGTGCATTCCCAGCACACAGGACGCTGCAGTACTTCCAGGAATGGTGTGGGCCTGCCTGCATGACCCTGCCCCTGCAGGCGTGACCTCGCATGTACACACGGTGCATGCAAGGTCACGCTAGCGAGGGGCAAGGCATTCTAAAAATGACATCTTCTGTCCATTACCAGACATAACCACGTCCATTTCTGCCTCAGTCTCAGACGGGAAAAACCTTAGAAAATCCTTAAAACCAGACAAACGGCCCACCAAGGCAGGGAAGGGGAATTTACTACACCCCTATAGGAGATGCAGCCTGCTCTCCTGTGCATCCCTGCCTCGTGTGCAGGGGCTATGATTCTCGGTGCCCCTTGTGCAGGCTGCACAAATCAGACTACATGGTCACAGCAGTCCCTTCTGGCCTTCAGATCTCTGACAGTGTTGGGGGAAGTGAGAAAGAATCCATACTCCCTTGCCCCACCGCATGGCCAAGAAGAGCAGAGCACAATGTAACCATAAATAATTTCCCACCATACTTTGTGTTTAACACCTTTCAAATATTCATAGTGTCATGTCCACAACTTAGTTGCTGCTTTGCCCACCAGGGTGTACAGGGCCAGGTCTTCATCTGGTGTAAATCAGCAGAGCTCCTCCAGTTTACACCAGCTGATGTAGCTCTTTTCATCTCTCCTTTTAAGTGCAGATGGGTGAATACTGAAAAACAATGTCCTGTACTTATTCATGCAAATGTTTGGACGATCCACTTTGATTGCATTCACACCCCAGTTAGCTTTGCAAATATCCTAGTGGATGTATTTGCTGGCAGGAAGAGACACCAAAATAGGGAATGTTTTCAACAGAAACAAATTTCAGATTCATAATTCCAAGCATTCACTCTGAAAGACATTGCAAGAGGTTCCCTCATCAAGTCAGATCTGGAACTTGCCCTAATTTGGGCAGTGGAGTAATTGCTTGGGCCTATTTTGAGTGAACATGAAACTTCCCTTTAAATTTGTAGATTGTTTCTCATTCATCTCTCACAGACAGCTGTAGGGGCTCAGGAGCTAGCAAACAGAGCTGTAAACAGGGGAGTTTGAGTGGGAGTTCTGTTGGAGGAGAAGGTATTTGTATTTGGTTTTGTATTTGTATGTGTAGAGGCTTGTAGGGACTTTGTGCTGGGAGAGAAGCTGAGCCCTGATTAGGGGGCAGGGCTTCTCTGACTAGGGGTCCTATAAAGGCAGTCAGCCAGAGGCAAAGACAGCTGTAGTGGCACAGGAGCCAGCAAACAGAGCTGTAAACATGGGAGTTTGTATTGTGGGGCTTGTTTGGGGTTTGTGTTTCCCAGATGAACAGGGATTTAGGTGGGAAGGCTATGACAGATACAGTGGCAGCAGTGGGAGTGACCCATGTAGCAGAAGATGCAATGAAGATGACTGGATGTGGAAGCTGTGGTATGTACATGATCCTGGAGGGGGCACCTGGTAAGAGTTGTGTCTGCATGAAATGCCGTCTGATAGAGCTGATGGAGGAAAAGATCTGAGGTTTGGAGATGCAGGTGGAAAGTCTGGTTGAGCTTTTAGGAAGGGGTTTGAGCAGATTATGGAGCAAAGACATGAGGTATCTGAAGGGAAAAGCTCAGACTTGCAGATGGAAGCAGGACTGGGGAATTCTGAGGGGAGAATGCTGGGTGAGGAAAGTGGTCAGTGGAAGCATGTGACTAAAAGAACCAGGCAGAGGAAAAGACGGGCTAGTGAAGGAGAAATAGAGCTCAAGAATAGGTTTGTAGAGTTGGAAAATGAAGAAGGGGCTCAGCAGGTAGTTACTGAAGGTGGAAGGGCAAGGAAGAAAAGAAGAGCGGCTAGCCCTATAGGAAAAGGGGAAGAGTCAATGGAGCCTATACTAAATATGAGCCCCAGGAGGATACAGGATGGGTTGAAGAGAATTACAAGGGAGAATAGGAATGGAAAGAACATGCAGCCAGAGGGAAGAGGGGATAGATTGGAGAATAGCACCATCACCAGGAAAAGGCAGGTCTATGTGATCGGGGACTCTCTACTGAGAAGAATAGACAGGCCTTTAACCAGAGCTGTTCCAGAGAATAGAAGGGTGTGCTGTCTTCCAGGTGCTAAGATACAGGATGTAGACCTGAGGTTGAAAAGGATCCTAAAGGGAGCGGGAAAGAATCCCCTAATTATCCTTCACATGGGAACAAATGATACGGCTAGATTCTCCCTGGAAAGTATTAAGGGAGACTGTGCTAGGCTGGGGAAGACGCTTAAGGAAATCGAGGCTCAGGTGATCCTTAGTGGGATTCTGCCTGTTCCTAGAGAAGGGCAACAAAGGTGTGACAAGACTATGACTATCAACAGATGGCTTAGGCAGTGGTGCTATAAGGAGGGCTTTGGGATGTATGGCCACTGGGAGGCATTCATGGACAGAGGACAGTTCTCTTGGGATAGACTTCATCTGAGTAGGGAAGGAGATAATCTGTTGTGCCAGCCTCCATCCTAGAAGTCTAAGAGAGCTTTAAACTAGGAATTTGGGGGAGATGGTTGGGAGATGTCCAGGTAATCTCCACGCTGGATTTTAGCATTGAGAGGGAAGAAAACTAAGTGAGAAAGGATACAGCCGTGGGTGGGAGAATGGATATAAGGAGGAAGGGCAGGGTGGATACCAGTCTAATAGGTTATACTGGCTGTAGAATGACCGTGCCTAATTGGGTACAGAATGTGAGCGAGGCCAAACAGCAAAAATTAAGATGTTTGTACACTAGTGTGAGGAGCCTAGATAACAAAATAGAGCTACTGATGCAGGAAGTGAAACTAGATATTAGGGATAACAGAAACATGGTGGAATAGAAGTCATGACTGGACTATAGGTATTGAAGGGTATGTGCTGTTTAGGAAAGACAGAAATAAAGGTAAAGGTGGTGGAGTAGCATTGTATATCAGTGATGAGATAGAATGTAAAGAAATAAGAAGCGATGGGATGGATAAGACAGAGTCCGTCAGGGCAAAAATTACATTGGGGAAGAAAACTACTAGAGCCTCCCCTGGGATAGTGCTTGGGGTGTGCTATAGACCACCGGGATCTAATTTGGATATGGATAGAGCCCTCTTTAATGTTTTAATGAAGTAAATACTAATGGAAACTGCATGATCATGGAAGACTTTAACTTTCCAGATATAGGACGAGTGCTAGTAATAATAATAGGGCTCAGATTTTCCTGGATGCGATAGCTGATGGACTCCTTCACCAAGTAGCTGCTGAACCAACAAGAGGGGATGCCATTTTAGATTTGGTTTTGGTGAGTAGTGAGGACCTCATAGAAGAAATGGTTGTATGGGACAATCTTGGTTCAAGTGATCAAGAGCTAATTCAGTTCAAACTGAACGGAAGGATTAACAAAAATAAATCTGCAACTAGGGTTTTTGATTTCAAAAGGGCTGACTTTCAAAAATTAAGGAAATTAGTTAGAGAAGTGGATTGGACTGAAGAATTTATGGATCTAAAGGCAGGGGAGGCCTGGGATTACTTTAAATCAAAGCTGCAGAAGCTATCGGAAGCCTGCATCCCAAGAAAGGGGAAAAAATTCATACGCAGGAGTTGTAGACCAAGCTGGATGAGCAAGCATCTCAGAGAGGTGATTAAGAAAAAGTGGAAAGCATACAGGGAGTGGAAGATGGGAGGGATCAGCAAGGCTACCTTATTGAGGTCAGAACATGTAGGGATAAAGTGAGACAGGCTAAAAGTCAGTTAGAGTTGGACCTTGCAAAGGGAATTAAAACCAATAGTAAAAGGTTCTATAGCCATATAAATAAGAAAACAAAGAAAGAAGTGGGACTGCTAAACACTGAGGATGGAGTGGAGGTCAAGGATAATCTAGACATGGCCCAATATCTAAACAAATACTTTGCCTCCATTTTTAATAAGGCTAAAGAGGATCTTAGGGGTAATGATAGCATGACAAATGGGAATGAGGATATGGAGGTAGATATTACCATATCTGAGGTAGAAGCGAAACTTGAAGAGCTTAATGGGACTAAATCGGGGGGCCCAGATAATCTTCATCCAAGAATATTAGAGGAATTGGCACATGAAATTGCAAACCCATTAGCAAGAATCTTTAATGAATCTGTAAACTCAGGGGTTGTACCACGTATGACTGGAGAATTGCTAACATAGTTCCTATTTTTAAGAAAGGGGAAAAAAAGTGATCCGGGTAACTACAGGCCTGTTAGTTTGACATCTGTAGTATGCAAGGTCTTGGAAAAAATTTTGAAGGAGAAAGTAGTTAAGGACATTGAGGTTAATGGTAAATGGGACAAAATAAAACATGGTTTTACAAAAGGTAGATCGTGCCTGATCTTCTTCTTTGAGAAAGTAACAGATCTTTTTAGACAAAGGAAATGCAGTGGATCTAATTTACCTAGATTTCAGTAAGGCGTTTGATACGGTGCCACATGGGGAATTATTAGTTAAATTGGAAAAGATGGGGATCAATATGAAAACTGAAAGGTGGGTAAGGAAATGGTTAACATGGAGACTACAGCGGGTCCTAATGAAAGGTGAACTGTCAAGCTGGAGGGAGGTTACCAGTGGAGTTCATCAGGGATCAGTTTTGGGACCAATCTTATTTAATCTTTTTATTACTGACCTCGGCACAAAAAGTGGGAGTGCGCTAATAAAGTTTACGGATGATACAAAGCTGGGAGATACTGCCAATTTAGAGAGAGACCGGGATATCATACAGGAAGATCTGGATGACCTTGTAAACTGGAGTAATAGTAATAGGATGAAATTTAATAGTGAGAAGTGCAAGGTTATGCATTTAGGGATTAATAACAAGAATTTTAGTTATAAGCTGGGGACGCATCAATTAGAAGTAATGGAGGAGGAGAAGGACCTTGGAGTATTGGTTGATCATAGGATGACTATGAGCTGTCAATGTGATATGGCTGTGAAAAAAAGCTAATGCGGTCTTGGGATGCATCAGGCGAGGGATTTCCAGTAGGGATAAGGAGGTTTTAGTACTGTTATACAAGGCACTGGTGAGACCTCACCTGGAATACTGTGTGCAGTTCTGGTCTCCCATGTTTAAGAAGGATGAATTCAAACTGGAACAGGTACAGAGAAGGGCTACTAGGATGATCCGAGGAATGGAAAACCTGTCTTATGAAAGGAGACTCAAGGAGCTTGGCTTGTTTAGCCTAACTAAAAGAAGGTTCAGGGGAGATACGATTGCTCTCTATAAATGTATCAGAGGGATAAATACCGGAGAGCGAGAGGAATTATTTAAGCTCAGTACCAATGTGGACACAAGAAAAATGGATATAAACTGGTCATTGGGAAGTTTAGACTTGAAATTAGATGAAGGTTTCTAACCATCAGGGGAGTGAAGTTTTGGAATAGCCTTCCAAAGGAAGCAGTGGGGGCAAAAGACCTATCTGGCTTTAAGATTAAACTCAATAAGTTTATGGAGGAGATGGTATGATGGGATAACATGATTTTGGCAATTAATTGATCTTTAAATATTCATGGTAAATAGGCCCAATGGCCTGTGATGGGATGTTAGATGGGGTGGGATCTGAGTTACCCAGGAAAGAATTCTCTGTAGTATCTGGCTGGTGAATCTTGCCCATATGCTCAGGGTTTAGCTGATCGCCATATTTGGGGTCAGGAAGGAATTTTCCTCCAGGGCAGATTGGAAGAGGCCCTGGAGGTTTTTCGACACTTGCTGGGGGATTCTCTGCTCCTTGAAGTCTTTACACCACAATTTGAGGACTTCAAGAGCTCAGACATAGGTGAGAGGTTTTTCGCAGGAGTGGGTGGGTGAGATTCTGTAGCCTGTGTTGTGCAGGAGGTCAGACTAGATGATCATAATGGTCCCTTCTGACCTTAATATCTGTGAATTTCATGGATGGCACTCTTCTACCTGGTTATATCTACCTCTTTTTTTTCCTCATCCTCCCTTTCCTTATGCAGCAAATCCAACTTCAAATGTTCAAAAGTCATGAGTCAGCCCCCCCCGCCCCAATCATGAGATTGACTTAAAAATCTTGTGATTTTTAAATTATAAACTTGACATTATTTTTATTTGCCTTCTGATTTTTGAACCTTTAGGGTGCATTCAAGTCATGATTTTAGGTTTTTCTCTGCAACCACAAGGGCCAGCAACTTTCATTTTGTTTTAAACAAATAAGGAAGCTAATATTTTCATCTAATCACAGGATTCCAGGAACTGGGGCTTTAAGAAATGCACCAAATATCACAAGACTCTTAATAGTATTATGAGAGTTGACAATACTGCCTCTGGTGTCTTCGGTTTTTTCTTTCTCCTATTTAACTTTTTTGTATCTAGCAAAACTACTTGGCATTGGCTGAACACTGAACAGACAAACACTGAATGCTGTTGAAAATCCTACTCTTCATTCACAGGATGATAACTAGAGATGGTTGGAAATGTATAGATTCAACTTTTTTTGTCAAAAAATGCAAATACATCTAAATCTGTTTGCAAATCAGAGTCAGTTTCCACAAATCTCTCAACTCAAAAAAAGTTGAATAAAAATAAGTTTCAAAATTGTTGAAATATTTCATTTTGACAAAAAAAATCCCATTTTCCAATTCAGAATGGCTTTTCATTTAGAAGTTTAAGCTAACTAGACTAAAAAGTTAGAGAAAAAAAGATTGAAATCAAAATGAAACATTTCTAAATTCCTGAAACAAAATGGCTCAATTGACCCTGAGCAACAACAACAAAAAATGGTTTTTAGGTTCATAAATACTTTGACATTTTTTCATGCTTCAAATCTGAATGAAAAGTCAAAATCTTGAAACTCCTGAAAATATTCAAGGGATGGTCAAACCGTTTTCAGCCCAGCTTTTATGATCACAAATGGATGAAGTTTGGGATAAGCAGAGAGCAATTCCTGCCACCAGAGGATTTCCCTCTACCCAGAAAAGGAAATAAATGCAGCAATAATTGTGATTACTCTTCCCAAATGTTGACTTTTTAATAGCAACGAACATATTTCATAGGGATGTGCGCAAAGACTGATTAGTTCACATCTGCAGACTGCACTGGAAACTTAAAGCAACCCTGAGGTGACAAGTGTTGTCTTTCCCCTAGTTAATTTAGTGTTGACACATGTAGTTTCCCACTGAGAGCTGCAGTCCTTTTCCTGTCAAACCATTTCACACTGTGACCCCGATACCATGCTTACGCAGTCTTTATCCAGCCAGAGATTGTAAACTGCACTTTGTGACTCGTATTGCCTACCTCACTTACCGTCACTGTGCTTGCTCCATTCAGCACCTTTGCGCTCTCTTTGTTGCTCCTCCAGGTCAGTCTTCCCAGACACCTGAACAAAATGCTGTCTGCAGCTTTCATGGTTCAGGACTGGCTTCAGTCTGAAAAAGGCTCGACTAATTTCATTCTTGCTGTGCAGAGTTCTGCAATGTTTCAGGTTAATTACCTGCACACTATGCCTCATGGAAACAATTCATGTATAAATCCCTATGTATATGGTGAAATGGGTCAAAGGTCAGTTATGCCAAGTCTGGTCACTCTGTACCCAATCCTGGAATCCTTACTTGGGGAAAAACTTCTGTTGAAGCCAGTAGGAGCTTTGGCACAATTGAGTTCTTTCATCCCATTTCTCCAACCCTTTCCCTCTTGTTTCTAATTTCTAACTCTCTCCTATCCCCGTTACCACATATTGTGCAGAACCAGCACCACAGATGAAGTACATGAAGCAAACCAAGGCTGTGATCTAGCAAGCACTGAAGCACATGCTTAATTGTAATGCCACCAGATCCCAGTTGTTGGTGGGTGGGATTGAATCTGGGACCTCTGGAGTTTAGTGCATGAGCCTCAACCACATAAGCTAAAAGCCAGCTGGCTGTTAGCAAAGGCTGTAGAGCAAACTCATCAATCTCTCTCTCTCTCTCTCTCTCAGTGGTCTCGGTGCCGCTAGATGGGACAGAACACCACACCCAGGAGGTGTGTGGGTTACATACTTCCCCTAGCTGAGGAAGCACGTCCCGAGCTTCAGAGACTTCCCAGCTGAAATCCCGGACAAGCCCCCACTTTTAATGCCGTCAGAGTGGGGTGACCAGACAGCAAATGTGAAAAAGGGGGTAATAGGAGCCTATATAAGAAAAAGACCCCAAAATTGGGACTATCCCTATAAAATCAGGGCATCTGGTCACCCTACCACAGACCCTGGTCATCAGCAGGGGGGATTGAACCTGGGACCTCAGTGCATGTGCCTCTGCAGCATGAGCTAAAAGCCACTTGGCTTTTGGCTAAGGCTGTAGAGCAAACTCATTAATCAATCTCTCACTCACACACTAGATAGAATAGAACACCACACCCAGGAGGTGTGTGGGTTACATAAGCAAGTGAGTAGCCCCACTAAAGTCAACGGGCCTACATAAATGCTTAAAGTTAAGCACATGCTTCAATGCTCTGATGGATTCAGGCCCAATAGAATGTGAGCCAATACAATTAACAGATTTGGTGACTGCTCCCCCAAGAAAACCTCGGTCTGCCTTTTGATTGCTGCAGAAAGACTGATGTCTAAAGCATTTTAACAACAGCCATCTTTTTACAATGAAAGAGGGGAATGCAGGTATTTAAAAAGTTGTAATAAAATATATCCATTGGAAAATGATGGCTTTGAAACAGCCCTGCTGATTATATTAGCCAGGGATTTATTGCAACCTTAAAAAATCCCTACTTCACAAAGACAAGTTCAGCTACTTCCATAGACAAGGGGAACAGTGTTTAAAGTGGAGTTCTGCTCTGAAAAGTGACTCCGCACAAATGAAGCTGGGGGATGCTAGGTTTATCCTCTCTCAATGAGCTCCAAAACAAACAGGCTCAAGTTTGAAAGCATAACAATATGTTTCTCTAACTGCCCAGCAAACTCAGCCTGAGCTCAGAGTCAGCTGGCTTCTTTCCCGCTGGGTCATCCTCACTAGTATGAAAGGTCCCACACAGGGTGGGACTAAGACCATCTGTTGGGCCCTAGGCACACCTGGTCATGTGGGGTCCTGTGGCCCTGCTCCCTCACTTGCTGTGGTGCTGGCAGGGCCCCTCAAAGCAGAGAGGTCTACATAAGACCAATACTTGCTTTCCTCTTTCTGGTTATGTGACTTACACTGATGATGAAAGAAGTTCCCCCCAAGCTAGGAAGGACAGGAACAGAAGTTGCTATGTAGGAAGATACACTGTTTTCCTGATAAATAACTGCAGTAGCTTGAAAGACAACTTGGGGAGCAACAGTATGTTTATTTCACACAGCAAATGCATTCCCATTGACACAGACTGTATTGTTTGTTTGTCTGCTGTTGTGGCTTTCAGCACATTATAAATAAGACTGCTTGTGACATTCTCTCTTCATACCCAAAACCCCCGAGAAGAGAAACACTTTCATTGGGCCAAAGCCTGAGAGCTGGTGAGCCCTTGCAAAGAATTCAATGGGAATTGTCGATACTCACCAGAAGGAAAAATCCTGACCCTCCCTCACTGAAGTCAGTGGGAGCTTTGTCATTGACTTCAAAGGAGGCTGGAATTTTAGGCGTTTGACTAGCCCATAAAAGTGCAGGTGTTGGTATGGAAATGTTGTAATGCTCCAGGAATTTGTTATATGATTATTATTAGTAGCACTTAGAGGCTCCAATTGAGTTTGAAGCTCCATTGTACTGGGCACTGAACATATACACAGTAAGAGCCAGTCCCTGTCCAAAAGAACCTACAATCTAAATAGACAAGCATAAGAACATAAGAATGGCCACAATGGGTCAGACCAATGGACAATCTAGCCCAGTATCCTGTCTTCTGACAGTGGCCAATGCCAGGTGCTTCAGAGGAATGAACAGAACAGGTAATCATCAAATGAGCCATCCCCAGGCCAGACTCAGAGTATGAGAAAGGAACGATTGTTATTTTTATTCCACAAATGGGATGCCTAATGGATGTAGGCGCTTATATCTTGTTTTCAAAAGAGATTTAGGCACTTAGGAGCCAAAATCCTAGTGACTGTCGATAGGATTTAGCCTCTGAAGTGCCTAAATCTTTTTTGAAAATCAGACAGGCTCCTAAATCAGTTAGGCATTTTAACACTGAGCAGAGCAACACCTAAATACCTTTAAGAATATGGCCCCAAATGACTTGCCCAGGGTCACAGACGAAGATTGGCAGAGCCAGGAACTGAAACCACTTTCTCTTGAGTCCCAGTCACTAAGGTTGCTGCACAAAACTGGGGTCTGCAACCTTTGTTGCATTGCACTGGTTCTGCCAGAGGCAACACAGAGAGGTCCATGAAATACATAGGCACTTAAAAGGTGTTTAATTACCCTCGACAAGTCTGAGACTGGTACTAGATGCAGCTGTATTGCCAAAAAGTTATACCACTTGCATTACTGATTGTGCGGGAGCTAAGATTTGCTTTGATCTAGAAAACTAGTGCTGGGTCAGTCACTTCTATAGCTTCTCTTCATGCTGGTACAGAAACTGGTGATCCTGCCACCCGAGCCTAACAAGCACTTTCCCTGTTATATTACACTCTGTCATATGAACGTCTGACAGTGATCACTTTGCAGCTATAACATTCCTCAGGCCTTGTCTAAATGGGGCACTCAGGAAAGTTAAGACAAATCAGCAAAAGGTGTGAAGTTAATGAATGTAAGTTAAAGTGCATTAAAGCCCTGTGTGGGTGCTCTCCTTCAGATGTAACGTGGCCTTTGTAAAGCTACATTCCCTATGCGGACAAGCTCTTATTTACAGTAAGATTAGCAGCTGCCAGGTAATTACAATGGAGTGGAGATGACAGTAGTGGCTGGAGTACAGACATGGGACCTGGAAAGTCCTGAGCTCTAATCCAGCACTGATGGTGCTCAAACCAAATCACTCACTTTCTCTGTAGGCTAATAATGGATGAGTTTATTTAGTCTGGCATTTTAACCAGCAGGAGACTCATTGTCAGTGACTAGCTCCTAAAGTCACTTAGGTGCTTCTGAAAATTTTACCCCTTGTACATGAATATGAGAGATTTACCATGGGACCCTACAGATCAATAGGCATTAGCTAAAACTTTTCACAGCTGACATGAGATGAGCCAAGCAGCTTCTGAAGTACTCCCCACATTCCTGGGAATGTTCATCAATCAACAAACACTCTTTTCGGCTATGTTGAAAAAGGGCATTCAGCTACTCTTCATCCCTGAACAAATCTGTGATGATGAGCATACACTGCACATGCTAATACTTAGTAACACAACAGAAAGAGATGCCTCTTTCTCAGATTAATATTTATTTGTATTTGGAAGGCCATGGTAATAGTATTTGCACACACTTCTGTAAGGTCAGTGCCCATGATATTATGGCCCTTTGGTACTTGGCTTCACAGGGATAGATTCAGCTTTCAGAGCAAGAGATGAAAGCAAATTGCTTCATGCAACAGTGCCCTCTGCTGCCTGGTTAACAAAGAGCAGGCCAGTGAGCACTCAGGTCCATACTGAATTGCTGATGTGTTCTCCCAAAAAAATAGGCAGTATTTTTTTTTATATAAAGGAGACTAGAAAAAAACTACAAAAGTAATAACTTTTGTCAAGTTTCCCCTGGCAAATAAAAAAAAATCTTTCTATTGATTGGACAGTCTTTTCAGAATTTAAATCAGAGTTAGGAGGGAAGAAATCCAGCTTCCAAAATGTTACCTGCTTTGTGGCAGGGGAAAATTCAGAGGTGATGTGAATGATGGTGTCAGCTAAAATGGACTAGATTCTCATCTGGTGTAAACTGGCATGGATCCACTGAAGTTAATGAAGTGGGATATCTGCCCCAGAGTTGGTAAATTGGCATGAGGGTAAGTGCGTGTGTCAACTGGTTTAAGAGTAGCAGCCATATTAGTCTGTATCCGCAAAAAGAAAAGGAGTACTTGTGACACCTTAGAGACTAACACATTTATTTGAGCATAAGCTTTCGTAAGCTACAGCTCACTTCATCGGATGCATGCAGTGGAAAATACAGTGAGGAGATTTATATACACAGAGAACATGAAACAATGGGTGTTACCATACACACTGTAACGAGAGTGATCAGGTAAGGTGAGCTGTTACCAGCAGGAGAGAAAAAAAATCTTTTGTAGTGATAATCTGATACTCTTTATGTAGAGACTGTCCAGTTTGGCCAATGTACATGGCAGAAGGGCATTGCTGGCACATGAGCCAATAAAAATAAAAAATTCAGTAATAATGAGGGATTTCAACTATCCTCAAATTGACTGGGTACATGTCACCTGAGGATGGGATGAAGAGAGAAAGTTGCTGGACACCTTAAATGACCACTTCTTGGAGCAGCTAGCCCTGGAACCCACAAGAGGAGAGGCAATTCTTGATTCAGTCCTAAGTGGAGCACAGGATCTGGTCCAAGAGGTGAATATAGCTAGACCACTTAATAATAGTGACCATAATATAATTAAATTTAACATCTCTGTGGTGGGGAAAACACCACAGCTGCCCAAACGGTAGCATTTAATTTCAGAAAGGGGAACTACACAAAAATGAGGAGATTAGTTAAACAGAAATTAAAAGGCACTGTGCCAACAATGAAATCCCTGCAAGCTGCATGGTGTCTTTAAAAAGTTTCCATAATAGAGGCTCAGCTTAAATGTATACCCCAAATTAAAAAACATAGTAGAAGAACAAAAAAAGTACCACTGAGGTTAAACAACAAAGTAAAAGAAGCAGTGAGATGCAAAAAGGAATCCTTTTAAAAAGTGGAAGTTAAATTCCAGTGAGGAAAATAGAAAGGAGCATAAACTCTGGAAAATGAAGTGTAAAAATATAATTAGGAAGGCCAAAAGAGAATTTGAAGAACAGCTAGCCAAAGACTCAAAAAGTAATAGTAAAAAAATGTTTAAGTACATCAGAAGCAGGAAGCTTGCTTCTGGGGCCACTGGACGATCGAGATGCTAAAGGAGCGCTCAAAGATGATAAGGCCATTGCAGAGTCACTAAATGAATTCTTTGCATAGGTCTTCATGGCTGAGGATGTAAGGGAGATTCCCAAACCTGAGCCATTCTTTTTAGGTGACAAATTTGAGGAACTGTCCCAGATTGAGGTATAATTAGAGGAGGTTTTGGAGCAAATTAATAAACTAAACTGTAATAAATCACCAGGATCAGATGGTATTTACCCAAGAGTTCTGAAGGAACTCAAATGTGAAATTGCAGTATAGTTTGTAACCTATCATTTAAATCAGCTTCTGTACCAAATGACTGGAGGATAGCTAATGTGACACCAGTTTTTGAAAAGGGCTCCAGAAGTGATCCCAGCAATTACAGGCCGGTAAGCCTGACTTCAGTACCAGGAAAACTGATTGAAACTATAATAAACAACAACATTGTCAGACACATAGATGAACATAATTTGTTGGGGAAGAGTCAATATGGATTTTGTAAAGGGAAATCATACCTCACTAATCTACTATAATTCTTTGAGGGGGTCAAGAAGCATGTGGACAAGGGGGATCCAATGGATATAGTGTAGTTAGATTTTCAGAAAGCCTTTGACAAGGTCCCTCACCAAGGGCTCTTAAGCAAAGTAAGCACTCATGGGATAAGAGGGAAGGTCCTGTCCTGGATCAGTAACTGGTTAAAAGATAGGAAACAAAGGGTAGGAATAAATGGTCTTTTTTCAGAAAGGAGACAGGTAAATAGTGTTGTCTCCCAGGGGTCTGTACTGGGACAAATGCTGTAGAACATATTCATAAATGATCTGAAAAAAGGGGTAAACAGTGACGTGGCAAAATTTGCAGATGATACAAAACTACTCAAGATAGTTAAGTCACAGGCAGACTGCAAAGAGTTAAAAAAGGATCTCACAAAACTGAGTGACTGGGCAATAAAATGGCACATGAAATTCAATATTGATAAATGCAAAGTAATGCAGATAGGAAAACATAATCCCAACTCTACATATAAAATGATGGGGTCTACATTAGCCATTACCACTCAAGAAAGAGATCTTGATGGCATTGTGGATAGTTCTCTGAAAACATCCACTCAATGTGCAGCGGCAGTCAAAAAAATGAAAAGAATGTTGGGAATCATTAAGAAAGGGATAGATAATAAGACAGAAAATATCGTATTGCCTCTATATAAATCCATAGTACACCCAAATCCTGAATACTGCATGCAGATGTGGTTGCCCCATCTCAAAAAAGATACACTCCTACTCCGATATAACGCTGTCCTCGGGAGCCAAAAAATCTTACCGCATTATAGGTGAAACCGCGTTATAACGAACTTGCTTTGATCCACTGGAGCGTGCAACAAAAATTTTTAGGGGTATGGAATGGCTGCCATCTGAGGAGAGATTAATAAAACCAGGATGTTTCAGCTTGGAAAAGAGATGACTAAGGGGGGATATGATAGAAGTCTATAAAATCATGACTGGTGTGGAGAAAGTAAATAAGGAAGTTATTTTACTCCTTCTCATAACACAAGAATTAAGGATCACCAAATTAAATTAATATGCAGCAGGTTTAAAACAAACAAACAGGGAGTATATCTTCACACAACGCACAGTCAACTGGTGGAACTCTTTGCCAGAGGATGTTGTGAAGGACAAGACTATAACAGGGTTCAAAAAAGAACTAGATACATTCATGGAGGATAGATCCATCAATGGCGTCCCTAGCCTCTGTTTGCCAGAAGCTAGGAATGAGTGACAGGGCATGGATCACCTGATGATTTCCTATTCTGTTCATTCCCTCTGGGGCACCTGGCATTGGCCACTGTCGGAAGACAGGATACTGGGCTAGATGGACCTTTGGTCTGACCCCGTATGGCCATTCTTACGTTCTTATGCCAGCCTCCTGGCCCCTCCATGACTTCAATAGTGCTGGAAGGATTTTAGGAAGGGAGGGAGGAAGGTGATAACTGATGGGCTGTGAGAAGCATAACTACCAGCTGGAGGAAGCAAGGGACAGTGGAAAGGGAGTCCCAGACTTCATCTTCCACTTTGCAGCTCGTGTACGGGGGAGGAGCTCTGCACACCCTTTGCAGCACTGGAAAATTGCAAAGGTGTGAAGTGGTCCATTCATTGAAATTTGATGTTCTCAGGTGAATCAGAACACCCAATGAAGATGAATGCAGCCTGACACAATAGCTCAAAGAGGTGTGAACCACCCATTCAGCTCAGTGAGGCTTCTTCTCCCTCTATCTGAACTCCTGTTACAGCATACCAGTTTTCAAGACAATCTCACATGGGTTTTAGAACAATGTGAATATTAAAACCAGCTCCTTATTTGGAGAGTTGTACCTAAGGAACCTCTTGATCAAATGACCCCAAATTTGCACCAAGAAGTATGCCCCTGTTCCTGTTGTTGCACAACAATATTCAAGAAATCTCAGAACCCATGAAAATTTTACAACATTTTGAAAATTAAAAGAAACTCAGACACCATAGCCAGGACGGACCATTGTGATCATCAAATCAGAGTCATAAGGGGGGAGAGATGCAAAAAAGTAATCTGTTAATAAAATGACCCCAAATTTGCACCACAAACTCTATCTCTGATCCTACTGTAGCGTGCAAGTGTGACACTCTATATGATTTTATAAAAATATGCTAATGAGTGTGAATATAATGGGACTGGAATATGCTTCATGCAAAAGGTCTGTTGTAAGGTATCATTACAAAGCTTATAATCTACTGAGTGTGGTCATCCTATTTGTATAAATGTATCACTCTTGTATCTGAAACTAGAAATATAAAATATAACTCTGAGGGCCTATTGTAATTATGCAAAGTGGGGGCCATTAATGGTAGTTTGGAATCTTGATGGCTCCCATTAACCAATTGTCTGTAGATGGCTCTGTTTCACTTGTAAGTCTTCCTGTATATGAGTGTGCTGGCAAGTGGGTAATGAAGTCTTACAGTGACATGTGATCATGTCACCTGAACTGGAATCCATCTTTAACCTGGTGCTTTTCCATTGAGAAGAAGGGGGTGGGAACACAGAGAGGGACAAAGGATTCCCGCCTTATGCAAAAGATATATGTGTGTGTGGAACAGAACAAACAGGAGGCAGCCATCATGAGAAATCCCCTAGCTACCACCTGAGCTGGAACAAGGGCTGTACCAGGCGAAAGGACTGTGCCCAGACTAGGAAGGCATCCGGTCTGTAAAAGAAACTTATTGAAACATCTCTGAGGGTGAGATTTTATCTGTATTCAGTTTTGTTACTGTATTAGGCTTAGATGTGCATGTTTTATTTTATTTTGCTTGGTAATTCACTTTGTTCTGTCTGTTACTACTTGGAACCACTTAAATCCTACTTTCTGTATTTAATAAAATCACTTGCTACTTATTAATTAGCCCAGAGTATGTATTAATACCAGGGGTGGGGGGCCAAAACAGCTGTGCATATCTGTGCAAACAGCTGTGCATAGCCGACTACACCACTGCGATGGGTTGGATCACAGAAACCCCCTGGGAGTTGCCACCTGATGTGCCAAGACTACTTCTGCTCCTGCTTTCCTGCCCTGTCAGCTTAGGACTTCAGTGCCCTGCCTGGTTTGAGCCAGACCCGCTAGCCTGCTGCAGACCCAGACCCAAGTCTGAATCTCATCCCACAAACTGCAAGCTTAACTGAGAGCAGCTTACAGAAGTGTGCCTGTCTTTAACACTCAGATGCCCAACTCCCAATGGGGTCCAAACCCTAAATAAATCCGTTTTATGCTGTATAAGGCTTACACAAGGTAAACTCATAAATTGTTTACCCTCTATAACACTGATAGAGAGATATGCACAGCTGTCCCCCCCCCCATCCCGCCCTGGTATTAATACATATTCTGGGCTAATTAATAACTAAAAAGTGCTGCTGTGCATGCGTAAATGACTTTCTGTGGCTCATCAGCTTGGCCACATTGTAGTTTCAAACTTACCCTGAATAGCATGTGAAATATTGCTTCCCAAAGGAGTAGGTAGGATATTAGCTGAGATCATTCCCAAGCAGGTGATATTCATTTGGGGAGGATCAGTGCCATAGTCTTAGCCCGCTCCCCACCCCCTCCAAAAAAGTTGTAAGAACAGTAAAATGTATGTCACGTGATTTTTAGGGGGTGCTGTATCTTGGGAACCCCTTACTCAAACATCCTCAAACTTTGGATCACTAAATCTAGTCCAGATTCCATGAGACAAAGCGATTTTCAAGACAATCTGAGTAAGCATGTAGCTTTTAGAGCACTCGGAAAAATCAGCTGTTAAACAGTAAACTAATCTCAGCCTTAATTATAGTGGTGCTACTGCTCCACTGTAATAACTCTTCTCTGAATTGATACCTCCAGGATTTGGGGTGAGGTTTTCTAAAGCACTCAGCATTGGCCTAACACTGATCCCATTGAAGTCAATGGTAAAACCCTACGCTGCGTTGGTAAAGCCTTGTTATAATTATAATCATTTTCCATTCAATTCGGTTTGAGATAGCAGTTGTCTCTTGGTAAGAAGTGAATTTACATATTGACAGTGAAAAATTATATTGCAACTGACTAAGATAAAGTTTGGACGGTTACTTTAGTGGCAGACGCTCAGAGGTCCTAGGGATGTACAGACCTTTTCATTCGAAGCTGTCAATTGTTTCATTTTGCACAATCTGTCCTAACTGACTGATATTACAGCACTCTCATAGGTTCCACCCATTGGATGACTGGGAAATTGGAGAACGTAGATGGCTTCTTTAGAGCCCATTTGCCACGCCACGCGCTGAGTAAGTGTAGAGAACAGTTTACTACTGAAAGCCAAATACCATCCCTCCACAAGCAAGTCCACAGCTACCTCTCCAAAGTACTGGAAATATTTTAAAAGTCAATGTACCCTTGGCATTAGAACTGCTCAATCAAAACACCGCTATCTATAAGAGAGACATCTATTTACTAGAGATACATTTAGAAACGGGGTAAATAATTTGGAGCAAACAGAAGAGTCTGTGTCTGTGAAGAGTGTTAATAATGTATCATATGCTATCTGATTCTTTTCACCTACCAAAGTTGTTTAATGTATTTTTGAGGCAGCACTTGCATATTTTAATGCTGGAGCTGGGTAAATTAAAAATAATCAGTATCAATAATAATAATAATGTTATTTTAAAGGTAAGTATCTCCCATAGTCTAGGTACCCGCACAGAATCTGTTGATACAGATTAAAATCATAAAGAAAATTAAAACCATTCATGTGCCATGCAAAAGGTCCTTTGAAATGAAATTATTTTAAATCTATATTTAGAAGAGATAAACTTAGTGTTCCTACTGAAGTTAGACAAAACACAGGACCACAGAATTCAATATAGGAATGATATTTTCTTATCCTAAAAAAAAAGTCCAGCCATTCCATACTCGGGGTGCTAGACGAGGTAGAGAGATAGATGGATTTGGGGATCTGGGGAAAGAGTATGGAAATGACTGAGTTTTATTTTTGATGGCGGAGGGAGAATAGAGTTCTTTACCTAAGGAATGTTACATTCATTGCCAGCTGAGGTGCAATATCTCTAAGGTGCTCCTTATTAAAGTTTTTGCAGCACACATGACTGAATACATTCAGGGGTAAAAAGCAGAGAAGTAAATGCAAATCTTCCCATCACTGTACTGATTAAAACAGGTCTGTCTCAAAGGAGGGTCTGAGTGTACTGGGAGAATAGCAGTCACACAGTTCATGACTACACCATTATATCTCCATGATTTTACTGCTCACTACAATAGGCTCTAGATTAAGTGACATGCTCTCAAGTTTTCAATTTTGTATGTAAACTGTGCATCACAATTGACAGTTTTTCCTTTCCCTTTCTTGATTAACATCCCTGTCAAGTTCTTTGCAGCCACACTGACAGTAACAAACCCCAGCAGATGCAAGACATTGATTTGAAAATTGTTATTTTGCCTGCCAGCCTGTGAAGAGAAGCCAGAGGTGCTTTTCATGTTAAGGATGTTAAAGGCTGGCTATTCTCCACTACAGATGAGAATTGGAATTTTGATACTACACTTCACTGAATTCCTGTCAGATTATTCTTTAGACCCCTAATTATACTTCCTAAATCATAAATGTAATGGGGATAATTATTCTGATTTAGTGCACCTGGTATTCTGGAAAAACAAAATTGCTCAACACATTTGAAAATGCTCTCACTATAGTTAAACTAAAAGGTTCTAAGACACATAATGACAAACATTGTCAAAGGCAACTAAATGCAGTTTTGGGGTCATACTTCTCTATAGCCAGATGAAAGCCATTTGGGTTCATCAAAATTTCCTTGAGAAGGTATGTTCTAGAGAAGGCGCATGCTATCCATTTCCAGTGGAGATTAGCATTAAACTTTTACTTCAAGTCACAAATAAAAATGAATCTGGTGGCTTCACCCTAATCTACTAAGTAAAAGCGTCCCATGACTCAGTACAACTGGCAGGCTTTGCTCAAGTGAGGCCAGGATGGGGGAGTTGCTGCAGGTTAAAACCAAGTTGCACTGGCATAGTCAGACAGGAGAAGCTTTCACATGCTCAGTCTCAGGATCAAGCCAATGCTATTAACAACTCCCTGACGTATACTAAATTCACTCAGTCAGAAACTTTTAATTAACAAAATGGCACAACAAAATAAGCGTTGCTAACTGTAAGTGTGCTGCAAGCATTAATAAAATGAGCCCATCACATTTTGTGTTCTGCTGTTCTGTCCATCCATGCTGCAAGTCTAGTCAAGCCTATTAAAATAAAAACAGTTGGGATTAAGAACAGCTGTTCTGGGGCTAGACCATCCAGTCATTTGGAGTTATTCAGATCCAGGGTTCATCCTTGTGCCCAGATCTCAACATTTAGACCACAATCCGGGTTTTGATTTCATTTTTCCTGGATGACCAAGCACAACAGAGCTCATGACAGTTCTCCATCATTGCCTGTCTTCTAGTGAATTCTTGAGACAGAGGAAAGTTACCTCTTGGAGGTCAGAAAGTGTAGGGATAAAGTGAGAACTGTCAAAAGTCAAGCAGACTTGGACGTTGCAAAGGAAATTAAAACCAGTAGTGAAAGGTTCTATAGACATAAAAAGAAAGAGTAAACAAAGAACGAAGTGGGACCACTAAGCTTAGAGGATGGGGTAGAGATTAAAGGTAACCCAGGCATGTCCCAATACCTAAACAAATACTTTGCCTCAGTTTTTAATAAGGCAAGTGAAGAGTTTAGGGGTACTGGCAGAGTGGCTAATGGGAACGAGGATATGGAAGTAGAAATTACCACATCTGAGGTTGAAGTTTTAATGGGACTAAATCAGGGGGCCCGGATAATCTCGAGCCAAGAATATTAAAGGAATTGGCACATGAAATTACAAGCTTAATAGCAAGGATTTTTAATGAATCTGTAAATTCAGGGGGCATACCCTATGACTGGAGAATTGGTAAAATAGTACCTATTTTTAAGAAAGTGAAAAAAGCTGATCTGGGAACTAGAGGCCTGTATGCAGGATGTTGGAACTAATTTTGAAAGAGAAAGTAGTTAAGGACATAGAGGTAAATGCTAATTGGGATAAAATATAAAATGGTTTTACAAAAGGTAGATTATGTCAGACCAACTTGATCTCTTTTTAGGCAAAGAAAATGCAGTAGATCTAATCTACCTGGATTTCAGTAAGGCATTTGATACAGTTCCGCATGAGAAATTATTAGTTAATTGGAGAATATGGGGATTAATATGAGAATTGAAAGGTGGATAAGGAACTGGTTAAAGGGGAGACTACAATGGGTCATACTGAAAGGGGGGTGAACTGTCAGGCTGGAGGGAGGTTACTAATGGAGTTCCTCAGAGATCAGTCTTGGGTCCAATCTTATTTAACATTTTTGGCACAAAAAGTGGGAGTGTGCTAATAAAATTTGTGGATGACACAAAGTTGGGAGGTATTGCCAATATGGAGGAGGACCAGAATATCATGCAGGAAGATCTGGATGACCTTGAAAACTGGAGTAATAGAAATGGGATGAAATTTAATAGTGCAAAGTGCAAAGTCATGCACTTAGGGACTAACAACAAGATTTTTTTGCTATTAGCTGTGGACTTACCAGTTGGAAGTGACAGAGGAGGAGAAAGACCTATGCGTATTGGTTGATCACAGGACGACTATGAGCTGCCAATGTGATGGAGCCATGAAAAAGGCTAGGATGCATCAGGAGAGGTATTTCCAGTGGAGATAGGGAAGTGTTAGTTATACAAGACACTGGTTTAACTGGCATTATACAAGGCACTGGTAAGACCTTCTCTGGAATACTGCAGAGAAGGGCTCCTAGGATGATCAGAGGAATGGAAAACCTGATGTATGAGAGGAGACTCAAAGAGTTTGGCTTATTTAGAGTAACCAAAAGAAGGCTGAGGGGAGATATGATTGCTCTCTATAAATACATCAGAGGGATAAATACCAGGGAGCGAGAGGAGTTATTTAAGTTAAGTGTCAATGGGGACATAAGAACAAATGGATATAAACTGGCCATCAACAAGTTTAGGCTTGAAATTAGATGAAGGTTCCTAACCATCAAAGGAGTGAAGTTCTGGAACAGCCTTCCAAGGGCAGTAGTGGAGGCAAAAAACCTAACTGACTTCAAGATTGAGCTTAATAAATTTATAGCAGGGATGGTATGATGAGACTGCAGACAATGGCATGTAGCTGATCTGCGACTGCTAGTAGCAAATATTTCCAACGGCCAGAGCTTGGACACTAGACTGGGGACAAGGGGGACACTCTGAGTTACTACAGAGAATTCTTTCAGAGATGTCTGGCTGGTGGGTCTTGCCCACATGCTCAGGTTCTAACGGATACCCAGGGTCTAATTGGAGTTGGGAAGGAATTTTCCCTCAGGTCAGATTGGCAGAGACCCTGGGGTTTTTTCGCCTTCCTCTACAACATGGGGCACAGGTCACTTGCAGGTTTAAACTAGTGAAAATGGTGGATTCTCTGTAACTTGAAGTCCCTAAATCACGATTTGAGGATTTCAGTACCCCAGCCAGAGATTAGGAGTCTATTACAGGAATGGGTGGGTGAGGTTCTGTGGCCTGCAATGTGCAGGAAGTCAGACTTTCTCACCGCAGAGATTCCAATGGCCATTTCTCTCACATGACAGCTTCTTGACTCATCCATTCTCAGCACCATAGTACTTTTCTACCCCATCACTGTAAGGCTTGATACGCTGACCATTGAAGTCAATGGAAAGAGTCCCACTGACATCAGTGAGCTTTGGATCAGGCTCACAATCCTAAAGGTGTGTCTTCCCACTACACTTCCTCACTCGTCGCCTTCCCTTCTCCTCCATTTTGGATCTCCTGGAGCGTCTTATTCCAAATGTCACGTTCCTTCCCTTTGTAGTTCCCAATGAATGGCTTCCCAGTCTCTCCAGAGATCCCCAATGGAATTTGCTTCCTCCTTTTCTGCTCCCACTATCACATCCCTCCTCAAGAGCTCTCCAAAGGCACTTTCCTAAAGACAGTTTTCGACAGAATCTTAGCTCATCCCTCATGTTGCCTGTCCCACACAGGCTCCCCAGCAGCTCACATATTTCTAGTAGGGAATCTGAAACCATCTGAAACTGAGATTTTTTTCTGATGTTAGTTAAAATAACCTACCAATAATATTGGACATGATGATTGTGAAAAATGTACTATACTTTGCTTCTGTGTTCTATGTCTGATGAATCTTAATAGTTACCGATCTATTATTTATGTGCACTATTTATTTGTTTGGAAAGGCTGCTTTTCTTTAGAGGCCGGGGCAGTGCACCAGTACTAGGTAGAACTAAAGTCACAATAACAGTAGCCAAAACCAAAGTGGCTCATGTTTTGCTATTGCATAGGAAAGCCAATCATTTAAGTAGCATCCCAGCCTGATTCACCACCCGAGATACTTTGCTAAGCAACAACAAATAATTAAGCCCTCTGATGCAAATGACCTAATGAGGGAATATTGTACACTACAGTATAAAGCCAGAAAAGCTACATAAAATGTTATTTATTCCACTGTCAGGAAAAAGAGCTGCCTCAACTAATTCAAAAGAGCTACTGAAAGACTACGTTCTACAATATAGCAGCAAACAGCTCAATATTTGCCAACCTCACAAACCCTGTCAAGCTTTTATTTGCTCCTGACTGTGTTTCTGCCAGGTGCATTACACAGTTGAACACACACACACACACACACACACACATAATATTCAGGAATGCTTTACTTACTTCCCCCATCCTCTTTCGGTATAGAAATGTGCTAAGAATGCCAACAGCAGGGCACTGCAATCTCACCACATTCCCATTTCTTCTAGAAGCTCTCTCTTGTTTTATTCCCCCGGGAGTTACATTTCTGGGTGGTTGGTATGCTAGATTTTCACAGAACTTGCCATGTGGCTTTTATAGTCAGTAGGATGACTTTACAGCTGCTTCCCTGTTACTACAACAAACCTGCTCCCTGTGTTTCATTCAAATTTTATCTGTTTAGGATTTGACAAAAATGTGTATTGTTGTCCCCACCACAGAGCCAATTTTGCCACAGTAGAGCAAGTTGTACTCTATTCAGAGGCCACTCACAACAATCTGCCACCCTATGCAAAACATCAGTGTGCCCTTCCTCATAGGCATAGAGCAGCAGATTTGGCCTGGCCACCAGGCCAAATCTGAGTGAATGGTGGTACAACCTGGTGCACAGGGTCAGAATGCCACTCAGTTTGACCCAGCCACCTCTCTGTCATGACGGAGGGGTGTCAGGCTAGATCTGCCACCCTACCCTGGTGCACAGAAATCTATCGCCCTAGGCAGTTGCCTAGTTTGCCTATAGGTAAAGCAGCTCCCCCATAAGCAAAATTGCTAGCTCAGGGCCAAATCCCCACCCCTCCAGCACAAAGTGTGGTATATTGAAAACTGTGTTAAAATGATAAGCTATCACTTTAACTTATAAGTCCTGACTGCAGGCTAAGGGGCTCCATAGGAAACCATGCAGTCTGGGTCTTTCAGCAATCAGCAGACAGTCTGCAAAAAGCCAGCCTAGAGCAAGGTGGATGAGTTGAGCCTCTCTGCCTTAGGAAGCAGCCTGCTTTCTCCCTCTCTACTTGTGGTTCTCGTTTGCTAAGGTGTTGGAGTTTAAGAAAAGAAGTAGTGTTACAATGCAACCTTCCAGTAAGAGTATTTACATTATCTATTTTATCTGTTTGTATATGATAAACATAACAAAAGTTTGTGGACACACTGCGCTAACCTCTTCTAAAACAGTTTGGATGGGACAGGAATCCTCACCTCATTCTGGTGGATTGGGATGGAGAGGTTGTCCGTTGCTCCTCCAGCAATGCATGGGCTGAGCAGCAACTGGGATCTCCCTCCCTGTGGATTCACCAACCGCACCTCTTCCACTGTTTCCTCCTTCCCATCTCATCCTCACCCGCAACACAGAGATTTCACCACTGTGGAGCAAATCTGTTCTCTTGTCAACCAAAGAGTGTCTTCCCCAGCCTCGGCACCTCTCATCTCCTCCAATGAGGGACCCCAAGGGAGTTAGGAGAGGAGCGAAGGGAAGGAAGAAGGAGAGTGCTATGGAGAAGCAGCGCAGTCTGTGTGAGCCTGAGGTACTGGGATAGGGAGAGGACTACTAATGGAATGGGGTGGACTGATAGAACAGGGATTGATCATGGACTGTTGGAAGGGCAGAATTGCAAGGGGAGATAATTAATCAACTGGGATGGGGGAGATGAAGCGATTAGAGTTGGAGAGAGAATGTACAGTGGGGACAATTGGTGTAACATGCACAGATGATTGATGTACATATGGGGGATCATCTTGTCATGTCCTCATACTGCTTCCCACCACATCTGTGCACATGTGATTACCCAATCATTGCACTCCACCAGGTCACCGGAAGAGCATTTGTGCTCAAACTGCTGGCATTACAGGAGATGCTTCATATTTTGAGGCTCTCTGTTGCAGTCACAGGTATTGGGGCCAGTGATGAACCACCACTTGGTCGTCACATCTCTAGACTAGCCAAGTCCAGTGTGGAGTCAATGAAGGTCATGCCATACAGTCCAGGGCTGCTCTGCAATGGATGGCAGATGCTCGACTGTTGGGAGCTAGAGCGCACAGGCTACAGGGTTATTCTCTACTCTTGTTTGCCATAACTGAACACTTGTCTGTGTGACCATGTTAGAGGTTTAACAATGGCAAGAAAACTGTGTCATGACTTCAGTGTGCGAGATTAATTGATGAAATTGGGGGACTAATGTATTTGTAGGACCTATGTAATGAGGCACCTACATTTGGTCTTTAAAATCTGTGGGGAAATTTGCATTAAAAGTTTGCAGAGTCAGCTCATCAACAATGTGGAGTCTCCCAACAAAGAGCATGGCCCCACTCTGCATTTAAACCCTACAGCTCACTGCAGGGTTCACAGACTGTCGATGAAGCCAAGAATGAGCTTCCTATCAAAAGATCCCAGCACTGCATGATACAAGGTTCTAGCTGTACTAAAAGCTTTACAGTGGCCATCAACAAATCGTATTGTTGGTAGACTGGCTGATGTAGAAGAAAATGATCCAAGTGGTCACTCTTGTGAAGAAATTCTAACCGGTGAACCAGCACCTCAAGTGGGGCCTGAACTAGCAAATGTAGGGAAGGTAGGAAAAGAAAGAAATAAAATAAAGACAAAGAGAGAGGAAAAGGCTAAAGCTAGAGGCAAAGAGAAAGGAAGCCAAGATGACCATTAAGGAGGAGGAAAGAGGCCAGGGCTTTATTCCTTGTAAAGGGCAAGATTAAGGTCAAGGAGGAGGAGGAAGGAAAGGCCAAGCTGGAGTCAAAGACAAGACAAAAATGAAGTTCCAGAGCAGAGCAAAGCACAGAATATTAAGAGAAACAGGATGGATCAGAGATAGAATATTCCTTTCAGCAGGCTCCAAGGTTCAGGCAGCTATCCTGTTTTCTTAGTTGGAATTAAAAGTGTAGATCTCATTGGGCTTTTTTAATATCAATGTACATCAGCAATTGTGATTATAAACAGTCTCAGGCTCTGGCAGAATAAAGGGAATATAGAGTGTGTGTAAATGTAATATATGCCCACTTTAAGGTCACTTTACAGGGCCAGAGCTGCATAAAGGGCCTTAGTATCAACGAAACTAGACCCGGGTGTTTCTCAGGCTAAAAGAGGAATGATGTGCTGGAAAGCCTTTAAACAGCTAATGCAGGTCTCCCTACACCCAGCAATAATGCTGCTTACTTGTGCTGCTTCCAGGTTATGACTCATAAAGCATTCACCTCTGCTGCAGCCACATATGTCCCTGTCCATGCTCCTAGCTCCTGCCTGAACCACCATGTGAAGCAGATGGCCCAAAATAGCCTCTGGTGTGCTCCACACTACTGCAAGGCAAACAAGAGACCATTTGATGCTTTCCCCAGCACCAAGCACCATGCTTTCCCCAACACCTGGAGTCAAATATTCAGGGTGCAAAATATTTTTAGAACCCATGTGGGAGATGTCATTATGTCCAACTTTGAGGACTAATTCCATTCATGTACATCCTTTGAGCGTTTTGTGCCAGTATCATTCAGCTGAGGTAATAGGCCATTAAAGCACTTTATTTGGTACAGCTTTGCACTGAGATCACCAGGTGGGATATCTTGTCTATGAAATGTGAAAAAAATGACCAGGCCATTAGCAGGAATGTGCTAAAGAAATAAAGGATCTGTATGAGTGGTTTGTTAGCAGCAAACTTGCCACTAAATTTTAACAATCAGTCCTGCCTTTAAGCTTCAGTGGGAATGGCTGTAAAAGCTTTCCCATCCTACTATATAAGAGGTGGCAACTGAAAGCAATTGCCATTACAGTGGTTGGCCTTTTTGCAGTGGTAGATGCTGTTTACAATTGAAGAGCCTTTGGCTGCTGAACAAACAAGCAGGATTTATATGCCAGACGTTGCTGCATATGGCTCTTTCTGGTTTCTGCATTTTAGGGTATTTAGTAAAAGGTTGAAGATGAAAACAATTTTGATTAAAAATAAGCCACTTCAGACGGTATGGTAGCATACAAAAAAGTCATCATCGCTCATAGAAGTGAGAGCTAAATATCATATACCTAATGGAAAGGAAAATTTACCATGTGCTTTTAAACATGAAATATAGTTTACACATCCAATAAACCCACTTCATATGTTGTTTACTGTCAGCCTGCAATTGCTGAGAACTACACAAAGAAATATTTATTTATGTTTTGCCAAGGAAGCGTCTCTTTAATGGTTCAATTGCTGTGTAGTGGGAAGATGCCTGGCTGAGAATTTTAAACTAAGTGAAATGAACTTTTGATTAGCTGCTAATTACAGTACCAGATTCACCTACACCTCATTACTGCTGTTCTGTACACTGGGCCAGCCTGGTTTGGTTTTTTGTTTTGTTTTGTTTTGTTTTGGGGTTGGGGCAGGTTTCATGGCCTGGAAATAAATTATATCACTGCAAATGGCCTGGCAGATTTCTCTGAAATCTCAGAAATTACAGTAGTAGTGAACCTACCATACCAGAGTTAATTCTATCCAGTATATATATGTGTATTGAAGGTAGACACAGAATAACTACAATGTAACAAGATAGGAGAGTGGGAAGAAACTGAAAAGCAGTTTGGCTTCTCCAGGCTGGTCCAGTGGTTAGAGCACTGGTCATGGACTTGGACGGGAGGAGTTTTGTGAGGATACATATGTTAAAGGCTATGAGGTATTCAGATACTACAGTGATGGGGCCAGTAAGTATCATAGGTAGAAAAGAGCATTGTAGTGAGGGGGGAAAGGGAGCAAAACCTTTTACAGGGAAAGAAAGTCACACGGGCCTCTATTTTTTCTATTTAGCGTAAGCAAACGCAGCTCTGCCATGGAACAGGAGATATGACTACTTGTATGTGAGTTACCAAAGCTTCAGGAATGAGAATACAAACTAAATTCTATACAGTTAAGGCTTGTTGCTCCAGTCCTTGTGGTTTTGCATGCATGGAAAATGCTAGGCTTGTGGCTGCAGAAATAGGCGATGACATTTCAGACATAGCGAGGAGAGACATAAAGGTTCAGAGGAAACAGCTATCGAATGTGCCTTGATTAGAGACAGATTCGAGCTGCCAGTGACACCTGCATACATACATGTTACATACCATTGGCAGGGTTGCCAAGTCATCAGCATTGGGCCCTCCCAGCCAAAGCCCAATTCGTGGGGGTGGGGAGCCACAACCTGAGCTCTGGCCGCAACTGGTCAAGTTCAGGTATTGGTGCAGGAACCAGCCCCACGGCAGCAGCAAGGAGGGAGAGTGCTGGATGCCCCACTGCCTGATCAGGTTTGGCCCCATCACCCCTGTCATGACGGAGAGGCTCTGGGGCCAAACCTGAGGGACACTGCGACCCATGTACACCAAGTCGCAACACCACACACTCAGTTTTGGCTTTGCTGCCCCTGCCCCCCATGACGGAGGGGCTGCTGGGCCAAACCTGAGTGAGTAGTGGGGCAGCCAGCACTTCTCTTTCTTGCCGCAGCTGGGGGGAAAGCTCCTGCACTAGGGCTCCCAACTGGGGGCCTGCCCAGCCTCACCCCACTTCCAGCAGTCCATGTCCCCTCTGCTCTGCCTGCAGGACTCACTCAGCAATAGCCTCAAGACCAGCTACAAATACAGGGAGGGGAGCCTCAGTGAGTGCCCACACAGGGGAGCTGGTTGGGAGAGGGGTGGTGGGATTTGTGCATTCCGGGTGACAAATTTCCAGGGGCACCTCTGCTAGCTGCCAAATTAGGATCTGGATTTTAAGATTTAGATCTTGTGTATTCTAGATCTTACAGTTAATAATAATGATAGAGTAACATCTTGATTTATATGCTTCTCACATGGTGAATTTTATCCATCTGGATAAAGACTTGGATGGTCTTTTTTATCTGAATCAGAGATTACATGTAGATTTTCCAGAGACATTTGGTCTCAAAATGTAGGTCTCCTTAAAGCACTGGCAACATGTAGGTTTTAGGTATTTATATTTTTTAACTGATGGCTTACCATTGGGCAAGGGAAGTAGGTGAAATGGGATTCTCTCAATACTGGGGCTGTTTGCAGAGCACATTGTCCTGAAAAAAGAAAAGGAGGACTTGTGGCACCTTAGAGACTAACCAATTTATCTGAGCATGAGCTTTCGTGAGCTACAGCTCACTTCATCGGATGCATGCTGTGGAAATCGCACAAGACATTTTATACACAGACACCATGAAACAATGCCTCCTCCCACCCCACTCTCCTGCTGGTAATAGCTTATCTAAAGTGATCATCAAGTTGGGCCATTTCCAGCACAAATCCAGGTTTTCTCACTTTAGATAAGCTATTACCAGCAGGAGAGTGGGGTGGGAGGAGGCATTGTTTCATGGTGTCTGTGTATAAAATGTCTTGTGCGATTTCCACAGCATGCATCCGATGAAGTGAGCTGTAGCTCACGAAAGCTCATGCTCAAATAAATTGGTTAGTCTCTAAGGTGCCACAAGTCCTCCTTTTCTTTTTGCGAATACAGACTAACACGGCTGTTACTCTGAAAATTGTCCTGAAAGAATTTCTCTAGGCTGCTATAATTACATACCAGGTGTTTCATTAAAATCTTTGTTTTCAGAGGGTTTAAAGCATATTAACTCATTTTAAAGTTTCTCCCCAAAGTGAAGCTTGGCACATACGGCCCTATCCTGTTTGATTCTTAATTATTTCCAAAGTGTCTCTTTGCTCCCCTGCCCGAAATAATAAAATGAATGATGGATTGTCAGCACTAGAAACTGAAATAATCAGTCTGCCTACAGAGCAAGGACAGCATAGGCAACAATAGTGAAAGCTTCATTTCAACTCTACACTATGTCTTAACCCTGTCCTGGATGGATAATCGCTGGAAGGAGAGTTGACTCTCCATGCCCTTTGAATCATTGGCCTTTCTCCTGAGATTGACAACAAGACAGATGTCAATTGTGCAGTTTCTTATTTGGATACCTTGCCACTAGAAACTGGACAAAGATGAATTTATTTAATCATGGACTTGCCATAACAAGGAAGCCAAGAGCCTTTGTTTATGACTAACCTGGTCAGAATTTGAACCAGTGACTCCAGGTATCATTAACAACCCATGAGTCATCCAGTCCTTGCCATTCTTAACTGTAAAACCAGAACTGAGTTTAGAGTTGTGCAAACTATTCAGCGTAAAATTGGAAGGAAGAAAGGAAGGAAGGATGGAGGTCCAGTGGGTAGGAGACTAAGCAGGGACTCAGAAAACCCAACTCCTGCTCTGCCACAGACTTCCTGTGTGATCCTGAGCACATAATTTAGTCTCTCTGTGCCTCAGTTTCCAATCTATGAGAGGAGATAATAGCATTTCACTAACCTCACAGAGATGTTGTGAGAATAAAAACATTAAAGATTGTGAGTCATTAGGTAGTACGGTAATGGGCACCAGATAAGCACCTACGGTAGATACAATTAAAAACACTTGTAATCGGCCCATGTTTTAGTTCATTGGGTTTCCATAAACATGCCGTGTTCCATACAAAGGACCGTTGTGAATCCATTACTTAGCATCGACCCACACTAATAGTTCTAATGAAGTTGTGCCTTTTCAGTCAAACCCCTCCACAGATGTGGCCCAAGCTACCTGAGGAACTTTATGATAAAATCAGTCCATGTCTCAGATCTGATTTATCTGTGTTGGCTACCAGGGGTTATTATTAATTAATTATTATTATTTATTATTATTAAATGGTGGAGTGATTTCTGCCTTGTTAAACTATGAGCTGCAATCATTTGTTTAGTCTGTGTTTACTCACATCTGATTCAAGCTTGTTTATTATTTCTGCAATTTATCTGAAGTCCTGGGGTGAAAACAAATTCAGTTGTTTTTTACCTGAACTTGCAGATCTCTTCCCAGAAGTACAAAGACATAAAGTGAATTGCTGTTTTCAGTCAATAACTTTTAAAGACTGATCTCATTCCTCTGTTAATATTGGGCATTTAACAACCATACTATATTAGAGTAGCATACTTGACATAATTAAACCAATCCCATGGCAATTTCCAGATTAACTGATCCATGTAGCAGACTGTAAGTTGTTTTGGGTTGCACCTATCATAACTTGCATTTATATTTATTGTTCAGTTTGAATTGTTCAGTTTTGACTCAGCAAGAGGGTTTCTCTAAGAAAAGGTGAACTACTTCCATTTCCAGAAGGATCACATGCCCAGCTCTCATACCTTCCCATGAAAGAGCGTCACTTACAGTCCTGTCAGTCCCAACAGAGCGAACCTCCAGCCATACCCGGTGTTACAGCTAGATTGGAAGACTAACTGAGTGATGTGGAAGAACAGCTACCCAGGGAAGACTCACTAGATACACTTAGAAAGTCTAAGGGTCAAATTTGGCCGTCCTGTTGAATAATGGTAATATTACCTATCTCTTATGTTGCGCTTTTTATCGATAGGTCTCAAAACACTTTGCAAAGGAGATCAGTATCATTATCTCCATTTAGCACATGGGGTAAATGAGGCACAGAAAGAAGTGACTTGCCCAAGTGGCTAGCAACAGAGCCTGGCATAGAACCCAGCTCTCCTGAGTCCCAGGGCCAGTTTGCTAGCCACGCTGCCTCCCCCAAGCCCATGTGTAACCACTAGCTCACTGAAGCCAATGGAGGTGGTACCTGCATATGCCAGGGCTAAAAGCTGCAGTAAAATATTCCAGTTGCTCAACTGGTATAAATTGAAATACCTTCCTTGAAGTTAATGGAGCTATGCAAAATTACACCAGTGAAAGGTCTGGCCTTTCTGTCTAATGTAAAGGGGCTTCAGTTTACTTTTTTCCCCCTGAATAGACAGATGTCTAACTCTAATTTTAAAGTTAAAATCATGTCTCTTCTTGAGAGTAGAGCAAATGCATTCTGATCTGTTATTTATCTTCTAACTGGTTTACAGAAACTGCAGCCTCTCATTATTCAGGTTTTAAGTTATGAAGGGAAAAGTGTTCTTTATGTAACTATATTTTGAATGCATTTGTTTGAATTGAGACAGAAATATGGTGTGTTCATCCCACTCCTTATGCATCTTTCTGTTTTGTTTGCATTTTAACTGACCCTAAACACTGGGCACGAATTTTCATTGAGCTGGTTTCTGTAACACCCACATTCTACCATTTAACATAGAACCAGTGAGGTGTACGAGTAATTGAAGTGATTTATCCCAACGAACACTGCATTATATTTGCCAGCACTGACTTTTAAATGCCATTTAATGCTGTGCTACCCATTCACCTACTGGAGTGAATTTCCCCTTTAAGTTCCTAACACTCTTCTTTAAACTGCACTAACCTAAATAATTTTATGTCATCCATGTTACCAACTCCCCTCTTTTCCAGTTCACTAATAAATCCATGTAAGGTGGGCCCACAGAGGAAGAATGGCCCAGTGGGTAAGGCACTCATGTTGGAGTTGGTTAACCCATGTTCAAAACTTCTTGCATCATGGCCATCCTGTGTGACTTGTGTCAGTCACACAGGCCCAGAGCCTAAACCTATTTGGGATTTCCTGCACTCAGCATTGCAATATGTCACTGATTTAGGAACCTAAATATCATTTTCATAAGTCTATGGGACCTTTATATCTTTAAATACCTTAAAAATAAACACCTAAATACTTTTAAAAAACTGGGCCTTAGTCTCTGTCTGCCTCAGTTCCCCATCTGTGAAATGGGGATGATAGCACTGCCCTACCTCACTGGGCTGTTGAGAGGATAAATACATTAATTGTAAGGTGCTCAGATATTACAGTGTTGGGGACCATATAAGTACAATAGATACTGAAATTTGGGGCTCCTCACTATTAACCGTTTGTGATATTGCAAACTTTTTCCCAGTCTTTGTCTCCTGTTTCTTAGCCGGCTTCCATTTCTAGGCAGTACCTAACCTCTCACTCCAGGGGTATTCGTTTCCACAGTAGTCCCTTGTGGGGGATCTAGTCAAAGGCTTTTTCAAAGGCCAACAATATATGTCAGCCAGTTCTCTCTTTGCCTTACACTGGTTTAACACTATTGACTTCAGTCGAATCATTCCTTACTAATATAAGACTAGACGCTAGCTCTGAATCTGATGGAGTATGTGCTGTATTGAAGACTGTGTCAAAATTACAAGCTACCACTTTAAGTTGGAAGGGGTTTCCTGGTCCTGCTTGCAGCCATAGGGGCTCTGTAGGGAGCATGTAATCTGGTCTTAGTCAGTCTGCAAAAAAGCCAGACTGGCCCACAGTGGACTGAGAGGAGCATTTCTGCATTAGGGAGCAGCTTGCCTCCCTCTCTCTCTGTAATTGGTTGTTGTGTGTTAGATTTCTGGATTCTAAGAAATAAAGTATGTGTTACAGGATGGACAGGCAATCACACACCAGTTCACCTCATACACATTCACGCCCACACACAGTTACTCGTACAAGGAACCACCCCTTTCCAAACATTCACGCCAATAAAAGGTCGCACTCATGTATGGAGGAAAATCAACGAAAAAATAAACAGAGTAAGATTTAACCACAAATCAGATTTACGGAACATTCAGAACTAATAAAAATACTTTTTACAGAATGTATAATTACTCTGTGGAATTATTTACCACATGATGTCATAAAGGCCAGGAACTTAGCAAGATTCAAAGAAGGACTGGACTTTTATATAGATAACAACAATACTCAAGAGTTTTAATAATTAATGAGTATGGGAAGAGTGATAAAATCTCACGCTTCGGACTTTGAAAAAGCCTTTGACTAATTAGTGTGGCACATGATAAGACCTACATGGGGGGCAGATTATTCCATATTTATCTATTCTGGGATTCTCTTGCAGCTTCCTCTGAAGGTGGCCATTTTTGGAGATAGGATACTGGACTAGATGAACCACTGATTTGATCCAGTCTGCCAATTCCTATTTATTTATTATTCCTAAATATTTCTTTCCACCATTGGATCAGCTCTACTTCCAACTCTCGGCTTGCTTTCAGCTTGCTGCAGAATTTGTTAAAACTTCAATAATACTTGGCTTTCTATTCCAACTAGAGAAAATAAACTAATTAGGGAAGTTCACTCTGCAAAGGATCCAAAAAAACTCTGCCAAAGAACAGAACAGAAGGGCAGAGACTTATTTTTTGTCTTTTTTTTTCCACATTTTTATCTCCTTAGAAAAGGAGTGGAACAGCTTAGTCAACCATCATTCTCGAGCCCACTATTGTTCTTTCCTGGTTCTTTCATTACATAGTCTGATGTTTCGATCTGATTTCTGGAAGTGCTTTTGTTTTCTTTCATTCATACACCCTTAAGAACAACTCTTATTCTACTGGAAGTATGTAGCATAGTAGGATTAAGAACAAAGCCCACCGGGCTCCTTAATATGTTAACTCCCATTAAAGTCAATAGCAGGTCCCTCACTGACTAAAATCAGAGTTGGACTAGGCCCAGCAAGGCATTGTTCCTGTGGAAAACAATCTTTCTGTGAGGCCAAAACAGAAAGTACTACCCACTCATTCAAGTGATGAAACAGCTGCTAAAGTCTGCTTTGGTTAGTGTTTTAATATATGCCATGATGGTTCAAATAAACATCGAGCTGCTCCACATCATATCTTTAGCATATCTTAAAGCATCTGCAGTACACTGACATGAAACACACTAAAAAGGAGGTGTCTGGGTGCAAAGCAATAGGTACAGTAATGAGGCATCTTTATTCTCTGGATTTCTTTGCTTTTATCATTGTCAGGAAGAACCAACATGCTTCTGTGAAAGCCTCAGAATGAAGGCAGTTCCTGCTCTGAAGAGCTTACAATCTAAAAGATGAAACTGAAGACAAGAAGCTCTGGGAATCCCAGTGGAAGGATTAACTGAGTTATGTGTCCCACTCCCACCTTGGGCATCAGAGCAGAAATGAATTCTTGGAAGGACTTTGAAGCAGACAGGGTGGTTGGCTGGCAAGCTATCATTAGGAGGGCATTCCAGGCATAGGAGGTAGCATGGAAAGAGGCAAGATAGGACAGAAGAGTAATGGGCATCGGGGAGAGTTGTGTAGATACACCGAGGTTAGCGCCATTTCTCAAGTGTAGAGAGATACATGAAATCAAATTCTCAAGAGAGCTCTAAAACAAGAATGCTGGCATACCTAATTTGCATGCTCATTGCTCTTTCGTGTGCAGTTTTCCACACCCACATTGTGGGTGCAATAAATCAGATTTGTGCTCCTACATTTATACACCTAACCTGAGGCTCTCGCACAACTGCCTCCCTAATTTGTGCAAGCCTAGTGAAGATAAGGAACTGGAATCTCAGTTGGTATGAATCAGTGTAGCTCCTTGGACATTAAAAGAGCTCTGATGATTTATTACAGCAGCTGAGCTTCTGCTCCAAGATGCACAAATTCACATGTGTACCTGTTACATTTACAGGTCAGGCTGAACTCCACAACCCAAGACTGGATGTCTTCCTAAATTATATGTTCTTGTTCTACCATGAATGATTGGGCTAGATGCAGAAGTCACTGAGAGAAATTCTGTGACCCATGTTATGCACAAGATCAGACTGACTATATGATCATAATAGTCCCTTCTGGTCTTAAAATCTATGACTTAAAACTTTATTTGCTGGGTTTAATTAGTGGCTTTCTACATAGCCTCCGTTCTACATCTCACTGCTCACAGGGGCTTCGCAAATAAATACCAAATCCTCACTCACACAAAGACAACAGTATATTCTCCTGAGTATCCTGAGCCATCCACCGGGCCTCTTTCATTCCCTATTTTCTCTCAGTGGTTAAGGCACTCACCTAAGCCTTGGAAGACCTGGGTTTATGTTCCTGATCTGCTATAGACTGCCTGTGTGACTTAGCCTCAGCTTCCCATCTGAAAAAAAGGGAATAATAGCATTGCTCTACCTCACAGGGGTGTTGTCAGGCACTCGGGTACTATGGTAACAGGAGCCAAAAGATATATAGTAGAACCTCAGAGTTACAAACTGACCGGCCAACCACACAGCACATTTGGAACCAGAAGTATGCAATCAGGCGGCAGCAGAGACCAAAAAAAAAAAAAAAAAAAGCACAGTATTGTGTTAAATGTAAACTACTAATATAACATGATGACAGGAGTCCATGTAGGCCAAATTTGAGTGAAATATGGCATGCCAACCCCATGAGCCAGATCACAATTCCCCTCACACAAATTTGGTCCAGTCGGGGCGGGGCCATACCTGAGCAGCACTGCAATCCCGGAGGTTACAATGCCTGGAGCAGGGAGCCAGCCCCACAGCACAGGAGCTGCCACTGTAGGGTGAGTGCCGGGCAGGATCCAACCAAAACCACCTGAGGGCCTCCACCCCCAGACTATTTACTGGGTTGTGACAGGCCATAAACTTTTTAAAATGGATCCTGAGCCCAAAAAGGTATAGAACCACTATTTTAGATTATTCCAGTTAGGAGGAGAAACTGGTGATGAAGTCAGATATTTCTTTGATGCAATCTTGGTTTTTTTCAAAGTCTTGTTTACTTGAACAAAGTAAGAATCAAACAGCATAAGACAATTCCTTTACTTGCTGTTCCAAACCTGCCTTTCCAGCCAGCAATCTACGCCCAAAAAAGCATTCTTTCTTAGCTTTCTCTCAAGGTCACATTACCAACACTTCTGTTAAAGTCTGATTAGCTTTCTGATTGCTTTTGTCTCTATGTCCTACTCCTCACTCACACGCGCACATGCACCCTTATCCAGTGGAGGCCTAGCCCACATTGTTCAGATTCTTGAGTGGTCTTGGACCTGCCTTAAGGTTAGCCAGACATGGGCCTGCATTTGGAGCAGAGGTCGCTTAACTGCTTCAGCCACCAGACTGCAATTGCATCTTCATATTTATCCTGAGACCCGACCAATAACAATAAATTTTAACCGAGCCCATAACAAAGCTATGACAGTTATCATTTGTCATTAGGAAATAGATTTGAACTAGTCACTGGCACACATTTAAATAACTTAATGATTCCAGAAAGCAATCAATGAATCATTAGTAAAGTGTAGTCAATAGGTGACTTTTATGATCTTTATTAAATACATTAAGATAAAGTATTTTTTTTAAATTGTGAAAGGATGTTTTTGTATTGTTGAGTAACTGGCTTGCCAGTTGGCATGCTTAACATTGGATATTGATTTTAAAGGAGGCTTCCAGGGCACCGACTTCATTACTCTTGTCAGTACCTTTCCATACAAAAGGGGTGGGAGTGGGGACATATTTCAGGGAGCTAACTTCAAAATGATGGCTTGTCTGCTACAGGAAATGTAGTGACACAACAGGAATACAGAATGGGTGGATTGCAGTGTAACCATTAGACATTAGAGAGATTATTGAGAAACATTAAGTCTGTGATCAGTCTGTACTTTAGAAAAATGTATATGCAACAGACAGATTTCAAGTCAAGTAATTGGCACCTCGCAATATGTAACCACAGGACCATGAAGTATATTTTAGTGTTGATGCACATACAGCTCATTGAAGAAGGGAGATGTAAAAACTACTAGACCAGATGATAGGGATGGCAGAGTTGACGCTGTGCCTGAACTGAAATTTGCTATTTGCCCAGCTTACAAGAGAACTTTGTAAACATAATTTTTAAAAATGTGGCCAATTGTTTAAAAAAAATGCGGGCCCAAAGGTTCTACATCCATATTTAGGCACCTAAATAAAACAGATTTTCCAAACCCCGGCTGACATAGTTATATAGTTATACCAGCATAAGTCTGTAGAGTACTGTAGACCAAGCCTGTGCTGCACAGTAGACATGGCTACACTTCAAGCCTGGGGTATAATTCCCATCCTGAGGAGACAATCTGGCATTAGCGCTCATTGAGCAAACAGCTGCAGAACCCAGCTGCCAAATACGTAACCCACCCAATACCATAGGCACATACTCAGGTGGGCTAACCCGGTTGCCACTAAGACTACACTCTATTTTTACCATGCTAGTTTGATCAGAACTAGCTCGAGTACATGGGTGGCGCGTGAAACGCTGTCTGGGGGAGGCTAGCCCCCAGCCCCGCCCCTTCCACTCGAGACCCCGCCCCTTCTGAGCACCCCAGAACCCAGAGCCCCCACTGTGGCTGCCAGCCCCCACCCCAGGCTGGCTAGTGCCCACAGCCTCCCCAGCCCCGGAGTGCCGGAAGGGAGAGCGTGCAGCACTGCTGCAGCGCCCCCAGCCCTGGGAAGGCAGGCGGCATGGCCCCAGCCCCTGGAGCCCAGCAGCACCGCCAAAGCAGAGCCCTGGTGGCAAAGTGTGGGTGGGGCCACACCTGGCTTTTTGGGGAGGCACAGCCTTGCAAAGCCTCACCTACCTGCTGCCCATGCTCAAGTATCTCTCCTCAAGATGGGAATCGTGCTCCCAGCTCGAAGTGTAGACATACCCATGGCTTGTCTTCACTACCTGGGAGATTGATACTGCTGCAACCGATGCAGCAGGTGTTGATTTAGCGGGTCTAATGAAGACCCGCTAAATTGAAGGCAGAGCACTCTCCAGTCGATTCTGGTATTCCAACTCCCACAGAAGAGTAAGGGAAGTCAACCGGAGAACACTGGGGTAAGTCGACCTAAGCTACGTCAACTCCAGCTATGTTATTCACATAGCTGGAGCAGCGTAACTTAGGTCATCTTACCCTGGTAGTGAAGAGAAGCCCGCAGTCTCACCAGACAGGAGCTGCCTAAATCCTAGCTTGGAATAAGATATCATGGAATGGATTGCTGACTATACTACCTTACCTGTGAAATTGCTTAACCAGTTGAAACAGCCAACCACTTGTCTATGAAAAGAAATGATTTAGATGTCAGCTCTTTCACTTGTTCAAGTATCAGCTGGTGGCTTGTTTCCTTTAAAACCAAGAAAATATATTATTTATGCATTTTGTGAACATTGCTTTGATAGACTTTACATTTACAATTATAATAGCCTACCTTTGGAAAGAATCATGAATCTGAAGCTTCTAGTGGTTACTTGGGACCAAGTTTTCAGAAGCTTGCACAAATTCAAATTTCCCAGAAGGAGAATAATCTCCCTTCAGCTCAATCTTTGGGTACTTCATATTTGCTGAATGAATGATGGGGATCTCAGCTAGTGATTCTGATTAACTGCTAAACAGCTAATCATCCTGATTAGTTTCTGGTTTGTTTTTTGCATCCTCAAATTGCACAAAAATTGGTTTAATTCATTTATTGTTTAAGTAAATAAAACCTTTAAGAAAAGCTTATGACTCCAAACTCCAATTATTTTTCTTTAAGTTAACATAAAATTTTAAGTGAGGGTAATTAAGTATTGGAACAACTTACATAGGGGTGGGATGGATTCTCCATCACTTGCAGTTTAAGACTTGGTCAACACTACAGACTTAGGTTGGTGTAACTATGTCTCTCAAGGATGTGGAAATTCCCCCCCCCCCCCCCCCCCCCGCGGTGAATGAAATAGTTATATCGACCTAACGCCCGCCATGTAGACAGTACTATGTCAACAAGAGGGCTTCTCCCATTGACATAGCCACCACCTTTCAGGGAAGTGGAGTACCTATACAACTCCAATGAAATTCAAACTTGACTAGTATCTTTTTCGCCTTATCAATACTCAATTTATATTTTTGCAGCATTGTAGACAACACAAAAGGACACCTTAAAATAACAATAAGGTTTCACAGACAAACAATATCATGTTTAATTTTATTTAAGATCTTCCTATACATAGGATTCCAAGGTGTGAAAAAATCCTCAAGATATTAATGATAAAAACTGTAACCTAATCTTGTTTCACAGGTTTATTTGTATCTATCTTTTAACTAGAAATGTTATCAGGACAGAGAAATAAAAATACACTTACTCTGTATATCTAAACAGCAACTAGACAGTAGTATTCTGTATTATAGGTTTGTTGAATAGCAGGGACTGGAGGGATGACAAAGAGAAATGAATGACATAAATACTCTTAAAATTATTCAAAAGGAACTGTTTGTTCTTATAATAAAAGACATGCAGGCAATAAGCAAAGAAAGCTCATCTACCTTATTAATATAAAAGGACATCAAGGCTCGGATTCGCTGAAAGGGCATGATTGCTGTAATAGTGTGTACAGAAATTCCCAATTAAGTCCTGCAAGTCATTTCAGAACAGCAGGTTCTAGAAAACCCAGCTAAGCATATTGCAAAACCTAGAAGAAAGCTAGGCAACTCACAGATCTATATTCTGGGAAGAAAGAGATTTCTAGGTATACAAAAAACAGACCTGTAGCACCAAGCACCTGTTTACTTTTTTAAATCAAACTTTTGTTAATAATTAAAAACACTGTCAGCCGTTAAATTGTGCCACTTTAAATTATCTTTGTGCTCCAGAGAAGAGCTCCTAGCAAACTTGCCTTGTTTCAAGTTTTGTTTTTTTCTAAGTTCTCATCTTATCTTCTAACAACAACAAAAATGTTTTTAATGAGAAATTTGAAGCCCAGTGGCCTGTGCTGTTTAGAACGCCCTGAAGTCAGAATTTTTGAACAGGCAAGACCAGAAATTTCTGTTCCAACCATGGGACCAATTCTGCAAGGTACTGAGCACTCTCATTTCCCAATGACTTCAGTGTGATTTTAGGGTGCACAGCACCTCACCAGTGGAACTCAGCAGTTTGTAGGATCAGGGCAAGGATGTGGTGTAAAGTGAGATCCTAGTGACTTGCCAGCATTTTAATTAGTACAGTTCAATCCTTTTTCGGGGTTTATCAAGTGAAAGTGATTGAGGCCTTGTCTACACTACAGTTTTGTCAACAAAAGTCAGCTTTGTTGACAAAACAGTGGAGGTGTAAACACTGCAATGTAGGATTCATACAAGGTTCATGCACTTGGCAACATTCAGGGCACACGCGGAGTGTTGTGTAGGAGCAGTGCACACACTGCTCCATCCAAGGGCATGAACCTTGGAATCTCGCCCAGATGACATGAACCGTGGGAAGCCTCCCGGGACTGGGCTCAAGGCCCGAGAGCAAGGAATGCGGTAGATAGAAATTGGTAAATAAGAATGTTAAACAAAGCCAGTGTATTCCTTTTATCTGTTGGAGAATGTAATGCGCGGGGGGAGAGAAAGAATAAAGGAGAGGGTGGAAAGCTGACAGGACCAGTCCGTTGGCAGACCAGCCTGCTTGCTTGCTTAAAGCATTGTGCTGTCTTGTCATTGAACCGCAACACTGCAATGCTACTCCCACCGATTTAACTCTCTGACTATGCCAACATAATACAACCACCTTGATGAGAGGCATACAGCTTTTTGCAAAGAAGTTAGAACAACACAGTGTCAGTGTAGACACTGTGCTTGCTTATGTTGCCCTAAGTGGCCTCCAGGAGGTGTCCCACAATGCCCATTATAAGCGCTCTGGTCAGCAGTTTCAGCTCCACCGCCCTGCAGCCAGATAATCCTCCCCCATGCACTCCTCCCCCTTTAAAGTTCCAGGAATTTTTGAAATTCCACTTCCTGTTTGCTTGCTGTGGAGAGTTCACATAGCATCTTTCCAGATGGCCATGCCAGATTTACTCAGCAAATGCACTCCCACCTGGAGTACTCCAGAGTTGTTGGATCTGTTGGGTCTGTGGGGAGAGGAGACTGTGCAGTCGCAGCTCCGATCCAGTCGTAGGAACTTTGATAACTGGATGAGAAGGGGAACAAAAGGAACAAACAGTAGTAGTTCTGTGCTAAGATCAAGGAGCTGAGGCAGGTTTAACAGAAGGCAAGGGAGGCCAGCCATTGCTCTGGTGCGGTGCCGAAGACATGTTGCTTCCACTAGGAGTTGTATGCCATCCTCGTCGGTGACCCCCACCTCCACTGCCAAAAGCCCCGTGGATACTCGGGGGTCTGGAGGCAGCAGCCGGCTGAATCAACCCCGAGGATGAAGTGGTGGACAAGGAAGTCGAGTTGCAGGAGGATGTGGGACAGGCGATAGGGTCGTCTGGTGGCATGGTGAGCCAGGACCTCTTTTTGACTCCAGAAGGGTCTAGCCAGTCCCAGTACTCCAGCTCTGGGAGTACTCCAGCAGGAGCGGGGAGTGCCGGTAAGAAGAACTGGGCCCCAGCTTCAGTTCCAGGAGGTGAATGAGGAGAAGTAAGGAGGACGTGTTTAGAGAAGTGCTGCAATCATCTGATCCTGCAGATAGCAGGCATAGAGCATGGAAAGAGACAGTACATGAAAAACTCAGAATGGATAGGCAGGAGAGGAGACAGGGGCAGGAGCAGATGATAAAGCAGATAGAGGACCAAACAGAGATGCTGAGGTTTCTGATTGTGCTGCAGTCACAACACATCCATGCTCAACTGCCCCTGCAGCCCATACAGAACTGTGTTCCATGCCCTCCCCAAACTCCCCACACACATTCCTCTCATGTTCCCAGCCCATGTCAGTACCCCTTGCATTCCACCCCTAGGGACATGTTCCATAATGACAGCTGGATTTACACACAGCTGTGAGAGCCTCATTTGAGAGAGTGCTGCTCAATATCATGTCCCTTGTAGAGAAATGGAAATCCGTGTACTGCTGTTTAATAAAAAAAATTAGTCTTAGAAATACAATTATTCTTTATTTGTGCCCTACACATGGGTGGTTGCTGCAGAAATTCATACACAGTGGCAATCAGCACATTTGCAGATTACAATTACCACTCAGGCAGCAATCATTACAAGGGTCATTCAAGGCGGCAAGTAAACAATGCCTAGCTGAATGCATTACAGAAAAGCACATTACTGGGACTCACTGGCAAAATGCGGCTTCAAAGCCTCCCTGATTCGAATAGCTCCCCATTGAGCCCCTCTAATAGCCCTGGTATATGTCTGCTCAAAATCAGCCTCAACATTCCACCCCAAGGAAATTTTTCCCGCTTAGCTTCACAAATATTATGCAGAGCACAGCAGGCTGCTATGACCATGGGAATATTTTCCTCACTGAGGTCTAGCCTGCCAAAAAGGCAACACCAGTGACCCTTTAATCGGCCAAACATACATTCCATGGTCATTCTGCATCTGCTCAGCCTATTGTTGAAGCGCTCCTTGATGCTGTCCAGGTTTCCAGTGTAAGGCTTCATGAGTCACGGGAGTAAGGGGTAAATTCCTCAAACCTACCTGCAAACTAGTACTAACTGCAAACTCTCATGGATTTATTTGAAGGTGAATCACCTAATCTTAAAGCTATAGGTTCCCCTTTTCACAATCCAAATAGCAGTATGTATACTTGCTTTTGAGGGGAAGGTGAATAGTATTTGTTTTTTCAGGCAAAAATATAGGCCAAGGTTTTTCAATTAATTAATAATGTAAATAATTAAAATAAATGAGAATTAGGCGTCCACATCCATAGGCAGCTCGGAAAATCTCACCCTTAATTTTAATAATTCAATACAATTCTGAAATACCTCTACTAGGTAGTTACAGTCAGGGGCATCAGAATGGGGGGGCATGCGCCATTGCCTCATCACTTTTAAAAGGAGGCAGGGTGTTGGGGAAAGAGGCGGAGCAATGGCAGGCCCTTGGGGGAAGGGTGGGTGGAGCCATGGGGAAGGGGTGGAGCGAGGGCAGGGCCTCAGGGGAAGGAGCAGAACAGGAACAGAGCCATAGTTCAGGAACCAGTGGCTTCTCTACTTGTGGGGTGCTTTCAGCGCTCCTGGTTACAGTCCATAGTAGCAACCAGGAAGCTAAGTGGAAGTGCAGTAAGTAGCTGGAGTATGCAAAGTGGAATGTTGGCCCAGATTCAGGATCAGTACAGGAGTAAACCATGCTTAGTTCACAAGATCATATCTGCAGTGTTTATCTGCCATGCCAGAACATTAGCATGGCAAAAAGCTAACTCTTCAGTTCTGGAAGGCAGTAAAAGCACAGTACATCAGCTGTCTACCTCTGAGTTGTGCTATAGATAAGACTAACTGAAATGCTTGGGAGTTGATTGTACTTCTGTGGTCACAGATAAGTCAGAGTGCAGGAACACTGAAGTGATGAGGTTAAAGAAACGTCTCCTGCCACCCACTTGATATTAGCTTGAGTAAGAAGAAGAATGGCCCATTTGCTTTGAATGTTCCCTGAATAAGAAGAAACCACCTTAAGAGAATCCCACAGGCAATATAAAATATAAAAATTGATTAAAGAGCAATTGTTAGATATCAGGTTGCCTCCCCTCAGGATCCTTAGCAGGTAAGAAGAATGGCAAATGTATGAAACAGAGTAAGAAAGCATTTTTAGATACTTTAGGTACACTACATTTGATGCTCTTCAGATCATAGACCCTGTCAGGGGAAATAGGTGGCACAATGAAATAGATTATGTAGAGTACATTTGTTTTGATTTTCAAGCACAGCTTCAACCAACTTCTCTAATGCAAAAGGTAGAATACAACTAAGTGTATGAAACTACTATACAATCATCATAGCCTGTGTTAGAATCTGAACAATGCAATGTGTTTCTTAAAAGCTACAGTGAATCACAATATCAAGGTTTTCATTTTGATGCAGTTTTCCTTGTTGAAGTTATTTTTTTTTAAATCTCTCATATTAATGTACCCATAGAGTTGTTTCCATTTGTCTCTGTGTTCTGGTAACATTACGAACCACTTAAGATTTGCTTGCATAATTGTAGATGTCACCAGAACCCATTACTGGAAATTAGCTTTCTTATACACAGTGCCCAGTTTTTAACACAGGAGCAGAATTCAGTTTATGTTCACCTAGTTATTTATGATAGCATAGATGTGTAGAGTGCACCTAGCACCCTTTGCCTGAAAAGCATCAGCTGCTTAGAAAGATAACATAACCAAAACAGATAATATTGCAGGAAGGTTGGCACAAAAATGTACATTCCTGCAGTTCTGAAGTTAGTTTCCATTTGCCAAAGAGAATGTGTGCGGGTAGCAAGCTGAACTCAGTGGCTTCAATTTGCCAAGCTCAAAACCTCTTATTTTAAGGTGAGACAGTCATTAATAATGGATGTTTCAGAATTAACTCAAAGCATGTATTTTTGTAGTAGTCAGAAATCTAATCGATCTAAAAATGCCACAGCTGAGGCTAACTACAGGAGAAGCTACTTCCTAAAGAACGTGGAATGTATATAATTTACCAGTTGAGGCTCTGCCCAGTGTGGTTGTAGTCTGGTTCTCACAAAGTTTGCTGCATTCTGAACTGCCAGATTTCCACTACTAATGTTTCTTAAACCTATCACTAGCAACAGTCAATCAAATATACATTCAGAGAAGTTTTGTGGGGCTTTTAAAGTGCACTGCGGGCCAGCTTTCTGCCTCTTATAGCCACTTCTCCCGCTGCACAGGCCAATTCTCTAAAGTCATTTAAATGCTTTGGCCCCAGTCCTGCAACCCAGCCACACATGAGCAGAAGCCTGGAGCTGCATGGAGCACCACTGACGTCAGAGGGGTTGAGAGCTGGCACTGGCTTCTGTCTGAGTGAATCTTAATGCAGGCTCAGGACCTTAGTTTAGCTACAGATAAAATAACCAAGGTTCTTCAGGAAGTCGGGGTTGCTGAAGGGAGTAAAGAGTACCCATGCCTCAAATACCTTATGGCATTAAATTTCTGAAACTGCCAGTGGAGGTTTTTGCTGCAGACTAATTTATGCTTCCTATGTCAAACCCTATTTGTTAACAACAACATCTATTTACAAGGCATCCCACACCCAAAGGCATGAATAATCTGGTACCTTCGGTCTCAAAGGTTAGCTCTAATATGAAACCATGGGTCTGATGACTAATGAGTACAATGGAAATAAACACTTGGACTCAGACATCATAAAATATAGACAGTGGGGCCATAAATGCTCTCTTTTTCATGTAATTTTTGCAGCAAAACTGAGCATTTTTGTCAGCCCAAAATCATCAATTATTTTTGCTCTTCCCAGGGCCTGTTCCTCCCCTGCAGGATACGAGTTACTATCACTGAGATCAGTGCAAGCTGCTTGTGTCCTGAGGGGGAGAAGAACTGGGCCCCAGCTGCATGAGACCGAGAAAGAGATTCTCATGGAAGAATCACTGAAGAAGCAGGAGGGAGGGCTGCAGTAACAGCACCATCCGAATCCAAGGGTTCCTAGATTCTAAAGAGGACAGATATAGCAGGAGCTTTGTTATTCCACTACAAGCTCTGAGTAAGGAAAGTGGGGAAAACCCTAATAACTGATCTACAGAATAGAGATGTAACAAAGAGGGCCCAGGGTTAGGGGCAAACTGTGCCTCGTATGCACAGGCACTGCCCTCTGTGAGGGTGGTGCAGAGAAGTAGACCAGCGGCATCATCTCTTATGGGGTGCACAATTCACTTGCGCAGGGACTAACTACAACAGCAATATAAGCCTAGAGTTAGTGGGACTCGCGTCAGCTGACCTGTGTCGGAGAACCCTGGGCTTGAGCATCTACACTGCATTTTAACCCTAGGTTAAGAATTTTCTGACCTGTGCTCAAATCTAGGGCTCTGGCGCCCATGCTGCAGAGCACAGACCCAAGTCAAAGTCAACATATCCCAAAGTGCCTAGCCCCTCAGCCCCACTGTCAGCACTCTAGCCCTGGGAACATGGTGCACTGTGGGAAAAAACTCTACTGCCCACCCTGTTTCCTAACTGTGGATGTGCCATTGATGGGACTCAGGTGCCCATAAGGAGCACACGAGTACATAAACAGTATAATTAGCTCTTTGGGGGCTGTCTCAGTAGAATGACTGCAGTCTGAGAAGGCTTTATACTGAACTACCATCTAATTCAGTGGCCCCCAAACTGTGGGGCGGGAGAAATGTTCAGGGGGTGCAGCATGGTCTGGGTCAGCGCCACGGGGGACGGGGAGGAAGTGCCCCTGAGCTCCGCTTCAGCCTCAGCCCCCCTCTGGCTCCAGCGTCAGCCCCCACCCTCGGGCCTTGGCCATGGTCCCTGGCTTCGACTGTGACTCTGCTCCCAGCTGCAGCCCCAGCTGCAGCTCTGGGTCCGGCCTCAGCTCCCAGCCTTGGCCCCAGGTGCTGCCCTATTTGCAGCTTAGCCCCCAGCTCCTTGCCTCATGACCTAGCTGCAGTCCTGCTCCCAGCCCCAGCCCCAGCTGCATCTCTGGCCCTGGCCTCAGCTCCCACCTCCCTGCCTCAGGACCAAGTCGTGGCTCTGCTCCCAGCCCCAGCCCCAGCTGCATCACTGGCCCTTGCCTCAGCCCCCAGCTCCAGGTCTCGGGACCTAGCCACAGCCCCGCTCCCAGCCCCGGCTCCCACCTCTGCTCCGGGCTGCGGCCCTGGCCCCAGCCTGGACCGTGGCTCTCCTCCCGACCCAGCTCCCAACCATGGCTCCAGATTTCATTACGGGCAAGAGGGGCTGAAAGAAAAAGTTTGGGGACCACTGACCTAATCTGAGAATTGAGCTCTCCACCTCTAGGAGGAGTCACATTGGCAAGAAAATGCCCATGTGCTCCTGTTCTGAGGATAATTAGGACATTGGTATCCACGGCTGTCAAACTGTTAAAATGAAATTTTGCAATTCTTAATTTTGAAAACGGGATGTTCAGTGAAGTTGCTTTTGTTTGGTTGTTTTTATTTATTTTTGTCTGTTTTGACGTAAAATGTAGGTTACAGAGGAAAAACACACACACACACCCCTGCCTGGCTGCCAGCTGTGGAGCGGTGAAGTGCATCCCCAGGGAGGCAGGAATGAGAGATCCCCGGGATGCTGTTGGGAAGCTTGGGGGCTGGCTCCTACTCACAGCCCTAACAGAGCACACTGTCTGGGCGCCCCTGCACACGCAGCCCCAGGGACAGTGGGGGCGGGAGCAGGTACTAGGAACAGAGAGTGACCAAGTTGCTGCCCTGCAGGGAGGGTGAGAGGCAGGGCTCCTGGCTCAGCCTGGCCGAGGGAGGGATAACCCCCAACATCCTGGCAGCCAGGAGCTGCCTCCCCCCTGTCAGCTTTGCTTCCTGCTCTGAGCAAGCTCCATGCAGCACCGAGAAGAGGGAGCCGGAGTCACTGCTGCCATCACAGGAGGAGCAGGAAGGGGGAATGTGCTCAGCCAGGCTGTAAAGGCACTTTTGGCTGCTGTGCTGGCTGCCTGCAGTGCTGCTTGTCTGCTGCCGGGAACTCTGGGATACATCTAGAGGGGCTTCCAGGACCCAAGTCAAGCCAGGGCCATGTGCACAGAGGAAAGCAATAGGTCTCAAACTCTAGGTCCCAGCTTAACACAGGCTTGGACCCTCCAGCCCTTCAGAGTGTTGGGACCCTGGGTCTGAGACCTAGGTTAGCACATTTGCATTGTGGACGCAAGGGGGAGTGGGGTTGGCTTGAGCCCAGGCCCAGACCCAGGCTTAAACTGTTATGTAGACATAAACTATGTCTGGCACCAGCACAGGGGCACAGAAATTGGGAGAAAACTCCTTGTATCCTGCACATTGGCAAGGCATTGGGTTTAATGTACTGTTCTATTCCTAGCTCCAGCTAAGACATCATGTAACGCCGAAAGACCCATCGTCGGCAGGCGGGATCAAACCTGGGACCTCTGTGCATGAGCCTCTACTGCATGAGCTAAAAGCCAACTGGCTCTTAGCTAAGGCTGTAGGGCAGACTCATTTTCTCTCTCTCTCTAAGTGGTCTCAGTGCCACTAGATGGGACAGAACACCACGCCCAGAAGGTGTGTGGGTTCCAATCACACCCACCAAATAGCCCATTAAAAGAATCCTCAGAGGAAAAAGAAGTTACGCGTGTAGGGGGTGCTACCATACATAACCATCAAGTAGGCAATTTGCTTGTGAGCCTCTTTGCCTGCAGATTGCAGCATGTCCACATCTTACTAAGTGCAATTGTAGCATTTTTACACTTGTAGAACCTCCTGCAGCTCCTGTCCAGGAAGATGTTATTGGAGGTTGGAGAGCTATAATGCCCTCCCATTCTCACTCTTCTCCTAGGCCTTCTGTATAAAATGTAGAATAAGGAAGATTGGGGCCCCTTTATTTCTGTAATCATAGCTAACCTCTCGGATTCTATTTTAAATCACGAATGGTTATCAATTTTCCAAAGGCACCATCCAGTGCAAGGACCCAAAACTGCTATCTGGATGGCAGGTGAGACAAGTCATCTGTAGCCACTGATCCATTTAAGGACTTCCTGAAATAACTGCACTGGAGAATAGACCAAACTGCAAACTTCTTGGTGTTCTCAGGATCTGACTGTAACTTACTGCCCTGGCCACAGACTGTTTACGTCCTTTTATCAAAGGATAATTTTCTTATGACCTGTCTACACAGGGACACTCTGGTGAAATAAGTTGGGGTGTGAATTTAAAGCACAATAGCTATTCTGCTCTCACTCTCTTATTTCTCACTAAGATTGTCTTTGTTCAGTTCAGGTTCCAATGTGGATCAAACTGAACTGCACAAAAGCACACATAAGGTATATGTCTATACTGGAGGTGGGGGGATAATTTCCAGCTCAGGTAGACAAACCCACGCTAGGTTGGATTATCCCTGCACTCCAGTATGACATACCTTATGAGAGCTTTTGTGCAGTTCCGCGGCTTCATGGGTGGTGGGACGGGCTAGCTACACAAGTGCAATCACAGCTGAAACCCTAAATACATACTCAGAGTGGCTAGAGCCATCCCACCACTCACATAGCCACAGCTACTCTGCTATTTTTAGTGCTCTAGCTTAATCAAAGCCAGCATGGGTATGTCTGCCCATGCTAGAAATTACACCTCTAGCTCCTGTATAGACATACCCAGAGGGTGCAATAAGAGTATCCAGACAGGGTGCTGATGTGGAAGAGCTATTCCAGGCTATTGCCCCATGTAGACAAGCCCTTAGAGAAACTTCTATAAGATCTAGTCATTGAAGTGAGGGATAGAATCAAATCTATACGGTTTTGCATTTATTTCTTAGTTAGTTCTATGCATTCTGAAAATTTCTCACAACACCCAAGTGTTCACATCCCAAGCAGTTCGGTGGGTGTGAGCTATCAGTGGTGTTTAGCTTTGATGGCAAGGTATAGAACTGCTTTAGCAGTGTTGGTGTTTCTCTAACAGTTTTGTTGGCTGCACGTTTTGAGTGCTTTTGATTTTCGTACTCATGGCAGATTTTACCTCCTGGGTTTCCCCTTTGAATAAACATTGGATGGCCTCTGATCTGAGGCATTTACAATCTAAAGATGGCATATTCTTGTCCTACAGAACATGTTAAAGTGATACAGCAGAAAGCATCCTACATTTCATACACCACTGCCAAATTCTGCTTGCCGTTATGTTGCTGTATATCTGGAGTAACTCCCTAGACTTCAAAGCACTTGTTACATCATTTGGTTTCACTGGAGTTATAGCAGATATACACTGGTGCGAGTGAGAAGAATTTGACCCACTATCTGTAAAATAGGCCAAAATGTAAAGTGATCCAAATATGGAAAAGATGGTCCTATTGATACACTATTTCAGCCTTATTACTACAGCTGATTAAAAAAAAACAACAATTATTTTTCACAGAAATTTTTTTAATTTAAAAACCATTGTGAATTTTTTTCTTTAAAAAAAACTGAAAAAAATGAAACAATTTTTGTTTTCAGACGCTGTTTTGGGGTTTAAAATGGGGTTTAGTACAAATTTTGGTTTAGTAAAAGTCAAATTTTTACTGTAAAGTTTTCAGGTTTCAGTGTACGGCTTGGGGAAAAAAATGGAAGATTCCAACTAAAATGAAAATTTTTTGTGAAATGCAAAACTTTTCATTTTGTTGAAAAGCCATTTTTCATCACAAAAATGTGAACCAAAAAATATGAACCAGCTCTAATTATTACCACAGAATTAAGAACTTCTAGAATTTGAAACTACTGAAACCTGTTTCCCTTTCATATATACCGGAGGCTGTCTCTGAAGTTCTTGAAAGCATTGCTCATGTGCTCTAATACTAAATAAGCACATTTGTGGGACATGATACTCATTTTCTTCTACTGCAGTCAGAAATTTAACTTGATTTTTGTTTATTGCTGTCAGTGAGATTTCAACATGCAGAGCGTAAAGCTTTTAGATAATGGCAGACCAATAGGTGCCGACTCCGTGGGTGCTCTGGTGCTGGAGCACCCGCAGGGAAAAATTAGTGGGTACTTTGCACCAACTGGCAACCAAGCTCCCCTCCCCCGCCTGCCCCACCTCCTCCCCGAGTGTGCCGCGTCTCCGCTCCTTTGCCTACCTCCCAGCATTTCCTGCCCGGCCGCCACCGTTAGCAAGCTCCGGGGGGTGGGGGGAGGAGGAGGAGTGGGAACATGGTGCTCAGGGGAGGAGGCAGGGAAGAGGCGGGGTGGGGATTTGGGGAAGGGGTTGGAATAGGGGCAGGGAGGGGGAGGAGTGGGGGCGGGGACTTTAGGGAAGGGGTTGGGATGGGGCGGGGCAGAGGCGGGGGCCTCATGGAAGGGGTGGAGTGGGGGCAAGGCCAGGGCCCAGGGGGAAGTCGAGCACTCATGAGGAAGAGGGGAAGTTGGCGCCTACGGGCAGACCCATCTTTAACACAACCTAAAACAGATTAAAGAGGGTCACTAATTTAAATGGTTAATAAAAAACATGCATGGAAGCTTATGCTTTTGCTAATTAATCATCAAAAACAGCTCCAAGCACAGTGCTTATATATACTCTTGTTAAATAGGCAATCAGACACCATAGTATTGGGACCTGTAATGATGTATTTCCTTGTAGTACCTTATTCCGCCACTAGATGTGGCTGTGCTATAAAGAGTTCCAGATAGGGTGTGGTCCCTTATTACAAAGCTAGAACTTGATCGTCTGGACGCCTGTTGTCCTAGTAATGTTCTTATATAAACGTCTCCAATTTAAAACACCCCGTGAGTCTCCATAGCAGTGGTTCTCAACCTATTTACCATTGTGGGGCACATATGCAGCTCTCTAAGTGCTATGTGGGCCACGTCCGACAATCTATACACCAGCTGCACATCTACAAAAAAATAAAAAGTTTAGTATTTGTTACGACAGCAATACAATTCAAATCGATACAGCACCTTTCATTTCAACACTGGCAAATGTCTGCCAAGAGCATTTTAAATTAGCAAAATACGTCAAAACAGCAACTGTTAAAATTAATTAATTTACTGTAAAGGTGGCATGGCATGGTGTATTGTCACCCCCACGTCCGCTCTGCTCCTGGTGGTGTGGCAGGGCTGAGCACCCAGAGAGCGGGGCTGCTGAGCCTGTCTGTAAAGATGGGGGGCCCTGCCTGGTGCAGGGCGCCCCCCGCAACCAGGGGCTGCTCCCCCCCATCATCCAATCCCCATGGGAGTGTCCCCGCAGCATCCAGACCTTCCCAACATGCATTGGTGGTATAGTGGTGAGCATAGCTGCCTTCCAAGCAGTTGACCTGGGTTCGATTCCCAGCCAATGCCGTGATATGATGTTCGGGGGGAGGGATAGCTCAGTGGTTTGAGCATTGGCCTGCTAAATTCAGGGTTGTGAGTTCAATCCTTGAGGGGGCCATTTAGGGATCCGGGGCAAAAATTGGGGATTGGTCCTTCTTTGAGCAGGGGGTTGGACTAGATGACCTCCTGAGGTCCCTTCCCACCCTGATTTCTATGATTCTAACACTGGACTGGCACATGTGCCAGCTGTGTGCTGATTGGGCCACAAGTGGCCTGTGGACCGCAGGTTGAGAACCACTGCTCTATAGCATGACAGGGACCATGAAAATTCCTAGACAGATATGTAGAGGATGGCAGACAAAGTTGGCTTCTGCCATCTGAATGTTGTAAAGAATATGTAAAAGAATCACAATATGAAAAGTTGTTTTTATATGATGATTTCAGATAACTTTGCCCAAATAAAATAGAGATCATGTATAATAATTCTGATTTGATTAGTCCACAGCTGTCTATCACAGCAACCTCCTCTTCAGGCAGTATAAGACTAATGCCTGGAATGTGTCAAGACTAATATATCAAAAATGGAAACAAAGGAATGGAAGAAAATTTGTCATTTTAAGCCAACAAGCTTCAATCTCAATCAGATAACTCAATTTAATTCTCCACCAAATCCACTATGCCTAAAAGGCTTAAAAGAAAAATTCTCAGCGCAGAGTTGCAAGCATATGTCAAAAGCAATAAGCGGATTCAAATTAGTAGAGGTACTGAGTCACTTTATAGTCAAACAATTTGTAATCTGCAGTGAATCAGAACAAACAGAAACTGAGTTTACAATTAAAATATAAAAACAAGCCAAATGGCTCCAATGATTTATATATTTTCCCAAAATTGACATATGTTGATGGCTGCTACAAGAGAACATGAACAGATTAGGGCAGGATACATATAATCCAAAGAAGTGAGCGCTTCTAGGGACAATCATATTTTTCAAAAGGGTAAATGACTGCATATTTGCTAGCGAACAGGAGAGGCTAACAGGGGAGTTTTGCGAGGGGGTTTCTCCAGTTGAAGGAGGAGCGATTACGTGATCCTTGGGGTAAGTTTGTTGTCTGTGTTTGTGGTGTGCTTCCTGCTTGACTGAAATATACCGTGTGGTCTGTCTGTTTGGGGGATTGTGTGCTGAGCCTAGCGGCCTGCTATGCAAGGCTGAGATCCTTCTTAACAAGGCTTTGATCCTTAAGCCCTTTAGCACCCGTCAACCTTTAACCAGGGGCAGGGCTATTCAGGAAGACCAGGGCTTTAAAAAGCCCGCTCCTAAGCGACCAGAGGAGCTAGTAAACAGGAGCGGCTAACGGGAGTTTTGCGAGGGAGTTTACAGAGTGAGCATGACAGGAGGCTAGATACACTTAATATTCTTTCAACTTAAAGCCAAAATTACCCTCTGATAACAACAAAACATCAACAAAAGAACGAGCTGCAGGAGTAAATAGAAAATGCAGGCAGAAGTCCAGCAAGAGGGTGGGGGCTATCCAGTTTATTGCGCCCAATGCCGCATGTATGATTACCTGCCCGATGGGCGGGTGACGTATGTGTGCATTCAGTGCAGGGAGCTCATGGCCCTCAGAGACCGGGTATGGGCTTTGGAGACCAGAGTGGCTGAACTGGAGGAGATAAGGGAGACAGAGAGGTACATAGATGAGACTTTCTGGGACACAGTAGAACAGTCCCACCTCTGTGCTGTTCAGGCCTCTGTGCTGTTCAGGAGGATGAAAGTCTCAGGGAAGGAGAGCATCAAACTGGAGCAGAGGGAAACGATCCAGGGTTGGGACCCTCCTTCCAGGTGCTGTTATGGTATCCTCTCGCACTGAGGATACCTCTCTGGGGGGGGCGGGGGGAATATTAGGAAGAGACAGGCAATAGTTATGGGGAATTCGATCATTAGAAACATAGATAGCTGGGTTTGCGATGACTGGGAGAACCTCATGGTGACTTGCCTGCCTGGTGCAAAGGTTGCGAATCTCTCAAGACATCTAGATAGACTTTTGTGTCATGAAGGGGAGGAGACAGTGGTCATGGTGTATGTAGGTACCAGTGACATAGGGAAGGATAGGAGAGAGGTCCTGGAGGCCAAATTTACGCTGCTAGGTAAGAGATTAAAGTCCAGGATCTCCATGGTAGCATTCTCTGAAATGTGCCCAGTTCCATGTGCAGGGCCAGTTAGACAGGCAGGGGTTTAGATTTATTAGGAACTCAGGAAATTTTGGGGGCAGGGGGAGCCTATACAGGAGGATGGGCTCCACCTAAACCAGAATGGAACCAGATTGCTGGCACTTAAAATTAAAAAGCTCATAGAGCAGTTTTGGAATTAAGGGCTGGGGGAAAGCTGACAGGTGCAGAGGAGCACGTGGTTCAGTCAGAGACCTCTCTTAGGGGAGGATCTATTAAGGGAGATTCTCTGTGTCCTAGTAAGGAGGAGAGGATGGAAGACGATAAAATATGGGTAGGATCTGATGAGCAACAGTCAAATGAAAAAGAGGTCCATTCAATTACATCGTGTAATGGCAGATAGCTCGAAAGTGACAAGTTTTTAAAGTGCTTATATACAAACGCTAGAAGTCTAAATAATAAGGTGGGTGAACTAGAGTGCCTCGTATTAAATGAGGATATTGATATAATAGGCTTCACAGAAACTTGGTGGAATGAGGATAATCAATGGGACACAGTAATACCAGAGTACAAAATATATTGGAAGGGCAGAACAGGTCATGCTCGTGGGGGAGTGGCACCAGGGGTGAAAGTAATTTAAAGGATTTACCGGTAATCCAGAGTCCTGAGCAGGTGGGGCCTTTAAATACCCAGGCCCTTTAAATCAAGAGTTAAAGGCCTCAGGGCTCCGGCTGCGGCTGGGAGCTCCTGGACCTTTAAATCACCCCTGGAGCTACCAGCTGCACAGGCAGCTGGGAGCCCCGGGGCTCAGGGGCAATTTAAAGGGCCCCGGGCTCCAGTAGCCACTACCGCAGCAGAGCTCCGGGCCCTTTAAATCACCGTCGGAGCCCTGTCGCCACTATCCCAGGAGTTCTGGCAGCGGGGTTCGGGGGGCGCTTTAAAGGACCCGGGGCTCCCCGCAGCGGCTGGAGCCCCGGGCCCTTTAAAGCACCAGCCTGGGGAAGCTGGTCCGGTCCGGTCCAGCATACTGGCTCTTGCTGGTACGCTGGACCGGACCGGCTTACTTTCACCTCTGAGTGACACTATATGTGAAAGAAAGCGTAGAATCAAATAAAGTAAAAATCTTAAATGAACCAAACTGTACCATAGATTCTCTATGGATAGTAATTCCATGCTCTAATAAGAATATAGCAGTAGAGATATATTACTGACTACCGGACCAGGATAGTGATAGTGACTATGAAATCCGCAGGGAGATTAGAGAGGCTGTAAAAATAAAAACCTCAATAATAATGGGGGATTTTCAACTATCCCCTTATTGACTGGGGACATGTCACTTCAGAATGGGATGCAGAGATAAAGTTTCTGGACACCTTAAATGATTGCTTCTCAGAGCAGCTAGTCCTGGAACCCACAAGAGGAGAAGCAATTTTTGCTTAGACCTAAGTGGAGCACAGGATCTGGTCCAAGAAGTGATTATAGCTGGACCACTTGGTAATAGTGACCATAATATAATTAAATTTAACATCGCTGGGGGCGGGGGGGGGGGGGGGACACCATAGCAGCCCAACACTGTAACATTTAATTTCAGAAAGGGGGACTATACGAAAATGAGGAAGTTAGTTAAACAGAAATTAAAAGGCACTGTGCCAACAATGAAATCCTTGCAAGCTGCATGGAAACTTTTTAAAGACACCATAATAGAGGCTCAACTTAAATGTATACCCCAAATTAGAAACCATAGTAAGAGAACCAAAAAAGTGCCACCGGGGCTAAACGACAAAGTAAAAGAAGCAGTGAGAGACAAAAAAAACATTCTTTAAAAGGTGGAAGTTAAATCCTAGTAAGGAAAATAGAAAGGAGCATAAACTCTGGCAAATTAAGTGTAAAAATATAATTAGGAAGGCCAAAAAAGAATTTGAAGAACAGCTATCCAAAAACTCAAAAAGTAATAGCCAAAAACTTTTTAAGTACATCAGAAGCAGGAAGCCTGCTAAACAACCAGTTGGGCCACTGGACGATCGAGATGCTAAAGGAGCACTCAAGGATGATAAGGCCATTGCAGAGAAACTAAATGAATTCTTTTCATCTGTCCTCATGGCTGAGGATGTAAGGGAGATTCCCAAACCTGAGCCGTTCTTTTTATGTGACAAATCTGAGGAACTGTCCCAGGTTGAAGTGTCATTAGATGAGGTTTGGGAACAAATTGATAAACTAAACAGTAATAAGTCACCAGGACCAGATGGTATTCACCCAAGAGTTCTGAAGGAATTCAAATGTGAAATTGCAGAACTACCAACTGTAGTTTGTAATCTATCATTTAAATCAGCTTCTGTACCAAATGACTGGAGGATAGCTAATATGATGCCAATTTTTGAAAAGGGTGATCCCGGCAATTACAGGCCAGTAAGCCTGACTTCAGTACCGGGCAAACTGGTTGAAACTATAGTAAAGAACAAAATTGTCAGACATAGATGAACATAATTTGTTGGAGAAAAGTCAACATGGATTTCTTAAAGGGAAATCATGCCTCACCAATCTACTAGAATTCTTTGATGGGGTCAACAAGCATGTGGACAAGGGGGATCCAGTGGACATAGTGTACTTAGATTTTCAGAAAGCCTTTGACAAGGTCCCTCACCAAAGGCTCTTAAGCAAAGTAAGCACTCATGGGATAAGAGGGAAGGTCCTCTCCTGGATCAGTAACTGGTTAAAAGATAGGAAACGAAGGGTAGGAATAAATGGTCAGTTTTCAGAATGGAGAGAGATAAATAGTGGTATCCCCCAGGGCTCTGGTACTGGGACCAGTCCTATTCAACATATTCATAAATGATTTGGAAAAAGGGGTAAACAGTGACGTGGCAAAATTTGCAGATGGTACAAAACTACTCAAGATAGTTAGTCACAGGCAGACTGCAAAGAGTTAAAAAGGGATCTCACAAAACTGGGTGACTGGGCAACAAAATGGCACATGAAATTCAATGTTGATAAATGCAAAGTAATGCAGATTGGAAAACATAATCCCAACTATACATATAAAATGATGGGGTCTAAATTAGCTATTACCATTCAAGAAGGATCTTGGTGTCATTGTGGATAGTTCTCTGAAAATATTCACTCAATGTACAGTGGCAGTCAAAACAATGAAAAGAATGTTGGGAATCATTAACGTGCCACCGGACTCCTTGTTGTTTTTGTGGATACAGACTAACACGGCTACCCCCTGATATTTAAGAAAGAGATAGATAATAAGGCAGAAAATATCATATTCCCTCTAGATAAATCCATGGTATGCCCACATCTTGAATACTTCATGCAGATGTGGTCACCCCATATCAAAAAAGATATACTGGAATCGGAAAAGGTTCAAAAAAGGGCAACAAAAATTATTAGGGGTATGGAACGGCTTCTGTTTGAGGAGAGATTAATAAGACTGGAACTTTTCAGCTTGGAAAAGAGACAACTAAGGGGAGATATGATAGAGGTCTATAAAAGCATGACTGGTGTGGAGAAAATAAATAAGGAAGTGTTATTTACTCCCTCTCATAACACAAGAATGAGGGGTCACTAAAGGAAATTAATATGCAGCAGGTTTAAAACAAACAAAAGGAATTATTTTTCATACAACACACAGTCAACCTGTGAAACTCCTTGCCAGAGGATGTTGTGAAGTCCAAGACTATAACAGTTTTCAAAAAAAGAATTAGATAAGTTCATGGAGGATAGGTCCATCAATAGCTATTAGCCAGGATGGGCAGGGATGGTGTCCCTAGACTCTGTTTGCCAGAAGCTGGGAAGGGCAACAGGGGATGGATCACTTGATGATTACCTGTTCTGTTCATGCCCTCTGGGGCATCTGGCATTGGCCACTGTCAGAAGACAGGATACTGGGCTAGACTGACCTTTGGTCTGACCCAGTATGGCCGTTCTTATTTTAAAAAGCAGATGATCATGTCATACCCTCCATGCAAAAAAATCCATGGAGACAGCTAGAAACTCTGGGAAAACCTCCATGAGCTACACATTTACTGATGAGCTACACACTCAGAAGGGTGTGGAGTTTGACCCTTATGTCAAGGTCAGGAGTCATGGACTCAAGAGGCTATCACAGAGATACAGGGTTGAGCACTCTGTCCTTTCATGAGTGGCTATGGTATCTAAATGCCTTCTGGTGATACATATGAATTCAGGGTGGGAGATGCCTCAGAGTGGCTTTCCCCTAGTTCATCCCTCCTTCATCCTATGTCACAACCCCGGATTCATCAGGGGAAGAACTGCCAATGCGTTTTCAGCTCATCTGCTCCTATGGGCTGCCCTGTCCTTTGATTACTAACTGTGTGATGGCTCTAAACAACCGTCAATGTGATGAAAGAGGGAGTGAATGAAAACTGTCTACCAACAGCTACACCCAAAGACGCTGGAAGGAAGCAGCTCCTACTTCACCCTTGTGCAGTAGGCAGTGTGTGCACTCTACATTGTGCTGACCCAGTTCAGGTGGCCAGTGCAGAGAGAGGGAAGTCAGACCATAGCCTGCCCCCATCCCAACCACCCTTGCTCCTTTTGGGAAGGTTTGCGCCATTGCTGATTTTAGACTCCCATTCTCTCAGCATTCTAGGAGGACAGTGAGTGGACTTGGACAAACTCACTGTTATGACATACTTTCCAATTAATTGTTCAAACACTAGACTCTTCAAATCTACATATTTAAGTGCTATCTTTAGAAAGCAGAAAAACAGCAAGCATGACAAAGAAGGACCTACTGTGAAAACATAAGAAACCAAAAAAGCATCTCACACCAACAACAGAGGTCTAATGAAAAGCCCAAAAGTTAAAGAACAACACATTTTTAAACATAAATTATGGCACTTTTTTCCCTAGAAAAGGTATAACCTAGGAATAACCTAGCCCCAAAATAATAACTGAGATTCTGAGTTGTAAAACATACCTTACAATCTCCATATTTCATGCAAAATGAGATCGCCACTGGTAAAGAGGTCAGTCCATTTTGCTTGTCAAAGAGAAGTTTAAGAAGTGATATGTTTTCTGTATAAGTACCCACACAGAGAGAAGACATCTTATAACAGAGGGCTCTTTAATCTAGCAGGCAAAGGCATATGAAGAGCCAGTGGCTGGTCAGAAAAATTCAAACTTAAAATAAGACTCAAATTTTTAAGAGTAAGGATAACCATTGAACAATTTTATCAAAGGATGTGGTAGATTCTCCATCACTTGGAGTCTTCGAGTCAATATTATGTCTTTCTAAAAAATATCCTTTAGCTCAATGACAGGTTATTGGGTTAGATGCAAGAATTACTAAGTGAAATTCTATGGCCTGTGTTATGCAGAGAGTGGGATGAGAAGATGAAATTGATTCCTTCTGGCCTTTGAGTCTGTGAAATAGAAACCCAACATTCTATTCCAGGTGAAAGACAGACTGAAATCCTGATGTTAATCAGCAATGGGTGAACATCAAAAGGCGGAGAGATAAACAAAATATCTGAATTTTTGGGAGCACCCTATGGCTCCAACTCTGTAACACAATACTCCAGTACCATTCCTACCCCTCCCCATGTCCTCTCAATAGACCATGGCCCAAGATCCTCAGCACTGTTAAGTCGGCTTTGCAGAGCTCTGGTAATACAAAGCAAACTTAAAGCTTGCTATATAGGAGCTTTTGCCAGTGAGAAGATAGTATGGTGGGAGTGCAGCTGCACTCTGAGGGTCTCCAGGTGTCTGACTGACCCCTTAGGCGCTGTTGTAGCTTGCCAAGCTAACAGCAGCCCTGGGGACCAAGGATCAGATGCACATAATTATAGATTAATAAAGTGGCACATCTCTAAATGCAATTACTTAATATTTGCAGCTTCCCATGGTTGAGGCATGACATTCAGCAGTTTCAATTGAGATTTGGGTATGCTCAACCCTGCACTCCAGAACTGCAAACCTGCATAGTTCAAAAGAGATGTAAATGTTTACACCATCCCTTCTGGGGCAAAATCCACCCGTCTCCCAGGGTTCACAACAACTCTCACATTGCTGTCTATCAAATGAAGTGGTATTTCTGCCTTGGTGCTATTTTTCTTTTTCTTACAGGTAATGAACAATGCTACGCCACCCTGAACCCCAGCCATGGATTACTCTGTCCCTGTGCGACTTATTATGTCTTTCAATTTTAATGAGGGTTAAAATATGCACCACAATTCAAACACAAAACCTGAATGAAAAACATATCACCTACTTTTTTTTTAATTCAAACTGTATTCTTAATGGCGCTTTCTGTAGTTTTTAAACAATTTACAATTCACTGAACTTCAGCAAATGAGATCTTTTCAAATACAGGCACTCTGAGAGCTTAATAACCACATCTCACTAATTGCTACCTCCTCTCTCAGGGACCTAAGATGTTGTTAAATTACTGCTTCCTCTCACAAGCTAATTTTCATCCATAATTAAAGAGAAAAACTCAAGGGCGGAGGAGCCATAAACATATTTTTAATAGTGAAGAATTTGTAAACGTGATAGGAAATACAATTTCATTTCAAAGCATGTGCTAGGTATTTATATGAAATTATCTCCAATGTTAGTAGAAAATGAATATAAAACTAGAGTTATGTGAGTATCCAAATGCCCATGTGACAGCAGGAACATTCAGGGTACCTAAGAATATTTGCAAATTCCACTGAACTAACAGGCAGTCACTATGTTTTTAATATCTGTTAATGAAATGCCATCGCTAATAGATTTATTAAGGATTATCTCAACAACAAGAAATCTAAGCCATCCAATGCTGTAATATTATCGCTAAAGTGACTTTGAATCAATTTCCAGAATTTATGAAAAACAAGATGGCCATGCCAAACAAAATCAGAGGAGTGCGAACATAATGCAAAATAGACGTCCTTTCTGTGAGGGACAGAACACCTAAAATGGTTACCATTGAAAACCAACAGTTGCCAAGCATTCATATCTGAGGTACCATGGTTATTTCCAATTGTAAAGTACAAAGGAGATCTCTTTGCGGCAACTGTTGATAGCCAAATGGGGATGTCATAAATATAAAGGGAAGGGTAACCACCTTTCTGTATACAGTGCTATAAAATCCATCCTGGGCAGAGGCAAAACCCTTTCACCTGTAAAGGGTTAAGAAACTAAGGTAACCCCATTGGCACCTGACCCCAAATGGCCAATGAGGGGACAAGATTCTTTCAAATCTGGATGGGGAGGAACAAAGGGTTTAGTCTGTCTGTGTGATGCTTTTGCCGGAAACAAATCAGGAATGCAGCCTTACAACTCCTGTAAAGTTAGTAAGTAGTCTAGCTGGAAATGCATTAGATTTCCTTTTGTTTAATGGCTGGTAAAATAAGCTGTGCTGAATGGAATGTATATTCCTCCTTTTGTGTCTTTTTGTAACTTAAGGATTTGCCTAGCAGGATTCTCTATGTTTTGAATCTGATTACCCTGCAAGGTATTTACCATCCTGATTTTACAGAGGTGATTCTTTTACCTTTTCTTTAATTTAAATTCTTCTTTTAAGAACCTGATTGATTTGTCATTGTTCTTAAGATGCACACGTTTGGGTCTGTGTTCACCTGTACAATTTGGTGAGGATTCTTATCAAGCCTTCCCCAGGAAAGGGGGTGTAGGGCTTGGGGATATATTTTGGGGGAAGACGTCTCCAAGTGGGCTCTTTCCCTGTTCTTTGTTTAAAACGCTTGGTGGTGGCAGCATACGGTTCAAGGACAAGGCAAAGTTTGTACCTTGAGGAACTTTTTAACCTAAGCTGGTAAGAATAAGCTTAGGGGGGGGTCTTTCATGCAGGTCCCCACATCTGTTCCCTAGAGTTCAGAGTGGGGAAGGAAACTTGACAGGGGACAACTGTAAATTTTGGAAGTCGTCTGATAAATACTCTGAAGAATCCTAACAATTGTTCTGTCAATATCACATGGTAACTGACACAGTACAATATGTACATCATTGAGTAAAATCCTCACAGTCAAGTATAGTTCTTTACCTAGCGGCCTAACCACCATTTTTAAATCAAGCTAAGCCCGTCATTTTTCTTGGAGCAAGTTGATCTGCTAAAGGACTTTAAGTTTCACAAATGCCTTATAAGGGAACCCATCATCCAAATTCTCACAAAAAAATTAATTTGGAGTGTTAAATAGTGTTAAATAATATGTAATTACATGCCCGATAAAACCTACAAACTAATTGGTCCAGTATTTATGGTTTTCACCCCATGCTACTTTGTTCCTTTGATCTATTCAAAACTATTGTGGTAGTGGGAACATGGAGTGAGTGGTCAACAAAAAGATAGAGCAAACCCATAAAAATGTGAAAAGTATTGCAAAAAATCAGTTTTCATTTCAATTTTTTTCAGCAGCCAATGTGGAATTCTTTGGGGGGATGGTTGGGTGACAGAGGTCCTGTTCTAGCTGACCTTAACATTGTAATGTTGGGGAATAATGTCACATATCTGAACCTTAGCTTCCTCAAAGATTAGAAATGAGCAAGTATTGAATTACCCTGTATCATCATTTCCTTGTCAGTAACCTACTAATATGCTGAAACTTTCACCTCCAGCAAGAGTTATATCTGGAAAGCGGCAGCAAATGTTCAAGTGAACATCCAGTGGGAGTTGTGAACTAATCAGAGTCGTACCTTCTACAGTTTGTACTTCTGGAAATTACACTGAAGCCACAGGAGAGATGAAAGCACTATGATGAGGTAAAAAAGAATGGATAAAAATGGTAAAAAAGGGATATAAAACTACATCATTATGCTTCGGGTTGTGCATATACCCAGTGGTAGGTCCTCCATTGCAGTACATCAACATAGCTCCTCTTTAGTCAATGAAACTATGCTGATTTACACCAACTGAAGATCTGGCCCTCATATTCAGATGTATAAGAACATTTCTTGTTGTGTCTATTAAATTACATATTATCTGTGGGGCAGATTGCGGGGTGCAGTGCAGCTCTTCACCACCTCCAGGGTGTAAGGAATGATGGCTATAAACGCAAAATAAACTCTGACAAATGAGAACTGTTTTCTCAACAATCAAAGAGAATCACTTTAAGGATCATTTATCTAGGCTGAGCACTTTTGATGACCCTCTAGCATTTTCTGCTGCAAACATCTGGAGCTGAAATGCTTAGCTCCTGCTCTGATTAACCGTTCAATAATCTTACAGGACATCATGGAGACACGAAATAGATCCAATCCTTAAAGCAAAAACCAAAGCAATATGTTTCCCCTCATTAACTGTTTTAAAAATTAGCAGGGGGAGTTAAAGTGCACTGAACTATGGATTAATAAAGGAACAATGCACTAATATTATTCTGTTTTTGTCACTGAAGGAACTCTGTATTTGCAAGTTAATTTTACTGCTTTAATATTACTGAAGATATTTTTGGCACCCAAAATTAAACTCACAATCACAATATAAATTTACTATACACAGCAACTCAGTGTTTCTCAATGTCAAACCAAAGCTAGGTACTGTGTGAATTCAGTCGCTGAGTTGAAGAACTGTTACAATAATTTTGTTTTATATTTCTAGATTGTGTAATTGGAATACATTAGATCCTGCCAAGCTGTGTTCTTGTGGGGCATCCTTACTTCTGACATGAGCACTCAATGGGACTGTTCACGTGAACAGCAACTGTTCATGAGAGTCTGAGTTGACAGGATCAGGGCCATTAGAATGGAAATGCACTGTTTCTCCAGACTGGCCAAATAATCTGGTAAATAGGTTTTAAAATAGCCCATGCAAAAGATTTCAGGGAATTAGAAGTTCAACCAGTTAATGCTTTGACTAATTCTGTCAAAGTACAGCATCTTTTTCAGGGATTTAGAAACTGCAAAGCACAAAATGTTAAATGTCACTCTTGTAAAAGTGCAAACGCTGGACAGTAAGTCACAATGGCTAGGCAAAGGGAAAGTTAAACAGCCTTTTCACCAGGGGCTTGGGTTTGCACATTGCACTTTGAGTGGGGATGGAGGTTAAACTAACTCACTAAATTAAGGCTGAAAAACAGGTATCAGCTTTGCTGGTTCCAGGCTATGGGGCAAGGGGTTCATTCCAATACAACCATACTCAGTAGCCACCAAAAGCTATTACCGTCTCATAGCCATTTGACAGTGTGAACTGGTGGTGTCAATCCAGCCCCAAGACACAGGCAACCACGTTCCCAGAACCACCACAATTACTGACAATAATTAACATTGGCATATCTCAGAGGCCAAGGACTCAATGGTTTACACTGGTTTTATTGAAAAACTTACCAGATCTTCCTAAGATAAACAGATACGGCTATCTGAGTATCTGCAATATTCTCTTGTGCTTCACCTAGAATACTGTAAATACTGAGATTAGCTAACTCCAAACCTTAGTTATTTTAGACAACTGATGAGATTTTAAATAGCACCCCTGTAACTACCATCTCACTCCCAAAGGCAGTATTACTAAACCTTTTTTCCACTGTCTTGAATGTAGCTTGCTTTAATATTATGACATCACAGTGTGGATTTATTTGCTCTCCAGGGTGCTAGCATGGTGCTGTAAACATTCCTGGCAAGCCTCGCAAATTAATTCATAGAGATGAGTTTATGGTCTATGGAGAAAGCGTCCCGAGTGCCTTTACCTTGTGTGGTTATTTATGCCTGATAAAAATGAGTACAAACTGAGTGCAAAATGCTAACAGTCTGATCCGGTAGCATTTCATAGCCACAGTACACAGGTGTAAATGACTACTCTAAGTCCTTACCCAAGAGAAAAGGTCACAGCTTCCTGGCCAGGTGCAGGTGGGAATAATGCAGATCTAATGGTAGAAATGCAACTCTGTGAATTAATTTGTGCACAAGTGGAAAAATAGGCCCCTAGACTTTCTATTCTGCACTCTTGGCATGTGTGAGAGTGCCAGGATGATACACAGTGGGCAGCATAGGAAAACCAGCATAAAAGGTCAGGTTCCAGAGTGAAAGGCCTGCAATGTTGTTTTCCTGACATTTGGAGTTCTAGGGGCCACTTGGCTAAGATCAAAGCTATTACAGCATTGGTTCTATACCACAAATCTCAAAAGCAATGACATTATATTGTTCCTAATATATTATATGACTGGTTATTGTAAATGAGATCACCACAGTACCTTAGATCGCACTAAAACCTCTATTCTGTTTGCCATGTCTAATGGTGCTGGTGCAGCATGCTGTACATTCTAATCTATGAAAATTTGAAAATATCTTCTGTGGATAGCATGCCTCAGTCTGTTTTGATTGTTTAGCACATACTGTATTGTTTTCTCCTCTCCAGGCTATGCTCCAGCCCTGTATTCAACATTTACCTGCACTATATTGCATTTGTTGTCAAGTCAGCTTTTGCAACTGACACTTCGTGTCTATCCTTTCTATTTGGCCCTGGTCCTTGATTCTCACTTTTATTGTCCAGAGTAGAGCTTTTGGACAAGATATGATATCAGCCAGTTTTCTTCAACTCGTTGCACCTTTAAACCAACATTTTAAAATGACTATCTGCTAATATGTGATTGCTGTTTAGTGGCGTATGTGGTTTGGGGCAGTCAGTCCCGTCCTAGGTGACACCCTTCCTGGAATAGATATGGAGACTGAACTAAACTCTAGTGAAGCAAGGACTGATACACCACATTGTTAATACATTTTATTCTTCTGGACTGATTTTCAAAGGAGCTGGTCATCTGTAGCTCCCATCCACTTCAAACAAAGAGAGGGATAGTCAGCAGCTCTGAAGAATTAGGCCATATGGGGCTGGGTCCTTGGCTGGTGCAAATAGGGATAATATCAGGGGAGTCATGGTGATTTAGGGATTGTTGTAGCAACCAGGGAAGGTACTAACAAACTTCAACAGGACTTTATTTTTAAAGCGGAAACCTCTTTACCAAGCTGCTGCTGCACCCTTGGTAGCTCTCACTCTGCCTCCTCAGCTTCCCCCCATCCTTCCTGTTTCCTGTCCTTTCAGACTCCCAACAGCCAGTGCTCCCAGTTCTAATAATTACAAGCAGCATCTAAACACCATATTCCCTCCTCTCTTAAGAAACTCTCCCAATTACAATAAACATTGTTGTTCTAACAACAGGAACAAATATGAAACAAGACACTATACTGTTGGCAGAAATATTACACTGAAAACACTGCAGACACTACATAACAGTCTCTAGTCCAGACCGGTGGTCTTCTGGGTTTGACAGGCCATCTCTCAAGCCCCGGTTCCAATGCAATGTCTTGTTGCATTGATACTATCGTGAAGTCATCCAATGCAGACTGGGTGTTGGCATAATCTCCTCTTGGTGCATAGGCAGATGCAAGATAAGAAGCATTCCATACCCACCCATCAGAAAGTCGATAGGTGTAAGGTCCCTTCTTCTCTGTGATTTTAAGAGGTGCTGTGAATTTATGGTCCCCTTTGTGTAAAATTCCAGGTTTTCATATTCTAACAAAGAAACCACACTCAAAGGGTTCCTTAGCACCCTGCTGCTTGTCTGTGAAAGCCTTATAATTTGCTTGGTGCTGTTCAACTGTTTTTTTCACATTATCCTGAGTTGGGGCATCAGGTCGTGCCTTTAACAATCCAGCAATGTTCAGTTTAGTATTCATCTGTTTCCCATGCAGTAATTCTGCAGGTAATCTTTGTGTTCTGGCATGTCATGTAGCCCAGCATGCTTGCAAGAAATCAGTAGTGAAGGTTATCCACAATCGCCCTTCCAGTTTAGCCATTTGCAAACTCTCTTTCAAACTTCTGTTAAACCGTTTGATTTCCCCATTGGCTTGAGAGTAGTATAGGGATGACCTTCTGTGTAAAATGTTCCTCTCTGCTAGAAAAGTTTCAAACTCCAGGGAAGTAAATTGACTACCATTATCTGAAACCAGTTCTTGGGGTTACCTTCCCTGCTAAAAACTGAAGAGAGGAACTTAATTACTGTAGCAGAAGAGATTTGAGATGTAAACACTTCCTCAGGCCATTTACTGAAATAGTCTATTAAGGTGATAGCATAACGACAGTCAATTGGAGCAGTATCAAAGGGTCCTACAATGTCAATTGCCACTTTTTCCCATGCAGATTCAGGAAGAGGAACAGGCTGTAATGGAGGGGTACATGTCACTGCTGTCTTATCATGCATTTGGCAAGTGACACAGGGTTTTATGAGTGCTTCAGTTTGAGAGTCCATCCCTGGCCACCAATACAGATCCCAGTTGTTGTTTGGTTCTGACAATTCCTTGATGAGTATCATGTGCCAGGTGTATGAGTTTTGACTGTAATTCTTCTGGCACAAGTAGCCGGTGTGTACCTCGTAGCACATAGCCATCAAGCAAAGAAAGTTCATCCCGAACTCCAAAATAAGACAGCAAAACTGGGTCAAGGTTTTTAGGGTTACTGGGCCAACTGTTTGTCAGAAATTCCCGTAGTTTTTGTTGAATTGGACATGCTGAACAAGCAGCTTGAAATTGTTCTTTTGTAACTGTAGTAAGAGTGCTTGTAATAACTGCAACTACTACATTCTCATCCTCCGGTGGACCATCTGGTGAAGGCAAAGGCAGGCGTGAAAGGCAATCAGCTACCACATTTTGGTTTCCAGGCTTATATTCCAGTTCATAATTGAAAGAGTAGTCTTGCAGACCATCTAGCAATACGATGTTCTTCCTAGTCCTTTCGTGGTGAGCAACATCGTCAAAGGGCTGTGGTCTGTGCACAACTTGAACATGCAGCCCCACAGGTAAGTTCTCCATTTTTCAGTAGCCCAAACACAAGCAAGTGCTTCTTTTTCGTCTGTAGAATATTTTCTCTCAGCATTAGTGTCCTTGAAGCAAATGCAACAGTCCTCTCTGTGTTGTCCTCATGAAGTTGTGTGAGGACAGCCCCAAGTCCATAATCAGAAGCATCAGTAGTTACAATTGTGAGCAATGCAGGAGTGAATAGTTCTATGAATAGGAGTGAATTGGACTATGTACAATCAAGTCTTTCACCATTTCGAAACTAGCTTGTGCATCAGTTGTCCACACTAAGGTTGAACTTCTCTGTAGTAATTCTTGTAATGGTTCAATGCCAGAAGCATAATTGGGAATGAATTTTGCATACCAGGAGGTAAGACCCAAGAAGGAACGTAAGGTTTGCAAATCTGTTGGAAGAGGAGCATTTGAAATTGCCAGGATATTAACTGGATCAGGTTTTAGTCCAGCCTGTGAAACTGTATGCCCCAGAAAGGAGAGTTCAGTTTGTCTAAATTTGCATTTGGACCTATTGAGCTTGAGGCCTGCTTTGCTGATGCAGTTTAGTACAGACTGCAGGTTATTGTCATGCTCCTCAGAAGTATTTCCAAACACGATAATATCATCCAGATAGCACTGAACTCCATGTTGATTCTTCAGAATCAATTACATCATTTTTTAAAAGGCACTTGGGGTAGATGCAAGACCGTATGGAATACATTTAAAACGGAATAGTCCCTCATGTGTAATAAATGCTGTGAGGTCTCTGCTATCTTCATGCAACATAACCTGGTAGTATGCAGTCTGCAAATCAAGAGTAGAAAACATCTTTGCTCCAGGGAGTTCTGCAAATACTTCTTCTATGTGAGGAAGAGGATGGCTGTCAATCACAATAGCTTTATTTGGCTCCCTTAAGTCCACATAAAGGCGAATGCCTCCACCCTTCTTCTGCGTCACTGCTATAAGTGAAACCCATTCCGAGGAGTCAATCTCTTCAATAATGTCCTTTTTAACAAGTTTTCTAAGTTCCTCTGAAACAACTTCCCTGACTGCAAATGGTAAGCACCGTAACTTCTGACGTACAGGCATCACATTATTCCACATTTTAACTTTATGCAGAAACCCATAAGCACAGCCGAGTTTCTCCTCAACTTGGTGTTGGGTCCCAGCTGAAACTGGTGTGTGTACCGCAAAAGAGTGCTTTGCTGAGGAAGATCAATTCGTCCATTAACTACCCTGAGATTTAAAGCAGCCAATAAATCTCTGCCAAGGATAGGAGTCCCTTTGTGGACAGTGTAGAACTCTGCAGTTACACAGCAATCACCAAAAGTAACTATTGCTGGCAGGCAGCTATGTACTGGAATATGATTTTTCAAATAGCACACCAAGTGAAGTTTGGGTTCAGTAAGAGGCACATCTTTAAAGTAATGCAAATAGATGGAATCAGGTAGTATAGATACTGCTGAGCCAGTGTCCAACATTAGCTGAATAGAGTGTGATTTGCCTGAGGGTATGGTGGAAACGTTTACAGTGCACTTTATTTGTTCTGGAGTATGTTCAGTAGTGATTTTGTCCATGCTCAGCACAGTAACATCTGGTATTGTAACTGCATGCACCTGTTGATAGAACTGGCTGCTGCGACATACTTTTGGCAATGATTGCACTGAGCTACTTTTGCCAGACATCCTGTGTAGCTTGCAAGGTATTGTGGGGATTCACAGTGAAAGCATGCTTTTACTGTATTTTGAATTTGCTGATTCAGTGGTTTTCCATTAATTTCCCTCTTGTAATCATTTGTCTGCAGTGATAGTGAACTTTTCTTCAAAGGAGTCACAGCCTGGACTGTGCCTCCTGTATCCATGCTCATTATTTTGGCTTCAGCTGTGGCTGACTCAATCTGAGTAGCAATAGTTATTGCTTTTTCTAGTGTAAGTTGTGGTTCTAGAAATAAGCATTCTCTTACATGAAGCATGGTTGTTTTCTCAATGAGCTGGTCTCTAATCATCTCATCTGCCATATTCCCAAAGTCACAAGTTATGATCAGACTCCTCAGGGAAGCAATATACTTCATTATAGTCTCCCCTGTTTTCTGCTCATGTTGGCTTAATCTGTAGCGATTAGCTACTACATTCACTTTTGGCACAAGAAAGTTCATTAATGCAGTGAGTGCAGTCTCATATTTATCATCTGCAAGGGGAAAAGTGTAAAATATATGCTGCCCTTCTGCTCCAAGGCAGTGGATTAGCAGAGCACGCTTTCTTACTTCAGAAATCTCTGTAGCACTGATTGCAAGCAGATAAGTCTCAAACATATGGATTCCAGCAGTAAAAGCAATTGGTGGCTCACCTGGGCTTTGCAGAAAGGGTGCTGGTGGGTTCAGAGGCAGAAGATCCATCCTCGTCACCAAAATGTTGTAGCAACCAGGCAAGGTACTAACAAACTTCAACAGGACTTTATTTTTAAAGTGGAAACCTCTTTACCAAGCTGCTGCTGCACCCTCGGTAGCTCTCACTCTGCCTCCTCAACTTCTCCCCTCCTTCCTGTTTCCTGTCCTTTTGGACTCCCAACCGCCAGTGCTCCCTGTTCTAACAGCATCTAAACACCACAGGGATTTAAAATCTGATATATATATATGTCATATGTGTCTATCTTTGTCTAGATTGTAAACTCCTTCTGGAAGGGAAAGACTATATTTAGGTCTTGTACAGCACAAAACACATCGTTTGTGTTTAGCAAATTTGTTTATAATAATGAAGAAGTCCTGTACATAGAGATCTCTACTCTCCAGGGATGTCACCCATGTATTTTTCACCAGTACTAAAAATTGGTTTAATTTAAATAATATGTATCTGTGTAACTGACAATTTTATTTAAAGTAAGTCTTCCCCCCACTGCAATTTCCTTTCAAATCCTTTATAGACTTTTCTCAGTATTGGTAGAATGGCTTCTAAAAGACACACTGAGCTCATTCTGTTTACATGGGGTCTCCAAACCTTTCTTGACACTGCCTCAGGGCAGCACTGAAACTGTAGCCTCTATAGATTAGGACACTCACTACTTTCAGTCTATGTATGCTGTTCTCATTAACATCAATGAGAATTCAGCCATGGAGTAAGCCCAAAGCAGAGGTTATCAAAGCCTGGTCCAGAGACCACCAGAAGTGACAGGGGATGCTGAAGGAGGGATGTGATGTAGAGAGCCCTGCCAGAGGATCACTTTGATATAGCGAGTTGCAGAATGAGAAGTTTGATGACCACTGGGTCAAATTCATGAAATTATTAAGAGTCAACCTGTAGTACTCAGGTTGAAGGTTTCTTTACGTTTTGTTGATTTGTTTTTTTAAAAAAACTAATTGCTATTTTACAAACAAAATCATCTTTAGTAAAATCCTTCAGAAAAGAGATTATCATGTATTTTTAGTATCACAAAAAGTAGATGATAATAGATTTTTCGTGTGCTCTGTCTTTTCTGACCACTTGACTGGAGTTCAATTTCCATTTAATTGTCACCCTGTTCTATTATTATTTTATTTGTATTACAGGAGCGTGTAAAGTTGCCAGTCAACATCAGGGCCCACTTGTGTTAGTTGCTTTTAGAGTTGGTTAAATATCTTTTGATGAAAAAAGTTTTCCTCAAGAAAAAAATGGAATTTAAATAAACAAAATTTATTGCAAAAAAAGTTTGTTTGTTTTTTCAAAAAAAAAATTTCAAGTTTGCTTGGTCAGAAATGGTCAAATTCCAACTTCCTCCCAGAGTTTTGTTTTGTTTTTAAACTCACAACAGGTTTTTCACACTGGAAAAAGTGGACGGGGGGAGTAGAAAAGGTGAGAGATGGGGTGGAAAAATCACTTTCTTGCATTTCTTCAATTTTTTTCCACCAGGAAAAGTGTTTTTTAAAAGAAATTAAAAGTGAGAGTGTGTTACTCACTTTCATGTTTTTAGTTTATTGTAATTAATAAAGGGAAAACACTAGGGCTGTCGATTAATTGCAGCTAACTCACGCGATTAACTCAAAAAAATTAACTGTGATTTAAAAACATCCCAAAATATTTAAATAAATTGTATTCTATTATTGTTTAACAGTGCGATTAATTGTGATTATTTTTTTTAATCATGCAATTAATTGCGAGTAATCTTTTTAGACCCTCGACAGCCCTAGAAAACATCTAACATTTTTAAATGACATTTTAAAAACAAAAATTTCCACTCATTTAGAAAAATATAATTTCAAATGTTTGTGGTAAACAATGATAAAAAAGTGGGAAACTGCAAACAAAATAAAATGTTAATTTTCTTTTGAAATTTTTCATGAAAAAAACCAATATTTTGACCAGCTCTAAATACTTGTAAATGCCAATTCTGAGAAGCAATCCCTGCACCAAATAGCTTATATTCTAAATAGCCAAGACTAGGAGAAAGGGACACATTAAACAAATAGAAGAGTAGAAATGTGGGGACAGAGAAATCCAATATATTAGCCAAAGTCACTCAAGAAGTTTGTGGCAGAGGCGGGAATTAAACCCACATCTTGAGAGAACCATTCTAGTTCACTGTGATTATAAAAATGTCCCAGACCTATATTACTGCTCCATGGGTGTTACACAATTAAGTACTATTTATACATTGGATCAAATGTTATTCTTCTTTACACCAGTATAAAGAGAGTAGGAATATGCTATTCTCTTCAACAATAAAGAAAGGAAAGCTGGAGGAAAACATATCAGGAGTTGACTACTTACCGGCTGGGAGAGAGGGAAATACAGTAATCTGCAGCAAGTTACAAAATGGCTGCTCTAGGGCTTGGCTCTGAAAAATTTAAAGGACCAGCCTCAGAAAGTTATGCTGGAAAGAAAGTTTCTAATTTTGTTGATTCAGGGGGAAAACCTTGCAATGGAGAGGCTTAGTGAGGACTAGAAACCATCCAGTAAGGTGCTCCTGAGGATGGGCTGCTTCTGTGGTGTATCTCAAGAGAGTTACTTTGGATTTACACCCCTGTAACTCAGAGCAGAATCTGACCCAGTGTGTGAATTCCTATTTCCCATTCACAAATGATAATCGTTCCACTTTGTCCTTTATTGTTATTTCAAAAACTACAACTTGCAATTAAATCCAATTTCCAATTGCATCCCAACACAAGTACATTGCGAAAGAGAATGATATCACCCTCACATTATGCATCAATGGGATAATATATTCACTTGCAAGCATATAGTCAATCACTGACCAATGGCATTATTTTCAACATGACCCCACGGCCATGATGTCAGCATTCACATATATAGCAACATTGTTTTGGATCAGTAGGCAATCTCATTGCACATTCCAACTTGCCTTTTGGTAATCTTAGCTGCTTTGTTCAATACCTTCATCCAATAAATTACAAGATCCCTAGCCTTGCAGTTGCACCAACTTTTCAAGCATCTCCGCCATGCACTATCAGAGCTAGTCAGGAATTCTCCAGCTTTTTTTGGTTAGCAAATGTTGACTTGTCGAAACGAAAACAGTTAACAAGAAAAAGTCAGTTCTGACATCTCCCTATTCGACATTTTTTTTTAAGAAAAAAAAAGTTTTACAATTGTCCTGTGCTGACATTTTCAAAACAAAAAGTTTCAGGTTTTTTATTTTGTGTAGAAATGTTAGTTAATTTATACTAAAAAAAATTAATAGATAAAAATCAAAACAAAACATTTTGAAAATATCAAAATGAAACTTATTTATTTGAGCATAAGCTTTCGTGAGCTACAGTTCACTTCATCGGATGCATCCAGTGGAAAATACAGTGGGGAGATTTATATACACAGAGAACATGAAACAATGGGTGTGACCATACACACTGTAACAAGAGTGATCAGGTAAGATGAGCTATTACCAGCAGGAGAGCGGGGGGAGGGGAGGGGGAACCTTTTGTAGTGATAATCAAGGTGGGCCATTTCCAGCAGTTGACAAGAACGTGTGAGGAACAGCGTGTGTGTGGGGGGGGAAATAAACATGGGGAAATAGTTTTACTTTGTGTAATGACACATCCACTCCCAGTCTTTATTCAAGCCTAAGTTAATTGTATCCAGTTTGCAAATTAATTCCAATTCAGAAGTCTCTCGTTGGAGTCTGTTTTTGAAGTTTTTTTGTTGAAGAATTGCCTCTTTTAGGTCTGTAATCGAGTGACCAAAGAGATTGAAGTGTTCTCCGACTGGTTTTTGAATGCTATAATTCTTGACGCCTGATTTGTGTCCATTTATTCTTTTGCGTAGAGACTGTCCAGTTAATGTACATGGCAGAGGGGCATTGCTGGCACATGATGGCATATATCACATTGGTAGATGTGCAGGTGAACGAGCCTCTGATGTGGTGTGGCTGATGTGATTAGGCCCTATGATGGTGTCCCCTGAATAGATATGTGGACACAGGTGGCAATGGGCTTTGTTGCAAGGATAGGTTCCTGGGTTAGTGTTTTTGTGGTGTGGTGTGTGGTTGCTGGTGAGTATTTGCTTCAGGTTGGGGGGCTGTCTGTAAGCAAGGACGGCCTGTCTCCCAGGATCTGTGAGAGTGATGGGTCGTCTTCAGGATAGGTTGTAGATCCTTGATGATGCGTTGGAGAGGTTTTAGTTGGGGCTGAAGGTGATGGCTAGTGGCGTTCTGTTATTTTCTTTGTTGGGCCTGTCCTGTAGTAGGTAACTTCTGGGTACTCTTCTGGCTCTGTCAATCCACACAGACACACCCCTTGAATCCCGACCAGGGGTATTCTATCTGCTACCCTAGATCCATAAACCTGGAAATCCTGGATGCCCCATCATCTCAGGTATTGGCACCCTGACAGCAGGATTGTCTGGCTATGTAGACGCCCTCCTCAGGCCCTATGCTACCAGCACTCCCAGCTATCTTCAAGACACCACTGACTTCCTGAGGAAACTACAATCCATCGGTGATCTTCCTGAAAACACCATCCTAGCCACTATGCATGTAGAAGTCCTCTACACCAACATTTCACACAAAGATGGACTACAGGCTGTCAGGAACAGTATCCCTGATAATGTCACGGCAAACCTGGTGGCTGAACTTTGTGACTTTGTCCTCACCCATAACTATTACACATTTGGGGACAATGTATACCTTCAAATCAGCAGCACTGCTATGTGTACCCGCATGGCCCCACAGTATGCCAACATTTTTATGGCTGACTTAGAACAACGCTTCCTCAGCTCTTGTCCCCTAATGCCCTTACCCTACTTGCGCTACATTGATGACATCTTCATCATTAGGACCCATGGAAAAGAAGCCTTTGAGGAATTCCACCATCCCACCATCAACCTCAGCCTGGACCAGTCCACACATGAGATCCACTTCCTGGACACTACGGTGCTAATAAGCGATGGTCACATAAACACCACCCTACACCGGAAACCTACTGACCGCTATGCTTACCTACATGCCTCCAGCTTTCATCCAGACCACACCACAAGATCCATTGTCTACAGCCAAGCTCTACGATACAACCGCATTTGCTCCAACCCCTCAGACAGAGACCAACACCTACAAGATCTCTATCAAGCATTCTTACAACTACAGTACCCACCTCCTGAAGTGAAGAAACAGATTGACAGAGCCAGAAGAGTAATTAATAAATAAATAAATTTGTTAGTCTCTAAGGTGTCACAAGTACTCCTTTTCTTTTTGCAGATACAGACTAACAAGGCTGCTACTCTGTCAAAATGAAACATGTCAACTGACCTGATCCAAAAAAGTTTTTGGATGATTGGTTCATGAACATGTTCAAGGCTGAAACTTTTTATGCCTTTTGGGGATGGGAAATAATTTTGAAAACTCTCACTGCCCTGCTCGTCTCAGTATGCTACCAGATGTTGAACTATGTCAGGAAGTTTCATTTATCAGCTCTTTGTTCATTATTTTATAACCTCTTTACGATGATTTCCCAAGATTATGGTCACATATGTTAAGAAATTTCTTGGTAAGGAAATTACTATGATGCTATTTTGCCAAACTTCAGTCAACTTATTCTTGCCCTAATCTCAGGAATATGAACTGCCGCTGCTTGTAAAACCAGCCACAGCACAGCACTTGCTGAGTGGCTGATTTTTAAAAGAAAAAAGTAATTCACACTGGCATATTATGACAAAAGGATTGAATACTAAGGGTAAAATAATATCGTAGAAAAATAAATCTAGAAGAGAAATAATGAGCTACTTCTGGCTGCTGTGTTAGCAAACCCATAGAAAGGAAATGATCCATCAATTTAAAGATTAGCTCTCAGTGCAATCCTGCATTTGACGAGCTAAGAGTTTACAGGCTGATACACACACACACACATACAGATCACTGTTATATTGATTGTTCAGCGATTGTCCAGCACTCATTCCTTTATTTTTATGTCTTAACAGTCCCAAACAATTTATTTGATTGACACTTATATTACGGTATTGTCAAGACTGAACTATGGTATGCCACACAATAAGTCACTACCTTACAGGTAGACTTGTCTTGCCTTAGGGATAATAAAGATAGGTACCCGACCAGCTGCACCTTGGACAAATGATTAAAAAGACAGAGAACATTCAAAGATTGCTTGAACTCCATGACACTTACAGCCCTGGACAAATTCCTCCGAGTTACACTGTAATCTTACTTCCTTTTCATGACTTAATATATGAAAATCTATTTTGCTCAGAAATTAATTATTATCATTATTGCAACAGCAGGAGGCCCCCCCTTAGGAATCAAGCCCCATTGGAGGTCCCCATTATGCTAGGCCCGGCACTCACAAACAATAAAAAAAGACAGTCCCCGTAATCTAAACATATACTATAAATAGAAGTTAATGCAACCCGTTCTTCTACAGTATATTGTGGAATAACCTACGTACACGGGACCCTAATTCTTCTGTAACCTAGAGCAGTTATTATAGTGGTGTGGGAGTGCCACTATAATTAAGCATAGACGACTGGTGCCTCCTCATACCAGGCTGGGGGGGGGGCACAATCTAAAGGGGAGGACATGTAACCAGCCCACATGTCTCCTAGGGTTGCCAACTTGTTAAGTGCACAAAACCAAACACCTTAGCTCTGCCCCTTCCCCGAGGTCATGCCCCTACCCTTTCCGTGAGGCCCTGCCCCCTACTCACTACATTCCCCTCCCTTGGTGGCTCGCTCTCTCCTACCCTCACCCACTTTCCCTGGGCTGGGGCAGGGGGTTGGGGTGCAGGAGGGGGTGAGGGCTCTAACTGGGGGTGCAGGCTGTGTGGTAGGGCCAGAAATTAGGGGTTCAGGGTGGAGGAAGGGGCTGCGGGTTGAGGCAGGGGGTTCGGGTGTGGGGGAGTGAGGGTTCCATCTGGGGGTGTGGGCTCTGGGGTGGGCTGGGGATGAGGGGTTTGGGGTGTAGGAGGGGGCTCCAGGCTGGGGGTGGGGCAGAGGGGTTCAGAGTGAGGGAGGGGGCTCTGGGCTGGGGCAGGGGTTTGGGGTGAAGGGGGGGTGAGGGCTCCATCTGGGGGTGCAGGCTGTAGGGTGGGGCTGGGGATGAGGGGTTTGGGGTGTAGGAGGGGGCTCAGGACTGGGGCAGAGGATTGGGGCTCAGGGTTGGGGCACGGACTTACCTCCAGTGGCTCCCGTCAGTGGTGCAGCGGGGAGGCTAAGGCAGGCTCCCTGACTGTCTTGGCTCTGTACTGTGCACCGGGAACAGCCAGCAGGTCTGGCTTCTAGGCAGAGGCACGGCAGGTGGCACTGTGCACTGCTCTCACCTGCAGGCACCACCCCCACAGCTCCCATTGGCCGTGGTTCCCAGCCAATGGGAGTGTGGAGCCGGTGCTCGGGGCAGGGCAGCGCACAGGGCCCCATGCCCTCCCCACCCCGCTTAGGAGCCAGACCTGCTGGGTGCTTCTGGGGTGCAGCGCAGTGCCCTAGGACAGGTAGGGCCTAGTCTGCCTTAGCGACGCAGCATCACCAACCAGAATTTTAACAACCCGGTCAGCAGTGCTGACCGAAGCCACCAGGGTCCCTTTTCGACCAGGTGTTCCGGTTGAAAACCAGACACCTGGTCACCCCAGTGTCTCCCCTGCTCAGTGACCCTCTGCCCTGGGCCCAGCCCTGGGCCGCCTCATTCTCCCTACCTCACATTACATCCAGAGGAAAAGGGGGGTTCTCTACTTCTCTCCCTGAGCTTCCCCCTCTCGTTCAGCCATTTTCCCTGGCAGCCTGAGAGCCTGGCTGGGACAGAGAAACAGCCTTCTCCCTGCCCGGGCTCGGCTGCTGGGGACAGGAGCCGAGCATGCCTGAGAGGAGAGGGGACTCGGGATCATTCAGCCCCTGTCCTTGGCAACGGGGCCTGGTCACAGGGTGGCCCACTGCTGCCCCAGAAGCCTGGGACAGGGGCCAAGTGAGCTGGAATCCCCTCTCCCCCACCGCCCTCTCTCCTGTCAGCATAGAGCATCTTCACCAGACGTGCTGCATGAGTACAGCTGCATCACTGCAGCGCTGCATGTGTAGGTATGGCCTTAGTGTCTACCAAAGTTGTGAATTTAAGATCCCAGACTCATCTTTTTGAAAGTGTTGTGCAAGTTCCTTTGGGGATGAGGACTGATAGGTCAGATATAGAGTGATCACTCTGTGAAAAGTGTTCACCCACAGGTGATAGGGTGTTCTTGTCTTTTATCATTTTCCTGTGTGAGTTCATTCAAGAGCATAGTGATCATCTGGTTTCACCACACAGCTGCTAGTGGGGCATTTAGTGCACTGGAAAGACATTAAGGCCAGAAGGGACCATCCTGATCATCTAGTCTGACCTCCTGCACACTGCAGGCCACAGAACCTCACCCACCCACTTCTGTAATAGACTCAACCTCTGGCAGAGTAACTGAAGTCCTCAAATCATGATTTAAAGACTTCAAGTTACAGAGAACCCATCATGTACACTAGTTTAAATGTGCAAGTGACCTGTGCCCCATGCTGCGGAGGAAGGTGGACCTCCAGCCCTCCCTCCCCCATGATCTCTACCAATCAGACCCAGGAGAAAATTCCTTCCCAATCCCAAATATGGTGATCAGTTAGACCCTGAGCACTTGGGCAAGACCCACCTGAGAATAGAATTCTCTGCAGTAACTCAGAGCTCATCCCATCTAGTGTCCCGTCACCTGCTGTTGGAGATATTTGCTACTAACAGTCACAGATCAGCTGCATGCCATTCTAGGCAGTCTCATCACACCATACCCTCCATAAATTTATCAAGCTCAGCCTTGAAGCCTGTTAATTATTTTTTTTGCCCCCAATGCTCCACTTGGAAGGTTGATCCAGAACTTCACTCCTCTGCTGGTTAGAAACCGTCATCTAATTTCAAGCCTAAACTGGTTAGTGGCCAGTTTATATCCATTTGTTCTTGTGTCAACATTGGCACTTAACTTAAATAACTCCTTCCCTCCATGCTATTTATCCCTCTAATGTATTTATAGAGAGCAATCATACCTCCCTTCAGCCTTCTCTTGGTTAGGCTAAACAAGCCAAGCTCTTTGAGTCTCCTCTTATAAGGTAGGTTTTCCATTCCTGGGATCATCCTAGGAGCATTCTCTGCACCTGCATGTAGTATTCCAATTTAGGTCGCATCAGTGCCTTGTCTAATGATACTAACACTTCCCTGTCTCTACTGGAAATATCTTGCCTGATGCATCATGGAATTGCATTAGCCTTTTTCATGGCTGCATCACATTGGCAGCTCATAGTCATCCTGTGATCAACCAATACACACAGGTCTTTCTCCTCTGTCACTTCCAACTGATAAGTCGGCAGCTCATAGCAAAAAGTTCTTGTTGATAGTCCCCAAGTGCATGACTTCACACTTTGCACTATTAAATTTCATCCCATTTCTATTACTCCAGTTTTCAAAGTCATCTAGATCTTCTTGTATGATATTCCTGTCCTCCTCCATATTGGCAATACCTCCCAACTTTGTGTCATCTGCAAATTTTATTAATGCACTCCCATTTTTGTGCCAAGGTCATTATTAAAAATATTAAATAAAATTATCCCCAAACTGATCCCTCAGGAACTCCACTAGTAACTTTCCACTAGCCTGACAGTTCACCTTTCTGTATGACCCATTGTAGTCTCCCCTTTAACCAGTTCCTTACCCACTTTTCAGTTCTCATATTAATCTCCATCTTCTCCAATTTAACTAAGAATTTCCCATGTGGAACTGTATCAAATGCCTTAATGGCATCCAGGTAGATTAGATCTACTGCATTTCCTTTGTTTAAGAAATCCATTATCTTCTCAAAGAAAGAGATCAGGTTCGTCTGGCATGATCTACCTTTTGTAAAACCATGTTGTATTTTAACCCAATTACCCATAGGCACCAACTCCATGTGTGCTCTGGGGCTGGAGCACTCATGGAAGCCCCACCGATCAGCTCCTCTCCCTCCTTCCACGGAACCTTCCACCTGCTGGCAGCCCCGCCCATCAGCGCCTCACTCTCCCCCACCCCCAGTGCCTCCCACCTGCCATGATCACCTGTTCAGCAGCATGCAAGAGGCGCTGGGGGGAGGTGGAGAAGCGGGGGCAGGTTGTGCTTGAGCAATGGGACAGGAAGAGGTGGGGCAGGGCCTTGGGGGAAGAGGTGGAGTGGGGGCAGGGCCTGGGGTGGAGCCAGGGTTGAGCACCCCAGGGGAAAGGAGGAAGATGGTGCCTGTGCAATTGTCGTTTACCTCTATGTCCTTAACTACTTTCTCTTTCAAAATTTGTTCCACTATTTTGCATACAATTGAGGTCAAACTAATGGGCCTGTAGTTTCCTGCATCATTTTTCCCCTTTCTTAAAAATAGGTACTATATTAGAAATTACACAGTCATAGGGTATGACCCCTGCGTTTCAGTAAAAATTCTTGCTATTGGGCTTGCAATTTCATGTGCCAGTTCCTTTAACATTCTTGGATCGAGATTATCCAGGCACTTTGATTTAGTCCCATTAAACTGTTTGAGTTTGACTTCCACCTCGGATCCCTAGGCAATTTATTCCAGTGCTCAACCACCCTGACAGGAAGTTTTCCTAATGTCCAACCTAAACCTCCCTTGCTGCAATTTAAGCCCATTGCTTCTTGTCCTATCCTCCAAGGTTAAGAAGAAAAATTCTTCTCCCTCCTCCTTGTAACCTTTAATGTACTTGAAACTGTTATCATGTCCCCTCTCAATCTTCTCTTTTCCAGACTAAACAAACCCAGTTTTTTCAATCTTCCTTCATAGGTCATGTTTTCTAGACCTTTAATCATTTTTGTTGCTCTTCTCTGGACTTTCTCCAATTTGTTCACATATTTCTTGAAATGTAGCGCCCAGAACCGGAAACAATACTCCAGTTGAGGCCTTGTTGGTTTGGTGCCTATTTGATGAAGAAATCAGTCAGCTATCACATCTAGGAAAATCTGGGTTTTCCAGTTATTAGTAGCACTTGTCCTCCAATCTATATCTGAGAAATTAAAGTCTCCCATAGTCACACAATTCCCAGTAGTATTTATTTCTTTAAAAATATTAGAGAGGTCACTATTCAAATCCAAATCAGATCATGGAGGTCTGTAGCCTACCCCATGCATTATCCCTGGGGAACCTCTTCCCCAAAGTGATTTTGACCCAAGCAGATTCTGTTTTATCCATTCTGTCACTTTTAATTTCTTTATAGTCTACCTCTTCATTAATACACAATGCTATTCCACCACCTGTAACTTTATTTCTGTCTTTCCTGAACAGCACATATCCTTCAATAGCTGCACTCTAGTCATGACTATTGTTCCACTCTGTTTCTGTTATCGCTATAATATCTGGTTTCACTTCCTGTACCAGTCATTCTAGTTCCTTCATTTTGTTACCCAGGCTTCTTGCATTGGTATACAAACATCTTAGCTGTTGCTGCTTGGCTTCGCCCACTTTCATTGCCCAATTCAGTACAGTCATTCTACTGCTAGTAACGCCTACCTGACCATTGGCTTCATTAGTACTGGCACTGTCTTTCCTCTTAATGTTCATTCTCCTACCCTCTGCTGTTCCTTTCTCCATTGCTGTATCCTTTCTTTCTTGATTTTCCTCCTGGTCAATATTAGAATCAGGGGTGGAGATTACATGAGCATCTCCCAACTGTCTCCCCTGAGTTCCTAAAGTTCTTTTAATCATTTGTGCCATCCTCCATCCCAGAAATCTATTTCCCTCCCTACTCGTCCCATGAGAACAGTCCTCTGTCCATGAATATCTCCCAGTGGTTGAACATCCCAAAGCCCTTCTTATAGTACCACTGCCTGAGCCATCTGTTGATCATCATAATCTTGTTTTGTCTTCATTCTCCTCCTATAGGGACATGTAGAATCCCACTGAAGATCACCTGAGTCTCCATTTCTTTAAGCATCTGCCTCATCTTGGCATAGTCTCCCATGATATCTAGCTGTATCATTTGTTCCCATGTGAAGGAAAATCAGTGGATTCTTTCCTGCTCCCATTAGGATCCTCCTCAGCCTCAGGTCCACATCCCATATCTTAGCTCCTGGCAGACAGCACACCCTTCTGTTTTCCGGATCAGCACTGGTGACAGGCTTGTCTGTTCTTCTTAGTAAGAAGTCACCACACATGTAGCTTGTCCCTCTCACCGACAGAAGATGGTTCAATAAAAGATATTACCTCACCCCTTTTGCCTTTCTAATATCCTAGTCTAACACAGCTACAACAATACTGTATACAAATATAGAATTAGTCATTGTTTTAAAATGACATCTATAATTTTTAGAACAATCATTTCCTGTCAGGAAACAAACTTTCCTATAATATTTCATCCCAATTTTGCCATCAGGGGAAATTTTACTGTTGATCTCAATGGGAAAAGGTTCAGGTGCTCCAAATTCCATATTTTATATTGTGTCTCACAGGTATAGTGGTTGTAAATGCAACGCACAGGTCACTGCAATAAATGTAGAACACATGATTGGTGCTTGGTGCAGTAGTATTATGCATGAAAATATACAGGAGTATAAGCCACATAGAAATAACAGAAAAGGTTAGTGATTCCTGTGGTAGACTCTTACTTGATGCTGTCATAGTCTGTCATGTGATTGTGCAAAGAGGCAGAAATACAGCCCAGATTGAACTAAAAGTCTGTTTGACAAAGAGGAGAAAGTTTCCAAAAATATACAACTCTGTGTATTGATGCATAAATCAAGTGGCTGGCCAAGGGCAAGGAACAGACGCCAGATGTCCAGGCTTTTAGATCTATCAGTGTTCTCATAGGGCTTGATCTAAAGTTCATTGAAGTCAATGGAAAGACTCCCAGGCTTACATAAGCTTTGGCTCAAGCAGTATAACCATTGATCTTGAGCTATTACCGAGTGTGGAATCTGGATGGAGTAACTTTGAAGTGATGACACACATTTCCTTTGAACAGAGCTAAATATTTAAGCAGAGAGGGTGGTACAGGGCAGCTCTTCTTCCTCCTTGAGGGCTCTAAAGATTAATCATGTCAAGCCTCTTATTCAACATTTCCTTGAGTCTGAGGAGTCATGATACAGCATGAGCAGCAGCAGCTGCTCTGCATCTCCTTTTTACTGGATCTGGCATGGAGCGATCTCCTTGCTCTCGTGATGAATTATGAGCCTGGAAAACAGCTGGCTGACTTTGGCTCAGGGCAGATTAGAGTAGGAGGGTCTGATGGTTGCCAGTTAATGATCCCCTTTGCTCAAGATTGTGACCACTCCCTCATTTGAGGTTGTCTGCTTTCCTGTTATCAAAGAGATTTCCAATTTGTGGATGTTTCTAGACTCTTCTCTGCTCCTGGATCCCCAGATAGCAAGGGTAGCTATAAATACTTCCTCTGATTGTTGGCAGGACCCTATTTCGCTACCATAGGAAAGGGTAGTATTATTATCTCCATTTTACAGATGGGCAGCTATGGCACAGAGAGACTAAATGAAAGGTTGTCCAAGGTCATATAGAGGCAGGGGCAGCAGAAGCTTCCGAGCAGTGTGTGGGGGGGACATACTGGCACCCAAACTATGGCCCCACCCCCGCATCCCCACCCTTGCACTGCCCCTTCCCCCCAAGGCCCCACTCGCTCACCATCCCTCCCCCACCAAGGTCCTTCCCCCACACCACCTCTTCCCCCAGGGCCCTGCCCTCACCCGATCATTCCTCCTTATATCTGGTAAAAAGTGGTGGGGCCACGGCCCCCTGACCCCGCTGTTCCAGCACCCCTGCACAGAGGACCTGGAAACTGAATTGAACCCGGGTCTCCTGTGTCCTAGTCCAAAGATATAATCCCTTAATTGAATCCTGGCTTCTATGATGCAGACCTCATTATGATTATTCATGTCTCCATTAGCTCCAAGATAGGCTGCTGCAACATGTCATCCTTGGAGCCGACCCAGAAACTTCACCAAATGAAGAACACACCCACTTGCCGAGTGAGCAGGTCAGACAGGTAAAATCATATTACACCCGTGCTCTATACTATGCACTGTACTGATGAAATTTAGAACTGATCAAGATTTTTTTTTGAATGAAAGGAGCTGTAAACCTGACATAACTGGCCAATTTATCCAAATGTACGGCTCTTTTGCGTTGCTTCAATGACACAAGGCAGCTGGAGCCTACGAGTCCCAATATCTCCATTTTACAAGGACTGAAGGTACTGTACTTGGCATTTTAGTGCAAATGGCTAATGCAGGTAATATTTGTTATAATTGCTTCTAACTGGAATTCTTCCCAGTGCTAACATTCTCCACCTGCTGTCCAATGCCACTGAAAAGATGTGAAAGTCTTCAAAGGAAAATCACACAAATAATTGACATACAATTCTCAGCCTTACAACCCAAAGGTTCCTGATCAGTGACAAACACAGCAGCACTGACAGGAAGTGGCTTTGGATAATTAATCTGTGTTCCATTCTAGTGATAACTGTAAGCAAAGATCACTAAGGGCCAGACTCCAATACCCTTTCTCATGCTGCATGGTACCTAACTTCATAGAAATGTAGGGCTGGGAGGGACCTTGAGATATCATCTAGTTCTCCGCAAGCCCCGAGGCAGGACAAAGTATACCTATACTGTCCCTGACAGGTGTTTGTCCAAGCTGTTCTTAACAGTTTCCATTGATGGGGATTTTCTCAGAAGCCTATTCCAGTGCTTAACTAGCCTTATAGTTCATGCAAAATGAAGTCAGTGGGACAGTCTATAGAGTAAGGTACTATTCAACATGAGAAAGGGTTTGGCCCTAACATCAGAATTTGGCCCTAAAACTGAATCCCGTTGTATTCTAACACTTGGCATGTCCAAATGTCCTGTGTTATTCTACACCTGCATGAGTTTAAAAATCCCTACCTGTGTACTTTCCATAGACAAGCACCTCCATAAGTATATTAGTTTTCGACTTTATCGTGGGTTCAGGTGTTAAACAGCTGAGGATTATCTAAGGATGTACAGATGTTTGCTAGTTGTGGATGCTGGTGTATGTGGGTGTGATCTCTCAAGCAGAAATGTGAAAGCCAGCCTAAGAAAGTTTACTCAGGGCTTGTCTTCACTACCAGGGTAAGTCGATCTAAGTTATGCTACTCCAGCTACGTGAATAAAGTAACTGGAGTCGACTTAGCTTAGATCAACTTACCCCGGTGTCTTCACTACACTGCATAAATGGGAGGCACTCTCCAGTCGACTTCCCTTTCTCTTCTCGGAGAGCTGGAGTACCGGGGTCAACCAGAGAGCACTTTGCCGTTGATTTAGCGGGTCTTCACTAGACCCACTAAATTGACACCCGCTACATCGATTGCAGCAGCGTAGATCTCCTCCTGTAGTAAAGACAAGCCCTTTGTGAGGTTCTCTGCAATACAACTAATCCATCGCTCTTTCAAGGTTTAATTGCAATGCTCAGAAAGAGGCAAGCATGCTGCATTACATGTGAAGTGGCTCCTTAACTTTGAATGGTCCTTTACAATATGTCCTAACTACTTATGCTAAACTATCTGTTGATTGATCTTGTATTTAGCTGTGACACTCTGAGTACCTTTCCCAGACCTGGGGAAGAGCTCTGTGTAGCTCAAAAGCTGGTCTCTCTCACCAACAGAAGTTGGTCCAATGAAAGGTATCACCTCACCCATCTTGTCTCTCTAATTCCATATTTGTTAATTATGGGTGAAAAACACAGACATTTAGATTATTAATTATTAGTAGTACGGCAGTATCACCTAGGAGCCATAGTCATGGACCAGGACCCTATTGTGCTAGGCACTGTAGAAACAGAACAAAAAGATGGTCTATACCTTGAAGAACTTGCCACCTAAATAGACAAGACAGAGACCGTGTGGGGGAAGAGATAGAACATACAAACAGAGTGAACAATGTGATGGCAGCAAACATCATGTTAGTTCCAGGATTAGAGTCAAAAGAATATTTAACAACCTGTATATGCAGCTCTGTAGGGTCAAATTCTATTCTCATTTACACTGCTAGAAATCCAGAGTAATTAAGTTAAAGCCAATGTTGTTACCCTGCCCGTGATCAGGAAATGAGTACTGGGCTCCCACAGCTACACTGTGTGAACAGAGGCTTCCTTACAAGGGGACTTTGTAACTCCAAGACTCTTCTTGATCTGTGGTTTGGGGGCAGAATCAACATGGAGGGCAAACCCCATCCCCTCCATGGCATATCTTGGAGTCAACTTTGTGAGGGGAACCTCAAAGATCTTTTCTTACCATTTGCTCCCTCCTGTGGTATGTGTCCAGAGCACGGGAATCCAGATCAAGATTCTCAAGCCATGAGGGGAGGGGAAGTTAATTATCCAGGAAGAAGGATGTATAAAATTGTGGTACCATTTGCACACTAAAGCTGCCTTCCCACTTATCACTTCATCAACAGATTTAATACCATAGAGCAGGAAAGCATGATTCAGAGTCCTCATACCCATCTCCAGTCATAGGGCCAAGTACAGCACTCTGCACTGAAGTCAAAAGTCCTACTGAAGATAATAGGGCCAAGATTTTCAAAAGGGACTTGTAATTTTGGGTGTCTCAGTTTGCAGGCGCCCAAGTTAAAAAGCACCTGATCTTTAGTGCAGAACCACTCTCTGAACATCAGGGCTCTTTGAGGTATCTCACACTGAGGATCCAAAAACGGAGGCTCTCAAAATAATTAGTTGCTTTTCAAAATCTGAGCCTGGAATCTTAACCTGAATAAAGGACTGCAGGATTTTTCCCAAGGTCTGTTATTTTGCACTGGTCTCAAGGGGAAAAAAGAAAAAGAGAAAGAGCATTACTCCTCAGAAAAAATGAATATTGAAATCAATGTTCTGAGAATTTCATTAGAATCCTGGGGCGATTACATTTCCAAACAGTTCATATTGGAACCTGATGAGTTCTCAATCCCAATTCCATCAGCTCTTTTTTGTTCATTCAAATCAGCTGTCAGGAGCTGACAAGTATCATCATTCTAAAAAATACAATTTGCTCATTAAAGCTGATACACAGAAATATTCAGTCCAGTATTGCAAAATTCTGATTTTAAAGAAGTTAAGTGTTTTCTTCATGCTTGAGTAGATCAGACAATATCAAGGAGAGCATGTTGGCATCATCCTTGAAATACAATATGGCATTTTTGTTGATTAAAGGATAAAACTCCCTTTTAATTTAAAAGTCACAATCATTTTCTAAAAGTGCAGGGATTTGATCACTTGCTTTGACAGAATTTGATAGATCTTATAGACAAAAGAAGGCTCAGATTTAGTTTCAAATATAGTATTAAATACTGTGGGTGAATTCCTGAGTGGATTATCTCCTTTGATCAAACGGAGGTGCTCTTATGAGGTCAATATTACATTACATTGCTTACTAATCTTTTCCAGTATCTCAACTTTATGGTCAAGTGAAGTGTTGGTCTCACCAAAGACAGCCAGCAACCTGCATATGTTTTAGATTCTTGGTTTGAAGCTGTAGGGCCAGAGCGTCAGAACCTGACTGTGGAACAACTGAAGATTCACCCCCCTCAATCTTCTCTTCTGTGTTAATTGCACTAACATGGAGGCAGAAATGTCAGACATATAAATTCTTGTATAGCTGGTAGAACTGCATCTGAAGAGCAACCACCAATCAGAGCAGGCCATACAGTTAAATCTCTATCTAGCTTATGTGGACTGCTTCACTTCATGACAATCTCTTCAGGAAGATTGGGGGGGGCAGAAAGGAAAGATGCCAAGACCCACTGTTACAAGTCCATGTGCTTTAGACAATAGGCCATTACTATATTCTGGAGAACTCTGGTCGTTCAGTTCCAGAAACACAATTTGAGGTAAAGAAAAATCTTCCTTAACTGGCAGCACTAGTAGGTCCTTTATTCCATCTGAGGGTCACCTACTAGAGAGTGACATGATCAGATGCACACACACGCCTGCACACATACAGCCAGGGAATTAGCCCACTTGTGTGTCCCCTCCCTGATCCATCTCAGGTGGTTTGAAGCTCAGGAGTAAATTCTCTGGTGGGCCAGTCTGCATTTGAAAATTAAAACAGAAAACCTAACCAGTGACAACAAGCATCCCTCTAGACAGGAAACCAGTGTGTGACGCCCAGGTGATCCATACATCTCTGCAAAAGGCTGTTACTCACTGGCAACTCTGGGCCCAACCCTGTCGTCCTTTTTAACCCAGTAATCCCCATGATTCTTCAATGAGAGCTTTGTCTGAGTAAAGACTGCAGGATTGGGCCCCATTGTTGCTGAAGACACGTATCTTGGTAACAGCACTTTGTGCTGTACCTGTTCGGATGATGCTTCTAAACCTCTCGGGGCAGATTCCAGGTGCTCCACTCAGCTCACCTGAGGAGTGTGGTAGGGAGGGGCTCAGGTGGCTTTCCACCACCTTTCTACAACTAAGTCCGCCAATCCTGGGTGTGGACAGGGATTGAACCATCTCCTAGTGCAAGTTAGAGCAGCCTGGGCCAAAAGTATAGTGTATTTAGTCTATGAAGATGCATCGCTAGCAGTTTCAAGTTACACCATGTGTTCCAGATGCTAACTGGAAGAGAATCTGCCATATGATGCCCAAATGGGAGACGGTTAGAAAGTTTAAAAAAAGGGGGGTGGGTGAGATGAAGAAACCCACTGTCTGATGTTCAAACATTTGGTTGATCTCTGTATGTCGCCTCCCTCACTTAAAAAAATGAATTCCCTGCAGCAAAAACAAATAACTAGCAGGGCTGAAAGAACGAGACGATTCTACAGGTTCAAGAGAGATCTGAACAATTGATACTCTTGATGTTTAATGGCAAAAAAAATTAGTTAATAAATAATTTCATCAAAGGCCAGCTTGGTTTAAATGAAGTATTGCTGCTTATAGTGCTTTGGATTTATACTTTCAGACTCATTTAAATCCAAATTTACTCCAAAGAACATTGCTGAAAAGAGTGCATTCCCCTGCCCCCCATCTTCCCCCTTCCCCCTCCCCCCCACTGACCTTTAAGCAGAAGAATTACTCTGGTCATCCACACAATTAATTCACAAAACTGAATCTGTCCATTTGCTCAGTCTTCTTCGGGGCAGGTTTTCACAGTGACTCCAACTGTTCCAGCTTCACGCATCAAAAACTACTGTGAAGAGAGGGTTGACGTAGCTGTATATTTTGGATGCCATATCAAAGGGGCGGTGAAGCTTCTCATCTCAGAAAAGAGGTAAAATTTTGTTAGCTTTTCTTGATTCATGCTGTTACCACGATTGAGGTTCCATGCTTTGATGACTTTCAAATGAGATTGTTATGAGACAGAGTTCTGTTGGATCTGTTTCAAGCACATACAGAAATATTAGCTTGAACCTTTACTTGCAATAGGGCTTTCACAGTAAATTAATCCCTTTCTTACATTGTTACTGCACAGAGGCTGCTATTTACATTCCATAGAAGATTGTACTGTTAAATTTCAAAATAATGCAGCAAGTTGGTTCTGGCTATTGGACAATCCTATTTTCTTGACTACTGTCTGCTCTTTGCATTGTGAAAGGTGTTTCGTAAAGATAAGTTGCATTATATAAATCTATGTTATGAATGGGTTAGAAAAGATACAAATAAGAAAAGGAAGATGTGCCATTTATGTATAAACGTTGGTCTGGAAATTGCAGAGAAGGGAGTTGTTCGAAGAATTATGGCTGAGACAAAACTACAGGGTAAAATCCTGGCCCCGTTAAAGTCAATGGCAAAACTCCCACTGACTCCAATGGAGCCAGTACTCCGAATAATGGATAAAAACAAAAAGTAATAAGTAGGTAACTGAATTTGCTACAAATTGAATAACAGAGGCCGATAAAATAAGAAGTTGAAGAGAGAATACAAATAAAAAAGGGCTGGAACACTTAGAGTAATGGGAAACATTGACAAAGTTAAGCATAATATGGGATTATACTTAAATTGCAAAGTGTAAGGACCACATTTTCAAAAGAGCTTTGTACCCAACCATTGCCATTTAAACATCCAAATAAGTAGCCAGATTTTCAAAAGGTTGTATCTCCTACTTTGGCACTTAAAGTGGTCATTTTCCCAAATGCTAGATTCTGAGCATATCTGAAAATCTGGCCATTTCAATTAGGCTCCTAAAATTTGTCCCTATATAGAGGGAGAGATACACCTTAATCGTATTATTCAGATCAAGATCCAGACTAGGCCGGTTACTCAATGAGGGGGGAAAGACAATAACAGAAAATGTGGAAATGGCAGCAGTGCTTAATGACTTCTTTGTTTTGGTTTTCACCAAGAAGGTTGGTGGCGATTGGATGTCTCACTTAGTGAATGCCAGTGAAAATGAGGTAGGATCAGAGTCTAAAATAGGGAAAGAACAAGTTAAAAATTACTTAGACAAGTTAGATGTCTTCAAATCACCAGGGCCTCATGAAATGCAGCCTAGAATAGTTAAGGAGCTGACTGAGGAGATATCTGAGCCATTAGCAATTATCTTTGAAAAGTCATGGAAGATGGGAGACATTCCAGAAGACTGGAAAAGGGCAAATATAGTGCCCATCTATAAAAAGGGAAATAAGGACAACCTGGGGAATTACGTCCAGTCAGCTTAACTTCTGTACCCGGAAAGATAATGAAGCAAATAATTAAGCAATCAATTTGCAAATACCTAGAAGATAATAAGGTGATAAATAGCAATCAGCATGGCTTTTTCAAGAACAAATCATGTCAAACCAACCTGATAGCTTTCTTTGACAGGGTAACAAGCCTTGTGGACAGGGGGGAAGCGGTAGATGTGGTATATCTTGATTTTAGTAAGGCTTTTGCGACTGTCTTGCATGACCTTCTCATAAACAAACTAGAGAAATACAACCTAGATGGAGCTACTGTAAGGTGGGTGGTTTGGAAAATTATTCACAGAGAGTAGTTATCAGCGGTTCACAGTCATGCTGAAAGGGCATAATGAGTGGGGTCCTGCAGGGATCGTTTCTGGTTCTGGTTCTGTTCAATATCTTCATCAATGATTTAGATAATGGCATAGAGAGTCCACTTATCAAGTTTGAGGATGATACCAAACTGGTAGGGGTTGCAAGTGCTTTGGAGGATAGGATTAAAATTCAAAATGATCTGGAAAAACTGGAGAAATGGTCTGAAGTAAATAGGATGAAAGTCAATAAGGATAAATGCAAAGTACTCCACTTAGGAAGGAACAATCAGTTGCACACATACAAAATGGAAAATGACTGCCTAAGAAGGAGTACTGCGGAAAGAGATCTGGGGATGCATTAGCAGGAGTATTGTAAGCAAGACACGATAAGTAATTCTTCCACTCTACTCCATGCTGATTAGGCCTCAACTGGAGTATTGTGTCCAGTTCTGGGAACCACATTTCAGGAAAGATGTGGACAAATTGGAGAAAGTCCAGAGAAGAGCAACAACAATGATTAAAGGTCTAGAAAAAATTACCTATGAGGGAAGATTGAAAAAAAATGGTTAGTCTGGAGAAGAGAAGACTGAGAGGGAACATGAGAACAGTTTTCAAGCACATAAAAGGTTGTTACAAGGAGGAGGGAGAAAAATTGTTCTTCTTAACCTCCGAGGATAGGACAAGAAGTAATGGGTTTAAATTGCAGCAAAGGTGGTTTAGGTTGGACATTAGGAAAAACTTCTTAACTGTCAGAGTGGTTAAGCACTGGAATAAATTGCCTAGGGAGGTTGTGGAATCTCCATCACTGGGGATTTTTAAGAGCAGGTTGGACAAACCCCTGTCAAGATAATAGTTAGTCTAGCCTTGAGTGCAGGGGACTGGACTAGATGACCTCTCGAGGTCCCTTCCAGTTCTATCATTCTAGGTCTCCAAAATCAGGTGTTTGGATCTGGGATTTTGGAAAGCTAACTATAGAGAAAGGATCAAATGTAAATGTCAGATCTGGATCAGGGTGCTTGGATGTGAATTTTTAAACAGGGCCATATAAATTTATTTACAGTAAAATTGAATGATATTTAGTAGTTTGACAGGAGAGTTGTAGATTGTTCTAACAGATTTAACATTGGATAATGCTTAGAAATGGATCTAAAAATGCGGGGGAAATAACTAAATTCTGAAGTGTTGAACTCTAATTAATAGAAACTTTTCTACTCTACCTTTGTATAAAAGACCAGAGAATAGAATCTGCTCTACGGTGCCACTGTGTAAGGGTATGGGGAAGAAAAAATATTCTCCTGTTCCAGATGAACAGAAACTATTCTAAGGAAGGGGTTGAGAGTGCTTTGCTCAATTCTAATTTCCTTCTTTTTGTGTGTTGTGATTAAATATGAAGATGGGGAAGGTACATCAGAGGAAAACAACAATAATTCAGGAACTTGAGGTAGAAAACCATACAAAGACAACTATGTAAAAGTGGGGACTGGGTAAATTGGCTGACATGGGGCATTTGCAATAGAATTCAGCACCTTTTGCCTCTATATCCCCAGTCTCAGTTTAGCTTAGATCAATAGTGACTGAAAATACATACTGTGGCACAGCTGTTAAGCAATCTATAGGATATGAGTTTGGCAGTCATGGTCCAAAATCACAGAGTACCAGAAACCATTACCCGCAGGTGACACTAACTAGCAGTTATCTCAACAGAGAATGAACAGCCTAGTGAAGGTGCACTAGTGGGCATCCCCTTGCTAGGGCTACCCCTACACCCCCCCCACATTATGACAATGGAGTGGGAACTTTCTGCTGCAGTCCTGTTCTGCTAGGAGGTGTGTAACAAGTGAAGCCATGTGGCTGGTAATGTCAAAATCAGTTCTGAGGCCAGTGCAACACACTGTGATGCGATGATCACTTCCTCCACCCCCATGGGGAGAGCCTTTACAAGACCTAGGCGCCACTTAAATCCTACAAAATAGGGCTCATGCCTTGTGATGATTCACTCCAGAGGGGTGAATTTCAACCCTGGAGAACAAATTGTGAACGAAGACATTGCTCTGTGGGATCCCTAGGTAACAAAATATGAACCAGTTCCTAGCCCAGTCAGAAGAAAACCTTTAATCTTTAATTCTAAACAATAAACATTTTGTTTAAAAAACCAAACTGACTTTTATGGTGTATTAAAGCAGGCTCAAAACTGGTCGATAGTCCTGTAGAAGGGTCTTCCCCCAGCAGTGCCATACATGATGATTTTAGCAAGATGGGCAGCTCTAGAAGGCTAGTCTCAGTTGCAGTCTCAAACTTCTTTGTCAAATTGATTTCATAGTCCATTGTTTGTGAGAAGTGCTTCTCATTCACAACTGCTAGGTTGAGCAAAGTGAGTGCAATTTTCTTGTGTGACCCTGAAATGATGAATGAGGAGGAAGAAAATAGGAAACAGAAGAAAAGAATTTGGAAGAAAATGCTCTGTGGCAGGTTATTAAATTATTTTCGGTCACCTTGACCTTCTCATCTTTATACAGTGCAGCTCAGTTCATCTCCCCATGCTTTGTTGTCCAGTTATAAACCTCAGAAAGGTTGAATGCACAAGAGCTAATGATGTTGTAATACTTATTGCCATTTTTCTCTAACCAGTGATGTCAGCAATCCTCACTGTGTGCCACTCTGCTGTTATTGACCTACCTCGCCCTTAGATGCTCCAGTCCCCATTCAGAAGCAGTCAAACAGTGTATGTATGACCCATCGGTAAGTGGATGTGATGTAAATGCCTCACAGGCCCAGCGGTACCACAATATGAAAGGGCAGACACCGAGCAATGTGTCTACACTCAGAGTTCAGGAGTCCCGAGTGAGTCTTAGATGCTCCTGGTCGTCTTCAGTGTCAGTAAACTTTCCCCAAAAGACCCCTCCGGTGCCCGCTTCTGCCACTTGCTGCAAAGCCATACAAAGCGACAATTCCCTACTTAGCTAGCTGCAGCCTCCCTCCTTATTCCCAGTGCAAGGTCACAAGCCCCAGTACTAACGGCCCCATACAACTCTGGGCAGCAGGGATACTAGGTCCAGCTCCGGTTTGTCCTTCCAGGTGACCCCTCCCTGGCACAGTGCTCCTCCTGGCTTCTGTCCTGGGGCGTTCCTTGTCAGCTACTCTGTCCTTCCTGATCTTAGGGCAAGTTCTTAGATTCTTCACTGTGTGAGGGCCTTCTTGCTGAAGCCCTCCTGTCTGGAGCACCAGACACACGTGCCCTGTCGCTCTTCCTCTCTCCTTGCCCCTGGAACAATCAGCACTTCCTCTGCCTCAGGACAAGGTTTTAAAGGGGCCATGCTCTTTTAACCCCAGGGGGGTTAAAAAAAGTAAGGCCTGCTCCTGGAAACTGTCTGCATGTTAGTAAGTCTCGCTGAATTCAGTGGGACTATTCCTATGTGCAAGTGTCTACAGAACTGTGTCATAAGTGATCTACGTAGGCCACAGTTCTGCAGACTTGCACACAGGAGCAGTATGGTGTATCATCACCTATTATACAGCTATAGCCCTGTTTTAATAAACAGTATGTAAGCAGTGTGTTCTTTTGTACACTGCTAATAGTAACAATGGCCCAGATTCAGCAAACCACATAAGCAAAGTTCAAGAGACTGGGTGAAATCCAGACCCCCGTTGGGAGTTAGTTTTGCCATTGTCTTCACTGGGATCAAGATTTCACAGTTAACTTTAAGCAGAAGTTATTGCAGCTCAGTGAAGTCAATGAATACTTTGCTAAATCTGGGTCTTACGGTATGTCTACTCTGCAATTAAACACCCGTGGCTGGCCCATGTCAGCTGACTTGGGCTCACGGGGCTCAGGCTAAGGGGCTGTTTAACTGTGGTGTAGATTTTAGGGCTTGGGCTGGAACCCAAGCTCTAGAACTCTTCCCTTGTGGGGTCCCAGAGCCCAGGCTTCAGCCTGACCCCAAATGTCTACACTGCAATTAAACAGCTCCTTAGCCTGAGCCTGAGCCAGCTGACAGAGGACAGCCTTATGTGTTTAACTGTAGTGTAGACATACCCTTAGGGTGTAAGCTCTTTGGAGCCAGTCAATCTTCTATGAGCATGTACAGCACAAGGGTACCATAATCTTGATTGGGACTTCTGGGCACTACTTGCAGCCCCATTGCTTCCTCTAGAAAAGTCAGCAATATATTTATACCTGTTCTTTGTATTAGTTTTCTATAAAATTTCTAAGATGAAATAAAAAATACAGCTGGGATTTTACTGAGAACTTACTGTAAGTTCTTTATGGTTCAATATGTAGCCCAAAGCTTAATACAACACAGCAAAAGTTAGATAAAATCTGATTGAGTTTACAGCTTTAAAAGAAAAAGGGCGGATCCCACACCGTTTCCCAGGTAAACGTTAGTGGCAGCATACTTTATTTGAAAGTTATGAAGTACCACTTCCTACTTTACAGCAGCCACCTTCTACCTGGACTTCCACAGAGCCCTATTTAGCTTTACTTGAAAGTTTAAAAATAAACTTTTTTTGGCGGGGTGAAGGGTTCAAATCTGTAACCCGGAGCTCAGAAAGTGCCTGTTCAAAATACCAGAGCAATGAAAGGAACGTCACAGTAACAGAGTGAAGGTTCTGGGTGTGAAACCCAGACCTTTGCACAGAGCCAGCACTCTATAAGTCCCACTTTGGCTCCCCAAATACAGCACAAGTGGGATTTCAGAGGCGCGAAGGCCTTTTGTGCCCTATGCCTTCATAGCCCAGGCAGAGGACAGGTTAAGTGGTTTTAAGCCACCGTTGTGCCCCCCAGCTCCTGGGCTGCTCAACAGCCCCTGGCATAACATACTGCCCTGGAGCATGTCTAAGTTACAGTAGCCTCCCCAGGCTGACCTAAGTGCCTCAGTGCCATCCAGAGGAGGTCTTCAGGAGGCAGCCTGATGGGCATCTTCCACAGATGCTTCCTCCAACTAGTCTGAGTCTTTTACAGTTCCTTTACAGCATTCCAGCCCCTTTAAAGAGACTAGTGCAGTATGTGGCAGGGAGGATCTCACTCTCCCATAACTATTAACAATCAGGGACTTTGGGTATGTGTACACTACAAAATTATGTTCACCTAAGTTACATTGACATACAGCCACCACAGTAATTAAATTGGTTTTGTGTGTCTACACTGAACTTCTTATGTCAGCGGTGTACATGCTCACTACCAGCATCTGCACTGATGCAGACAGCAGTGCACCGTGGGTAGCTATCCCACTGTGCAACTTGCCACCTTCTAGGGTGTTTTTTGGGAAGGGTTTGCAATGCCTTATGGGGGGCAAACGAGTCATTTAGGGGTGACTGGGAACATGATTTCAGTGTCCCATAATGCAGTTTTCTCTATCCCATAATGTTTTGCACCGCTTTTCAAAAGCTCTGCAAACCCACACGTCCACTATCCCTGAGAGAAGCATTGATCCTGCACAGCTCTGTACTATTGTGATGAGTGTTGTAAGCATGGGGCGCGTGATCCTGCAGTATTTGCAGTTTACCACTGGGGATGTTCAAATTCCAATAGTGATCCTAGGAGACACAGCCTACCCCTAACTCATGAAGCCGTACACCGGCCTCCTCAACACAGCAAGGAGCATTTCAACTGCAGGCTCAACAGGTGCAGAATGACAACTGAATGTGCCTTTGGCCACTTGAAAGGCCGCTGGTGCTGTCTGCTCATGAGATTTGACCTCATTGAAAAAAATATCTCAATGGCTATAGCTGCCTGCTGTGTGCTTCATAATATCTGTGAAGCAAAGGGGGAAAAGTTTCTGCCTTGGTGGAGGAGGAGTGGCTGTCTGCTGATTTTGAGCAGCCAGATACCAGGGCTATAAGAAGAGCTCAACACAGAGATATTCAGCTCAGAGAGGCTTTGGAAGACAATTCTAATAGTGAGCCACAGTAATATGTATTGCTTTAATGTGCTCTGTCTTGCATTGCTTTTTTGCACCCTGGTATGAACCTTATAAGGAGTGCCGTATGTGTATTAATATAACATTGCAACTGCACCTATTATTGTTCTCTGTGAAGGATGTCAGCCCCAGCCATCATAAGTTGTGAACTAATAAAGATGAATTAAGTTTCCATAAATGGTCTTTTAGTTCAAACCCAGGCAAACAGACACATTTATAACTGAATGAAACTTTATAAATGCAGGTGAAAGAACCTCTGAAGAGGAAAGAACAGTCATTTCCATTTCACAAACACATACACCGACCCTGTCTCTCACAGGTAGTATATATGCAGTTGTGAACATCCGTACTCTCCCGCACAGGGTAGAGTGGTAGGGCTAGTGCAGCAGCCCAGGACCCCACGTGGAATGTGGAGGGGTGGGAGTTTATGGAGGTCCTGGAATGCAGTTCTCTATGGGCTGCGAAGTGATGTGTGAACTGGAAGATCAACAGGATCTGTTTGCTGCTTGAGAAGCGCTAGCATCTCCTGCTGCATGTCTCTCTTCTTTACCTGCACCTTTCTCTTCTCTGCTCTATCCCTGGCCATGCTGTCTGTGAGGGTAATCCTCCAAGCCCTGTCTTTGGTATAAAAAGGAGCAGAGGCTTGCAGGATCCCCTGGAACATATCATCCCATGTCCTCTTCCTTCTCCTCCTTATCTGGCTGAGCAACTCTGCTGGTGTGGACAGAGAGACCCTCAAGGCCACATTTCCAGCGAAAAAGATACATAGTACCTCTGTGCACTGTGGGTGTATTCACAAGATAAATGGAAACTAGGTGTACATAACTCATCCCCCTGAGCCACACAATTTGCAAGTAGTACATTCTCACTTCTTCTTGGGATTGAGAGAGCATTGCGGCAGTCCCAGCGATGGTGTGGGAGCAAGTTGGGGAACAATAAGAAGGGGGAGGTAGCTCACGGCTATGGGTATATGCGTATAGGGCAATTGAACTGAATATTTGCACCATTTTCCAGCCCGTGGTGATTTTAGCTAACATGTCACTCCTGAGGGTAACAGAAGCTGAAAGGGAACAGCTCCTGCAGGTGTTCAGTTGCAGACTGAGGCCACATACTGCTAGCCTGTGATCTGCAATGGTGCTTGCTGAAGTAATTGCTGAATGGCATGTGAAAACATCCTACTGAGGTGGAAGAAATCAGGCAACCCTCCCTAGAAACCTTCAGCAGAGGATTTCAGACTACCTCCCGGAAAATTTCCTTGAGATCTCTATGGAGGATTCACAGGACTTCCTGGTGCATATAAATAAACTGTTCTGCGGGACCCTCTTTGCCTAACTGTACAGGTGAATGAGAAGCAGATAACTCTACCTCTCTTGGTTTTTTCACTACCTTTTCTAGCATAAATAAAAAAGAGTAAATCAACAGATGTGTTCCTGAAATTTCAAAGCAAACTACATATTTACCAGAGGTTCCTTCCCCTGGTAAGTTGGACTTTAGGGACTGGCTGGACTGCCCAGGAATCAAAATCAGATCCTGGCTTGCCATACCAGTGGATCCTCTGGTCGCTTGCCTCCCGTACTCCTCTTCCTCCTCATCATTGTTCACTGCAGGGCCCTGTAACTCCTGCTCCCCCAAAGTATCCACAGGGCTGTTGGGGAGAGGGGGTTGGGTCTCTGCCAAGGATGGTATGCAGCTCTTTGTAAAAGCAGCATGTCTGGGGCTCCACACCAGAGTGGCTGTTAGCCCGCCTTGCCTTCTGGTATGCCTGCCTCAGCTCCTTGGCTTTCACGCAGCACTGCTGCATGTCCTTCTTGTAGCCCTTCTCCACCAAGCCCCGAGCGATCTACTCGTAAATATTGACATTTCTACAGCTGGATCAGAGCTGTACCTGCACATCCTCTTCTCTCAACAGACCCAGGAGATCCAATACCTCCTGTGTACTCCAGGCAAGAGTGTGTCTGCAGCGTGTAGTCGACTTGGCCACCTGGGCAGTTGTTAGACATGTTCACAAGTTGCTAGGTGAGCTCTCCATGCCGGGAAAACAGAAAATGGAATTTCAAAAATTTGCATGGCTTTAATAGGGAGAGGTGTGTACCTGGCCACTGGGCAGCAGAGTTCAAAATAGTGACCAGAGTGGTCAAGGTGGGGCATTGTGGGACATTTCCTGGAGACCACCAAAGTCAAGGTAACACAGTGTCTACACTGGCACTGCATCAACCTAAGCCCTACACTTCTCGCAGAGGTGGTGTTAAGTCCACTTAGCGGGCGAGTTATGTCAGAGGAAGTGACATTTTAGTGTAGAAGCTTATACAGTTAGGTCAATGTAAGCTGCCTTATGTTGCCCTAACTCTGTAGTGTAGACCAAGCATGAGACCCAGCATTTGATTTTCACTTTCCTGCTTGATTTTTAAACCATCAATAATGTTGCTATCTAATGAGCAACGAAATATTGCTTAATATTGGCAATGCTCAACTCCTCTTCTGCATTCTAAATAAGGTAATATGGCAGTTTCAAAGGATTCAGCTTTCACACACACACACACCCCTACTTAGACTTGGCAATGTTAATCTGTACACAGAGGAAGATCAGTGTAAGCTCAAGAGAGAAAAGGGCCAGATCCTAAGCTGATAAAAACTGTCATAGCTCCATTGAGGTAATGTTTTTAGTCACTGGGGATAAACAGATTTACACCGAGGATCTGGACCAAAGGAAAATAAATATTTGGATCCTGCCTAGATTTGAGATCCTATATAATTTTATTTAAGAGATTAAAGCAAAGAATTAATCAGAAGAATGACCTTTCTAATATAAAGCTCCAGACAGTTCCTTGTGCAGTAATTAATCTTTCTTTGAGTTCACTAAGGTTCATGTGTGCTATTTTATGTAAGGACGTTTTATGTCTTATTCCATTGTACATTATAACTTTGCTTTATTTCTCCCTATATTTGTTCACACACATGGCATTGACATTTGACAACACAAAGTTGTAATGCTTTGTGGCAAAATATGGCAAAGTACAGTGTATCTAATTTCATTGTGCCTTATTTTGTTGCATGCTTTCAGGACAGTAATAACAGCAAACTGTCTTATGGCTTTTGACTTATTACACTGAGTATTATAATTAAGGCCCAGTGAAATATTTCACTTGAAATTATAAATGTGTGTGTGTGTGTGTGTGTGAGTGAGAGAGAGAGAAAGGGAAAAAAAATTCCTGCAATACTTTTGGAAGATCTTATTGCATTTATGTTTATATATCATTGAGGACCAGGGATCGTCAATGGCACTGGAACGCTTTTTATAGTGGGGTGCTGAAAGCCAGAAAAACTATTCTCAAACTTTTTACCTCGTCCGTCCTCCCCCCGCCCCAGAGCTGAGGTTGGGAGTAGGGCCATGTCTCCAGGAGTGGGGGACAAGGACAGGGATAAGGGGGCCAAGGCTGGGAGCAGGCGCAGGGCCAGTACTGGAGCCCTGCCTACAGGTCCAGCAGCCGGCACCTCGCATGCGGGGTTGGCAACCAGGACCCTGTGTGCAGGGCCAGGTGCAGGGCCAGCAATCATGATGTGGGACCCTATGTGTGTGGCCGGGAGCGGGGCTGACAGCTCGGACTCCGCCCACAGCCCGGAGCGGGGCTGGCATCTGGCACCCCGCATAAAACCTGCACCTGTGGGGATTGTATGTAATTCCATGGGGGTGGGGGGATCACAGCCCTTCAGGAACAAGGAACAGGTGCAGGAGGGGTGATTAGGCAAATTCGCTCAAGCTGTAACACTGCTCAAGAGGTAGCACCACCAGATGATGTGTATCTACTTGTTCAAACTGGACTCTCCAGGGCCAACAGACAAAGAAAGGACTTGGAGATAACTATCCTCAGTTAAACGGATTCAGGATCTTTTTTCAGAGCCAGCAAACAGACAGGTTTCAGAGTAGCAGCCGTGTTAGTCTGTATTCGCAAAAAGAAAAGGAGTACTTGTGGCACCTTAGAGACTAACCAATTTATTTGAGCATAAGCTTTCGTGAGCTACAGCTCACTTCATTGGTTAGTCGCTAAGGTGCCACAAGTACTCCTTTTCTTTTAGCAAACAGACAGGCCTTTCTGTTGAATGAGGGACCCTAATCCTTAGGGAAATGTTGGAAGGACTGACACCTGCCAGAGCCTGATGTTGGCGTTGGGGTGACCTCTGGTAAGCTTTCAGCCGGCGTGAAGATTCTTTTAGTGTTTTTAATATGTTTTCTCTGTAATGCTTTCCCCTTAAGAATAAATGTGCTTGCTTATAAAGAGCTACGTGGTAACTTACAGCAGCTGTTCAGTGTGCAGTTGATAGCCTTTGGAGAGAGAGCAAAGCACAGGTGCTAGCCTGTTCAGACAGTTTGGCTTGCTGGGAATAACACAGTTTAGGCAGGGAACTGCACAGCCTGGAAAAACCCCAGTTAGGAGGGGAAGAGATGCAGGTCTCTGCCCAAAAGAGGTTATGGCTGAGGTGCTGAGAGCCGAGAGTGGGTGCCCTTGCTGGAGCACAGAGGGGAAATACAGGTGCGGTTGCCCTGAACTGTAACTTCTTGTAAGAGATTAGACTCTGTTTTATAGCGCCCTCTTCTGGCTGGAACCCAACTTGCTCTTACTGAGCCAGCGCCCTCCATGGGAGAATTCTACCTGGAACCTTCTCACTGAGTCCAGGAAGGTAATTTCCAGCAGGGTCAGTTGTTGTGGTTTCTTTTTCTTTTATTTCAAGTCTCCTCAACAAGCAGGATCAAAACTTCCGCAAGTCTCTCCCTCACTCCCCCATATGTTCCTCAACCCAAAGTTCCTGGTTCTTACCTCAGAGCCTTTTGATAATAGAACTTCCCCACAGTCTCCTTTCTGTCCATTTTTGTTTGTGGAAGCAGTTCCTCCCAGCAGTCGCTCCAGCCTCTGGCAGGTACTACAGCTACTCCTCTTTATTTCCTGCTCCTCCTTTTATGAGTCAGATGGTTAAGCTGTAGGTCTTTTCCCAGGTGCAACAGGTGGGGCTAATCACCCAGCCAGCCAGCTGCTGGCCTCTGTCCTCAGTCGAATGGTGTCCCTTATACCTTCACACATGTGAATTGGCTGACTTTCCACAAAAACGCAAAACTTATCACATTAATGAACACCTTGTCACAGTCACATTTTCAAACCCAAGGAGTGGAGTTTCTTTTTCCATTTATTACTCTCCCCCCATATGGTATCAGTAGAGAGTAGCTCAAGTTCTCTTCCTTTCCTGTGTCTTGGTGATGGAGGACTTGAAAGGCTCAGCAGAATCATAGGAGAATCAAGGCTGCCACCAGTTGCATGAAGGCTGCCTCGTACTTTTCAGTTATTGAACAGCTTCCATAGAATCATAGAATATCAGGGTTGGAAGGGACCTCAGGAGATCATCTAGTCCAACCCCCTGCTCAAAGCAGGACCAATTCCCAACTAAATCATCCCAGCCAGGGCTTTGTCAAGCCTGATCTTAAAAACCTCACAGGAAGTAGATTCCACCACCTCCCTAGGTAACACATTCCAGTGCTTCACCACCCTCCTAGTGAAAAAGTTTTTCCTAATATCCAACCTAAACCTCCGCCACTGCAACTTGAGACCATTGCTCCTTGTTCTGTCATCTGCTACCACTGAGAACAGTCTAGATCCATCCTCTTTGGAACCCCCTTTCAGGTAGTTGAAAGCAGCTATCAAATCCCCCCTCATTCTTCTCTTCTGCAGACTAAAGAATCCCAGTTCCCTCAGCCTCTCCTCATAAGTCATGTGCTCTAGCCTCCTAATCATTTTCATTGCCCTCTGCTGGACTCTTTCCAATTTTTCCACATCCTTCTTGTAGTGTGGGGCTCAAAACTGGACACAGTACTCCAGATGAGGCCTCACCAATGTCGAATAGAGGGGAATGATTACGTCCCTCGATCTGCTGGCAATGCCCCTACTTATACACAGGGCCGTCTCTACAGTTTTGGCCGCCCCAAGCAGTGAAAAAACCTGCCGCCGTGGACAGCAAAGGGGAGAAGCTGCCGCCGATTTGCTGCCGCAGCGAGAGGCACCAAGAAGCTGCCGCGGAATTGCTGCCGCAGCCGGAGGAACAGCCGCCCCTTTCGAACTGCCGCCCCAAGCACCTGCTTGGAATGCTGGTGCCTGGAGCCGCTCCTGCTTTTATAGCCCAATATGCCATTAGCCTTCTTGGCAACAAGGGCACACTGTTGACTCATAACAAGGGCACACTCCTGCTGCAGGGCTACTTGACTGCAAGCTGGGGGAACACCTGCTGAAGGAGCTATTCTGCTATTGCTGTGTCCCAGCAATGCTTAGCTCTCAACTCAATACCAGGTCCCATGTCTAGGAAATTGGTTAGGAAGGTCTTAGTTTTGATAGGTCTTTCGAGGGTCCCCTCCCAACGTAGGGCTTGAATCCAGTCCTTCATTCACTCTTGGGTAAGTAACCACTGACCAATACAAACAAAGATCAAACAGCATGCAGTGACCAGGACGGCAGCGGACATTCCTATTACAAGCTTGGTGACAAGGACACTGAGTGTGTTCAGTTCAGTAGGGAAGCCTTAAAGTAAAATAGGGGCTATCATTTGGTATTGTGTACTGCATCTTTAAAATTACATATGCACGGCCAGCATCAAGGTGCCTCCCACTGAGAAAAGGCTTTAGATGCAGACACACAGACAAAGGAGTTCTGCTCCTTGTTGAGCTCCGGGGCTGACATGCTATTCCAGCTCTGGCAATAAAGTGTCATTTATTTAACTCTCTCAGCTGCGTTCCTCCTGATCCTGCCTGAGTTCCAGTGACTGCAACAGGGAGTGACCTTGGAGGTGACCCCCAGAGCATCAGAGAATATGATGAAGATGAACCCTATCACAGGTAGTCAGTTGTTGCTGTGTTGTCTTGTTTTAGGAGTTCCTCTGCTATTTGCAGGAAAACTGTTTGAAATATGTATCATCACTTTCTCTGTAAAGCATGTTGTTCCGGTGCACCTGGATTGTCTCTTGTATGGGGGTCGGGGGGTTGATTTGCACAGCTGCCAAGTGGCTGGGTGCAGCATTGTATGATGTCGTTGGCTGTTTGAAATTATAATCTAGTTTCTTCGCTGTTCTAGACAGCGCGTGTCATTTTGCAACTCTTTTAGCCTAAGTGCAATTGGAAATGAAAGTTTTGCATGAGAGTTTCTCTCACAAACTCATCAGCATCAGTGCCCTGCAGCCTGTGGCCAGTGTTGTGGAAAATGCAGCTCAGGAGGACAGCTCCGCTCTGCAGATTGTCCTCTGCAGTCAAAGTAGGGCCCGCTTGATGACATTTGACATTGTGGGGACTTGGTGCTTTAATGCAATGAAGCAGCAGCTCCCGCCAGTTTCATCCCAGTAGTATATGCCGCTTTGAGCCTCTAACTATAAGTAACTGGAAGGCTGGATCACTTCCAGCGGGCAGTTAAGAGGATGCTAGGAGACATCTCTGTTAGCATTCCGGTGCATAAAGCACACATGGGCATGGGAGCTGAGGGGGTTGTTTGTATGTGACGCATTTCAAAACGTACAGAATTATTGGAAGTTCCTTCAGTATCTTTTGTAGAAATGACAAGAAAAGAGATGGAGGGGGTTTCCCTCCCTTTCAACAATTCTGAACATTTGTTCTCCAAGTCAGAAAGATGTTCCTTTTCATATAAATAAAGTCCCTCTTTGTTGAAGAGGGTCCTCACTCTTAGAGATACATTTGTCCATGTATTAGACCAGTGGTCCCCAACCTTTCTGATAGCACATTCCTATTCCCAAGAGACTCTGGCGAGCGGGTGGTTCTCAGGTGGTTGCGCTCACCGGAGGCATTTCTGTGGCGCAGTGTCCTGCAGGCGCACAGAACTGCGCCTGCGAGCACCGCATTGGGGACCCCTGTATTAGACCTTTCTGATCAGCTCCACCGAGCAATATCATCAGCTGGTGTAAATTGGTGAGGTGCTCATGACTTCAGCAGAGCTGCACCAATTTATACTAGCTGAGGATTTGGCACAATGTACTCAATTAAATGTTGCCCAAAAGAAATTTCCTGGCTACTCCACCCCCTCATGCATCCCTGGAGGCTCTTATTTAATTAGCTAATGTATTTAGATGCTATGAAGCAGTTCTCCCTCTTTTCTGCCCTGTAATGCTGCCCTTCAGAGACCCCTAGGCAGACTACAAAGCCTCTGTATCCAAAGGTACATCAGGTGTTTCGCAGCAAACTAAGGTGCCATGTCCTAACTTCTCATACTCACTCAGCTACATGACAGCCTGTGGGCAGAGAGGCTAGCGGAGGTTGGACATGAATTTCACAGTCCTGCCACATGTCACTTCAGTCTGTGCAAATGCAACTGCCTAGTAAATGAAATGCTGCTGCTGAATTAGGATCAAAATCCAACGTGTGGTCAGAGTTCACAGGATTTCACAATAATCACAAAGAAATCTTTCCATACCAGGGCACTGTCTCCCCATGCAGATCTGTCCATGCAGCTGCAGATCACCAGAGGAAAGGGGAGCATTGCTAATGAAGAGAAGACGCTCTCCCTACAGCTCAGCAATTTTTTCACCTTTTGTTCTCTACATACGTTTCCTTCTTTTTTGTCTCCATAAAAAGGTGGCAAATGTTGCTGTTGCTCTTCAGCCTCACAGCGATGAGGAGGAGGAGGAGAAGGTGACTTGCTCCTTGGGGAAAGCATCAGGCAAGCTGTCCTGTCACGTCCTCTCCCACTCTTTGGGTGATATTAACAAGATCCCAGGGCCCAGCACAGTTGACTGTGTGGAAAGAGCGGAGACACCACCATGGGGCAGGAAGAGCACAACACCTCCACTACCGCCATCAATTTAGCTGCCATCTACAACCTCCACAGTGGGGACTTCCCCTCCTTCCGAAATTTCTCCTTCCCATTCAATTTTAGTTACAGCGATTATGACTTGCCCCTGGACAGTGAGGATGATGTGACCAAGACCCGCACCTTCTTCGCGGCCAAGATTGTGATTGGGGTGGCGCTCATCGGCATCATGCTGGTCTGTGGCATTGGCAACTTTATCTTCATTGCTGCCCTGGCCCGCTACAAGAAGCTGCGCAACCTCACCAACCTGCTGATTGCCAACCTAGCCATCTCCGACTTCATCGTGGCCATTGTCTGCTGTCCCTTTGAGATGGACTACTACGTTGTGCGGCAGCTGTCCTGGGAGCACGGCCATGTGCTCTGTGCCTCTGTCAATTACCTACGCACCGTCTCCCTGTATGTCTCTACCAATGCTCTCCTGGCTATAGCCGTAGACAGGTAAGCAGGGGAAATAGATGGTTGGATTTATACAGGGAGAGGAAACCAGGGATCCCTGTCCCTCTCAACAGCCAAGATTTTCAAGTGTTGGTGCCACCTAAATAAGTGGCTTAATGTTTAGAGGTGCTGAGCACCTATGGGCCCTATTGATGTCCAGCAGATTTGTAGAAATCAGGCCACTTAAAAGCTTGATCCTGATAGGTGCTAAGCAGAGGTCAGGAATTCTTTGATGAAATGTTGGGGTTGTTTTGGGGTTTTTTTGTCAGTTTTGAGGAAAACTTCCTCAGGCCCAGGATGGAATTTTGGAGAAGAGAACCATCCCAGAATAGCCAAAAGCCTACTCCTTAGGACACTTATGTGAGAGACCCAAGTTCAAGTCCCTGCTCTACCTGATTTAAAGCAGGGACTTAAACCTGGATCTTCCATATCCAAGGTGAGAGCCCAAGCCACTGGACTATACAGTCACTTTCTCTCAGTCTCCTCTGTTGAAGCTGTTCCACTTTTCATACATAATTATATTTTTATTGGGCCAGAGAGAGACTTACTCTGTAGTCCACTGGTTAGGGTACTCACCTGGTGATCACTGGGCTATTGGCTATTTGGGGTCTTGGTCTCTCCTATAAAGTATTTTGAAACATCTAGTTTTCATTCTGATGTGGAAATAAAATGAATGGCAGCACTTCAAAAAATGTTATGAACCAGAATTCTTGTTTTCCAGCCAGCCCTATTGAGAACTCTTCCCTGCCATTCAATCAAGCACTTGGCAGCACTAATCTGGACATTTAAATATAGAATTAGGTGCTAAGCTTTAGGCATCCAAAAATCTTCTCTCTGGGTCTAAATCATCAATAACTCACTAGCCTCTCCTATTTATTTATTTCCATGGTTGGCACCAAATATTTTCCCAGGCAAAGGACTATATCAAGGTCCTACAGGAACCCATGTGGGCATCAAACCTGAGACTCTTGCATTTTTCAAGCCATTATGAAAATGACACCTAGTTTAAGCCCTAGTTCCATTAAAGGAGCCTCTTCAAATTGGATTCTGAGACCATGGGTGCCTCACAATGCCCAGATGCCACACAATTTGCTTCACTTTGCATCCCTGAGACCTTTGTATGGAGTTTCTCTCCCTGTAAGAATTTTTAAAGTATAACCACTGACTTCACATTGGATGGCTACTGCTCTTGCCTACCACTTTTTGTTTTATTGGTCCTGTGCACCACTGACTCAGATACCTGGACCCAGCTTGACACCAAAGTTAAGTCTGTCACAATTGACCTGTGGAAGGCAAGTCAGAAAAGATTGTTTCCAAAGAGAAAGATCACACAACACAAGTCATTCCCTACACCACAGTGCCACATGACTAGCTTTGAAGACTTACAACAGCTCAGGGTTTTAGTATTATTGTTCTTTCCCCTTAATATTTGCAATTTATCCTGTTTCCTTTCTATGCCATTTTAAGTTATAATCTCAGTTACTCAGTTTGGGGGCCTGATTCTCCTCTCATACCAATTTAACACTGAGTTAACTCCACTGACTGTTGTGTAGATACTATTGATCCAGCCTCCACTGAAATCAATGAGCGTCTTTCCACTAGCTCCAGGGGGAATTGGGTCAAGCCTTTTCGCTGGCTTAAGTAGGAGAAGAACCAGCCCCTATGAGCCAGCTCTTCAGCTGGTGTAAACTGACATAGCTCCAGTGTAGTCTGTGTGAACCAGTTCAGGAGTTGGCTTTATGTCTTTGTTTTGAGCTTATTACTGTTTTCTATTTGATTTAATTGTTCTTAGATCGTAACGAATGGTTTGGACAGACCTGTTCAGTCACCTCCTCTGTCCCACCACCTCACACAAAGTTGTTCCCAAACAGACAGTAGGAGGTACTTGTCATCAAGTCCTTCTGCCTGCCAAAAGCATAGAGAAAGTTTTCCAGCATCTCTCCCAGTCCATCTACTAAAATGATCCTGGAAAAGCATTTTTAAAAAGTTATTGCAAAACCAAGCCACAAAGTTTATATAAATCCATATTCAATTTTAAAGCCTAAGTGTTCTCTCTTTTTGTAAGAGGGTGACTTTTTTTAAAAAAATTGCTAAAAGCTCCTTTTGCCCAATAGCAATCAATTAAAACCCCTGTGGTTATTTCTTTGATCGGGCAAATGTCGATCTATAATTCATTCACATCTCTTTTGCTCAAAATGGTTAACTGAAGAAGAAGAAATTGCTAACATTCTGTTTATCTGAGAGCTTGGATAATCATGTGATAAGCAAGCTTAAGATGCACTATTTTAAAAGATATTTCAGGAAAACATTTTTGCAGTAAGATACTCTAAAGTAGAAACATTCATATTCGTAGTATTCTCTATTTTTGGAACAAAGTTCTGGAGATATGGCAATACAGTATGTTGACCTCTCCATTTTTTCTGGCCAACATTTTGAGCCCATCCTGCATCCGAGGGACACCCTAGATGAGAATAATTTGTATATATTATGATGAGCTGAGACATGTCAGGGCAGTTTCGTGCAACTCAACTGGTGCAATGCTGCCCTAAAGGCAACTTAGCTGGCCACTGGCAGATTCCCCCTAACACAGAAGGATCCTCAGGTAACGTAGAGCTGCCACAGCTGCGCCTATGTTCCACTAGCTCCCCAGCCACAGCCAGTGCAGGGGATATGGCTGGGGAATGGCTAGAGCATTCTTGCAACTGCACGATCTCCAGCTTCCATAATGGCAGCCATAATCACTTAGTGCAATTTAGAGCAGCCTGAAGAGTGCTCTACCATGTGCAAGAAGATGGTATTAGGGCGGAGAAGCCCCAGGATCAGGGGGACAGGAAGGTGGCTTAAGTCACCTTTGTACCTATGCCTCCTTAGTTCTGCCAAGCACTTCTCAGCCAGCACTAAGAAGCTGGGCTGGTGTATTCTTCTGTTTTACTGTCATTTATTTAAAATGGGGAACTTTTCACTTGGTGAAAAGAGAAGCAGCACTCAGTTAATAATAAAAATATATACAGTTGTCCGTTCCATTGCATTGCTATGGGGGTGACCTCTTTTGCCATTCCACGGGATCTTGTCTGTACCAAGAAGATCTTTGAGGTGTGCATTTGACCCCAGATGGGGCACCCAAGTAGCTTGACTGACATTTCATTTATTTATGAATGAGTGATCCAATAATATATAATATACAGGCATAAAATCCTTCTAATGAATGATAAATTGCACTATTTTAAACAGTTGTTACACCTTGATGTGGAATACAAAACTACAGATAGCTTGGGAGGGTAAACACATTTTGTGAGTACATTTGATCAAAATGTTCTTTATGTGGAAAAGATGGTTCAAATCTTCTTGTGCCAAATTGTGTCCTCAATTAAGCAGAACTCCCCATCAAGATCAGAGTGAAAACAGGTGCTATAATATGGCCCCTTGTGCCTTTTTAACTTAATTGAGTCAATAGCAATTGATTCATCTTGCATATAAAATACTAAGCTTTCTCCTTAGCTTTTGTTAACTGCTGCGTGGTGAATGGCAGCAGCAAATTGATTGCAGTCTTGTAATAATTAATGAGTGCAAGCAGCTGTCATCATGGTAAGTAATATGAAAGCGAAATGGTCATAGAAAATTTACGCTCCTATTACCAATAGTCTCTTGCTACACACAAAACAAAAATCCACATTAGCGTAAACTGCCAGGATTTATATATAAAACCCTTTATCAATTATATGAAAACATCCTGAGATGTAAATATTTAAAAGCATTGGTAGGTCTGATTTCAATTCAAACCTTTATTACCCTATAAAATAGTTGTGTTTCCATTATTTTAAATATCTTTACACAGAGATTGAATGGTAGTAACTGTACCTTCCCTAATCCTACACATTCAAGTACTTCTCAGCCAAGGAATGTATTTTCCTCCTTTGTCCTCTAAGGATGTATTACTGTGTGCTTTCAAGTCTCACACAGATATATGTGCATCTAGTCCATCTAAGAACAACACAAATAAATCACTGTGTATTGTATCTGTGTCACCGACTAACCCTTAAAATATATTTACAGCTTCTTTTCATCCTGTCTCTCATAACTCAGGATCAGGGTTAAAGAAAGAATGTTTCCATATTGATAGGAAGTTAAGCCATGATTTTTCAAAAACAGGAACCTAAAATGTAGGCTCCTAAATCCATACTTAGGCACCTAAATAGACAGCCAGATTTTCAAAGTGCTGAGCAATAACAAGATGGCCAGTACTTCTGGAAGTTCAGCCACTCAGTCAGATGCTTATTTATGGATTTAGGAGCATAAGTTTAGGCTGCTTCATTTTTTACTTATTTTTGTCTCTTTTTCCCTCAAGAAAGCAAATATCTATCAAGTTCTCCATTTTTAAAACAATGAAAATTTCTGTCCCCTCCCCAGTAAATTATCCTGCTTGGATTCAGAAATGTACTTTAGATAATAAGCTTTCCTGACTTTGTTCTGAGTATGTTATTTATCTTTTGTAGGTATCTGGCCATTGTCCACCCACTCAAACCACGAATGAATTATCAAACAGCTACTTTCCTAATTGCTTTGGTCTGGATAGTCTCCATACTCATTGCGATACCATCTGCATATTTTGCGACTGAAACTGTAATATTCATAGTAAAAAATCAGGAGAAAATATTTTGTGGCCAGATTTGGCCAGTTGACCAGCAAATGTATTATAAATCCTACTTCCTCTTCATCTTTGGCATTGAATTTGTTGGACCCGTAATCACAATGACCCTGTGTTATGCCAAGATTTCCAGAGAGCTTTGGTTTAAAACTGTCCCAGGGTTCCAGACAGAACAGATCAGAAAGAGGCTCCGGTGCAGAAGAAAAACAGTCATGGTACTTATGTGTATCCTAACAGCCTATGTCCTCTGCTGGGCCCCATTCTATGGATTCACAATCGTCCGTGACTTTTTCCCCACAGTCTTTGTGAAAGAGAAGCATTACCTTACAGCCTTTTACATAGTTGAGTGCATTGCCATGAGCAACAGCATGATCAACACTATGTGCTTTGTAACTGTAAAGAATAACACCATGAAGTATTTGAAGAAGATCATGTTGCTTAGGTGGAGATCTACATACAACAGCAGCAAATCGAGTGTAGATTTAGACATTAAAACTAGTGCAATGCCTGTCACAGAAGAGGTAGACTGCATAAAATTAAAGTAATTTCTTGTGGTTCTATTGTCATGACATATATATTCCGTGGGGGGAGAGGGGTTGCCTCAGAAAATTCTCTTTTTCTGTGATGCTATCTACTAATGGAGAGAACACTGGACTATGAGTCAGTAGACCATGGCTCTATTCCTGACTATGCCAGTGACCTTCTGTCCCAACACTCTTTGCCTCAGTTTCCCCATCTGTAAAACTGGAACAGTGACACTTCTCTTTTGTAAATCCCTTTGCGATTTAGGAATGGCAAGTGCTATATAAGAACAAGGTTGTATTGTCTGGGTCTGAAATTCCCCTGTCTCTCCTAGCAATGATGCTGAAAATTCCCTCCATTTCCCCTTAACTCTGGATGTGACCTTTGACCTCTTCCAGCCCTTAACCTTTGCCTTTAAGGCACTCATCCTTCCCCACACATATCCTCTCCACCTCGCTAAGGTGGGAAGCAAGCCTTTACTGCTTTATGGTACTCCTTATCCTCTCAAAATGTCCAGGCTCCTTCAAGTACCCAAGCACCTAGCAACCCGCTGTCATTTCAACCCCACACAGCCTCCTGATCCACAGCATAGCCTCCTGCCACCAGGCCCGTTTTCTACCATTTCCTGCTCTAGCAAAGAGCCTGAGTCCTTTACTGTGGCATCCTGTATAGAACACTTTGATCTCCTCCCTCTTTGTACATTTATGCAGAATGTTACTTTGCTCTTGTATACCTGAAAATGGAATGGCTCCATTTTCCCACTGGCATGGAGGAGTTTTTCCTCACCTGCTTAGGGCCAGATTCTGTCACCCTCATCGATGTTATGACCATCATACTCCAAGAGCAGGCCCATTCATTTCAATAGGACTACTTTCTGAGTAAGGAGCTATTTAGTGGTTAAAATTCACCCTTGTGCACATTGCCTAGCCATCCCTTCAATTCCATGTATGCCCTTAAAATAGGGTTTGAGTGGGACATTATAGTGTATAGGGCTTGTGCTGGCCCTCTGCAAAAGGGTGAATTTCACCCACTGTGAGTAAGGGAGATAGAATCTGTCCCTCTATGAACCCGTCACTGATTTGCTGTTTGACTGTCACTTGTTATCTGTGTAAATGTAGCAAAATCATGCACCATGCAACATGTCCAGATGAATTCTGTGTGATCTTCTTTAATTCCATCTTTATCATTCAGTTTTTGTACAGCACAAGGATCGGTGTATCTTTTAATTAGTAACTGTGATTATACAGATAATGTCAGTGAAGTACATTCATTTAAGCTCCAGTCATTACACTTCATGAATTTTCATGTATTGAAATCAAGGCTTTTCTACTAAGCTGCAGAACGCTTGTCATTTTTGTGTGATTGATACTGCCGCCCTTTGAAGTAAACTGCTTTTGTAAATAATTCGTCTATTTGTGAATTTGAAGTGAACAGAAATGTCTGTTACTTAATAAAACAATAAATGAAGGAATCCGAGCAGCATTCAAGATTATTTTTAAGAAAATTGCTTTTCATACTCAAATTTTTTTACATCAGAGAATGGACTAAAATGTCAATAATCCCATTTTGGTAGCAAGGATCAGTGGTGCTGGGATGGGGTGGAGCAGACCCAGAGGCCACTGCTGGAGGTCTCAGGGTCCTGCCACAACCATCTCAGGAAAGGAGCAGTTGAGCTAAGTTCTCCAAGCTGCCTAGATAGACTGCACAGGAAGCATTCAGTCAATCTGGGGAAGGCTTCAAGGAGCTAGCCAATCAGAGGGTTGCAGAATAGTATAAAAGGAGCTGCAGTGCAGACCAGAGTCAGTGGATTGCAGATGGTGCTCTATGCTGGCCAAAGAGAACTGCAGCACCACAGACAGCTCAGTGCTGGGAGGGTCTGGGGGAGCAAGAAAGATCTGGCTGGCTGCTAGGCATGAACATAGAAGAGTCCTGAGATAGGGCTGATGAACTGATGAAGGCAGGGGCCATGGGGTAGTGGCCCAAGGAACTGAAAGCAGTTTAGTTAGAGCCGTGGTTCTCAACTTATTTACCATTGTGGGCTACATATGTGGCCCAGAATATATATACTACCTGTATTGCCCTGAGGATATCACATGGACCACATCTGTGATTGGGCCACAAGTGGCCTGCAGACCGTGTGTTGAGAACCACTGAGTTAGAGGGATCTGAAGGTGTGTGGCAGCTATTCTTAGGGTCCCTGGGCTGGGACCCAGAGTAATGGGTGGACCTGGGTCTCCCCCCAGTTAGAGAATGATAAATCCCCAGAAAGGGATCTGAACTTTAAGAGGACCAGCTGGAGAGATGGGGGGCCAGAACAGACCAGAGTGAGCAAAAAGTCTCCTGGAGGAAGCCCTGGGGACATGGCCTCCTACCAGGGCCAGGAGCACTTAAAGGCTTGTTGGACTAATATCCCAGAAGGGGTCTGTTTGAATTGTGTTCCATACAGACTGTAAGTCACTCAGCCGGAGGGCTGAGTCAGTGGAAACTACCAGAGAAACTGCCAGAAGGGGTCACCATAAACAGAGGAGTGGAGACACACCTGACCAGAAGTGGACACTTGCAAGAGGTGGGTGCCATGCCATTGCAGATGTGAACAAGTATGTCTAATAGAAGTAATATAGAATAGAGAGTTTAAGACCAGAAGGGTTTAAGGCCATCTAATCTGACTTCCTGTATCACAGGCCACCAAAGCCCCCTAGCACCAACATACTAAACCCAACAACCAAAATTAGACCAAAGTATTACAGCCTACAGGAGACTAAACTATTGTGTGCCACAGAGAGAATAGGAGGGGCCAAGATCCTTGAGGCCCCTGCAATGGCAAGGAAGTGATAAAATGAGACACCCATATAATCCCGAGAAGTGACACATGCCATGCTGCAGAGGAAGGCAAAAAATACCCAAGGTATTCAAATTCTCCTATAATTATCTGCACGTATTAAAGCCCGAGTACTATAGAGGGCCTTACAGCCATGTTCACACGCTTTTAGTATGAAAACTTATTAAACACACTTTTTAGAGTACAGTTTATGGCTTAGAAATGTATTAAATCCATTTATTTCACAGACCTGCATAGAAATCTGAAAGGTTGGGGATTGTTTACTTACTAACTAAAAACCTGAGGGCTACCATATTATGTTTATAGAATCCGACTATAAGGCCAGAAGGAACCACCCAACCATCTAGTCCAGTGATACTCAGACCTCAATGGGTTCAGGAACCAAATTAGCGATCAACATTACCCAAAAGAGCCACAGTAGAGTGAATTCATTGTTTCATTCACTATAGTACTATATATTCATATTTAAACAGTATGACAAGGGCAGTATTTAGAATGTTATATATATAATATTCTCAGAGCAAAATGACCGATCAAGTATAATTATTATCCTGATTGGTTAATAATTAAAATCATACCATGTTTTAATGGCACGTGCTGCAAAGAGCCACAGGAAACACATCAAAGAGCCGTTTGAAGCTCACAAGCCTCAGTCTGAGTATCACTGATCTAGTCTGACCTCCTGTATATCACAGGCCACCAACACCACCCTGCACCTGAACACTAGGCCCAACAACGTCAGTGAATTCTGGCAGGAGTGCATCCCCTTCGAGTGGGCTCCAGGGACCTTCTACCAAGACTGCTAATGACACTTTTCTGGGATATTTGCACTGGAAACATTCCAGAAAATCCAAGCTGTGTCCATACTTACCCTGGTAAGAGGAGACATCATAGGAGGGGTAATTTAGAATCTCTGGTCCTGGCTCTTGAAGGTATTATTCAAGTGATGCAGTTCAATCAGTTAGGGCTGGGGGAGGACACAAAAGCCAACTCCCAAATTCTGTATCCAATCCCTAACATAAATTGGAGCAGATGGAGTTGAAAAACTGGGTTACATCAGAAGCTTCAACCTTTACTGTGGAGTAGTTACTGTAGGACAGAGTAAGTTCTTAACCCATAATGGTTCCAGTGTGGGATCCAAAAAGTTATCTTGACAACAAATGTATACTGATTTCATTACTTAGGGCTTCTTTACATGTTGGGGTAACGAGTCACTCCTTACCACTGGGCATACATGTTTAGTGTACCTGTAACCACCGAGCCAGGATGCTAAGACTGTGCCTTGAAGGCAATAAACCTGGCTGAGTGCCTTTGTCACCAAACTGTGCCTGTGGTCTTTCTTTGATTAACAGCGAGATCAGCTGAATTAGCAGGCTGCACTGGACACTGGAGCTCCAAGGACAGACGCACTGAACAGTGTTACCAAAGTAACAACATTCCAACCTTCTACACTTAAAGGCATTAGGCACTCAACTCCTCTTGAAAGTCAATGGTATTTGGGTGCCTTATTCCTACAGGCCCCTTTGAAGATCCAGCCTGGAAACTTTGCATACACTTAAGTTATGTTGATTTACACTGACACACAAAATCTGGAAAGTTCTGCTGGCAAAACATCTGCCTCTTTTATTTCATTCAACTCTTTAAACAGCTAACACTGTTGTAATATGGTTGTAATTCACACTGTGTGTAAATCTGTAGTGACTCCCTTTCTTATAGCGGACGTACTCTTGATTTACAATGGTGTAAATGTGAACTGAATCTGGCACAATCATATCTTTCTCTGCTCAAATTGTTGGTGTTTTTTCTAGCAATACTTCTTTGTATACAAAACACTCTACAGGCCAGAATAGAACTGAATTACTCAGACGATTTTTAAAAGGAGAGTTCTGATTGCTTTTTCCATGAGAAGCCAGGCTGTGAATTTCTACAGTGTAATACTGGATCTCGTGTCTTCATGCTACACGCACTAAGGAGATCTCTATTTGGTGGAAGTAAAAAGCAATCCATGCCAAATAAGTACAGCTGTCCAGTATCTCACGTCACTGTTTTTATCTACATTGCCATACCTGTAATACATTTTTATGTTACCGTACCCGCTGCAAAAAAGTGCCTAGTATAACACTTTGCGATCCGTCATGCTGATGGGTGAGCTGAAAGTAATAATTTAAGATGACTGTAATATCCAATGATTCTCTCTCCCATTGGTGCAATTGTAGGGAAGATGATGGCACAGAAGAGTGCAGCCCGTGTAGACGTACCTGCGTTACCTTTGATCGAGCTAGATCAAATAACAATAGCAACGAAGCCGAGGCCGCACGGGCTGCACAAGCCCACTTAGAACCCTCAAGGGGCTAGCCCAAACTGCTGCAGCTTATTGTCATTCAAGCTGGCTAGATGAAAGGTAGCTCAGGTATGTCTACCGGTGCTTCAGTAACACCTCTGATTGCAGTGGAGACCCTTAGAAAGAAAAAATATTTCCTCCATAGCAACTGAATCAGAGGTAGCTGATGTCCTAAAATAAGCAGTGGGGCTACAGGAACCTTCCCCCGTCCCTCTCTTCCCCCCGCCCCATTCTTCCCCTGGGGATTGGCCAAATTTTAAAATGATAAAATTGGGACATCGGTTGGGGGCAATCAATGAGGTATCACGGGGAGGGTACCACCTCTTCCCTCTCCCACCACAATGAAGAACTAGGACACTTCAGAAAATGGTGAGTGGGAGAAGAAGTATTCATCCCTTTGAATCTCCCTTTTTTTTCCTTCTTCCAGTCATGTTCTAATGTTCTGTTCTCTTCATATTGTCTTCTCCTCTACACCCTTCTCACACACATTCCATACTCTCACCATCCTCCCACAGTAAATGTAAAGAGTTGCACAGAGGAAACTGTTTCCATTGCACAAGTTTGGTCCTATAAAACCCTGGAACAAGGCTACCTATTGAGTGCCGTGTACCAGCACATTCTGTATTAATTCAACAAATCCATAAAGCGCTCTCGCAACATCCATCCCCGCTCACACATTTACTCACCTAAGTCTCCTCCACTTAAGTCTATCATTCCAGCCCATTTCCCCTTCCCACTTCAAAAACCTACTTTTCCCCCACGACTCCCCTCAGCTCTCTCTGTTGTGCAGTGGCCTATTATATTCTGTTGTCCAAAGTAGGTGAAATGCAACAAAAGCCTATTGTATATAATTATTGATAAAATGAGCAAAAGTTTCTGGCAGTAAGAATGGTATAAACTGGATGGATTTGAGATAAAATAACTGATATGGGGTCTGGTAAGATCATAGATTGGCATAATAATGAGCTGACGGATTTTAGAAAGGGAAGGAAATGTTTATAACTGTGATCACCTGCAATATGTTTTGATTAGGTAATCCTCGTACAGGGAGTTTGCCACCATTTTCTGACCTTCCAGTTTTGAGTGGTCCGTTGGGAACTTCCTTAAACTAAGTTCAACCTCACCATCATGCTGACTACCTTCCTGGGGCCCTGGAATATACTATCATACCATTGGGCCTTCATTGTTCTGATTAGACCACACAATCTCCAATACAAGACAGATTCTCTTTCTACCCATCTTGTGTCACCACTAATGCAGCTGTGCAACATCGATCACCAACTGCCTTTATTATCACAACTCATGGGTGTTAACAAAAATTTTGGATCTACTAGGAGGATTAGTTAAAAGTGTGTGTATGAGAGAGAGAAAATAAGGAACTTAAACCTTACAAGAAAGAACAAAAAAGTTAAATTGTTTAAACTCTGGGACTAAAATAGCCTTGACATAGTGTCCCTTCAACCAGGCAACAATTCATGCATACTATATGTCTACCAGATACCCAGACATCTGGATAAACCAAGGACACATTAATGAGGTCTGACTATATTCAGAATAGTCTAGTTCTTGGTACATGCAGCATTTGCATCTGTCCTCTTTACAGCTGCCTCAACTTAAACTATCTCAGTGCAAAAGGATCTTCGCAAATGCCACCAAGCTTTACATCCAATTACACGCTATTTAGACCTAAATCAAATATTAATACTCTGCTCTAATGGTAGAAACAATAAAATTTTCAAACACATTAATACAAATATTCCAATCATTTTTACAGTAGGGCAGGACTGACAAAGCAGTGCTCAGATCTAGAACTGGATTACGTGTACACCAAGGTTCATTGTTTGGGTTCAAGGATAAACCAGGGTAGTATTTGTTTTTGTGCTGGATGGCCCTAAACTACCAGAGAAGTCTTTGAGTACCTGAATGGCAAAGATATTACTGAAAAGGTGTTGCCATGTAAGGCACCCTTTCTGTTAGGTGTGGCTAGATAACAGCAAGAGTCCACCTTTGCATTGAGTTGTCAGGTTCGGTTGGCAGGCCCAATGGACAATTTACTGTCGGATGTGTGACTCTTGTCCATGTAAGCACTGATAAAAATCTCCACACTCCTTTTTATGGACCCAATCCTCCAAATCTATGGCTTGATCCTTCTGCCTTTGAGGGATTGATAGTTAATTGGAGTTTCGCTACTGACTTCAATGGGAGCCGGAGCAAGTCCTTGTCACATTCACTGTCTCAAGCAGAAACACAAGACACAATTAGAGCCCAATCCTGCAAGGTTTTCAGAGCCTCCTGAAGGGCTCTCAACTCCCACTGAAGTTAACAGAAGTTTAAACTGCTCAGCACCTCTCAGTGGTATCCATTGCCTTGCACAATAGGGCCCCCAATATCCCCAGAGATACCCCAGGCCTAAACAATTATACGCCTGAAAGAAAAACACAGGATTCTTACTCTGTGTTGAAATATAATTTTTAAAACCTGTATTAACTCTCAAAGAAGTAACACTTTTTCCCATAAGGGTATACATGAACTCCATATGGGAAAGCTTCTTTGTGGAGGCCTTATGCCCTAAGGGAGGTATTTTCTCATAGAGTTTTCAAGGACTTCAGCCTTCCTATAAAGCAAATCACCATCCTTAACCAAGGCAGCAGAGAGGTTCTGGCAATCTCACACTGATGAATATTAACAGTATCAGGAGTATTTCTATTTGCCGTTTGAGCACTTTTTAAAAAAATCTATTGCACTCAGATGAGGGGCTAGAGCACCTAGTTTATATTCCAGTGTTGCTATTTTTAGACTCTCAAGTGCTTTAATAGTCTGAAGTAGCATTTCAAGGAGAAACTTGCAAGAGTTGCATCTTGCAGTCACACCTAGAGACACAGAGTCCTCTTCTAGCCCAGGTTTTGAAAATGACCTACAGTGGGGAAGGTGAGGCATCTCCTTAGTGATTGCCTCTCCTTTTAGCATTGTGCCAGGTTGCCAGGCAGGAATGACTGTGCCACAGTTCCCTGCTCCTACTTCTGTCTTATTTGGGCTCCCTTCAGCACCCCATCATAACTGCCACAAATATTCCAATATAACTGAAACTTTATGCCCAGTAATTAAACTAATCAAGCCTTAAGGACCATCCCAGACATCATAACTCAAAGTGAAAAAGCTGATAGAACAGGAGCTTTGATAGAAAAAGAAAAGTCAAGCCTTGTTTATACCCGACTCCAGCAACAATCCAGAACCACAACACAAAACCATGGCGACTTTTAAACAACCAAATTCATAACTGTTATAGTCATGGCATAAACAGAGAGAAGTTGGATAAAAACATAAATATTCTTCCTGGAAGTTTTATTTCATAGAATTTAGACCAATAACACAGAAATCAGAGAGAGAAAGCAGGCTGCTCCCTAAAACAGAGACACAATTCACCGCACCTTACTCTAAGCTGTCTGTCCCCTGAATTGACTGATTGCATGCTTCCCTAGAGAGCCCACTGGCCTGCAAGCAGGACAAGGAAAACCCCTGAGATGTTGAAATGATAGATCACAATTTTAACAAAGTTTTCAATACACCACAATAACATTCATTAAATCCACTGTATTTACTAATGTCAGATCCCCGCCCCTTTCCAGCGTCTGATTCTGCATCCATTGAAATCAATGGTAAAACTCCCACTGACTTCAACAATATAAGATCAATCCAATTTCTGAAGCTCATTCTTGCTCCCAAGCAGAAAGGACATGCTGAGGAAGGCAGATGTATGACATAGAAATGGTGTACAGAGCCTTGGTATTGTGAACTCCCCTTGCCAACTGATACTCAAGGATGAGTTGGTGAGGAGATGCAGATCATGGCAGGAAGCAACATCAGAGATTAGCATTCAAGGGAGCCCTACAGATCTAAGCTCTTGCTCCCATTTTTGGAGGGCAGCAGCAGCAACTACTTTAGGAAGAGGAGTCATTTTTATACTCACTACCCCTACTGTGGAAGTGGGCACAAGAGAAGGGATTAGGGCAGAAGCCCAAGCGTATCAATCTTTCCCCTGGATCTCTCCTTGAATGCTGTTGTACATTTAAATAATATAGATCCTGGCAGATCACATTAATACTTGTGATTCCTGCTCTCAGGAGGCTAATATCAGCATTCAGCTTTTTTCAATCTGCAGCCCAAGGCTATAGTTCATAAAGCTAGTTTAAATGTATTTAATTTAGCAGAAACACAAGAAACCTACAGGCCAACACGCTGTAAGACATTAGCTTAAGTAGTTAGCATAAGGCTTTAAGGCCTATGAGCCTTAGTAAAGAACAGATTTATCAGACACATAGATGAACATGATTTGTTGAGGAAGAGTCAACATGGTTTTTGTAAAGGGAAATCATGCCTCACCAATCTACTAGAATTCTCTGAGGGGGTCAACAAGCATGTAGACAAAGAGGATCCGGTAGATAAGTGTATTTAGATTTTCAGAAAGCCTTTCACAAGGTCCCTCACCAAAGGCTCTTAATCAAAGTAAGCAGTCATGGGATAAGAGGGAAGGGCCTCTCCTGGATCAGTAACTGGTTAAAAGATAGGAAACAAAGGGTAGGAATAAATGGTCAGTTTTCAGAAAAGAGAGAGGTAAACAGTAGTGTCCCCCAGGGGTCTGTACTAGGACCGGTGCTGTTCAACATACTCATAAATGATCTGGAAAAAGGGGTAAACAGTGAGGTGGCAAAATTTGCAGATGACACAAAACTACTCAAGATAGTTAAGTCCAAAGCAGACTGCAAAGTGTTACAAAGGTTTAAATTAGCTGGCACAACTCAAGAAAGATCTTGGAGTCATTGTGGATAGTTCTCTGAAAACATCCACTCAATGTGTAGCAGCAGTCAAAAAGGCTAACAGAATGTCGGGAATCATTAGGAAAGGTATAGATAAGACAGAAAATATCATATTGGTTCTATATAAATCTATGGTATACCCATATCTTGAATACCGTGTGCAGATCTGGCTACCCCATCTCAAGAAAGATATATTGGAATTGGACAAGATACAGAAAAGGGCAACAAAAATGATTAGGGATATGGAACAGCTTCCATCTGAGTAGAGATTAATAAGACTAGGACTTTTCAGCTTGGAAAAGAGATGACTAAGGGGGGATATGATAGAGGACTATAAAATCATGACTGGTGTGGAAAAAGTAAATAAGGAAGTGTAATTTACTCCTTCTCATAACACAAGAACTAGGGCTCACCAAATGAAATTAATAGGCAGCAGGTTTAAAACAAACAAAAGGAAGTATTTCTTCACACAACTCACAGTCAACCTGTGGAACTCCTTTCCAGAGGATGTCATGAAGGCCAAGACATTAACTGGGTTAAAAAAAAACTAGATAAGGAGGATAGGTCCATCAATGGCTATTTGCCAGGATGGGCAGGGACAGTGTTGCCAGCCTCTGTTTGCTGGGAATGGGCAACAGGGGATGGATCACTTGATGATTACCTGTTCTATTCATTCCCTCTAAAGCACCTGGCATTGGCCACTGTTGGAAGACAGGATACTGGGCTGGATGGACTATTGGTCTGACCCAGTATGGCCGTTCTTATGTTCTTAGCATAAGTGAGTTACTCAGTAGTAACCCGGAGCTTCTGGGAATATTTTGCTTAAATGATTTTTGCTAAAAGCTTGTATAAAATGATACCAGGTTACCGCAGGAAATCAAACTGACGCCATCTTTGGATATTTTAGGATAAGAACATCCACAAATGCATAATCACAAACTTGCTTGGGCAACAAGTTTACATATATGATAAATTTAGATTAATAATATATTAATCTATAGAATAAGGACACCCTGACATTATTAGGGTGAGGAAGTCAGCTATGGACAAAAGAGGCCAGGCATTTATATGAATGTTCATAGCAGCCACCAAACCCTATAATAAGTCCAGCCACCATCAAGCCTCAAGATCTTGACTATCGGACTTGCTTGGCATTCCGGAGACACGGTAGGCAGTAGGTCTCTGTGAGAAGAATGTGAGTATGGGTAAGGGGCAGTTTACACCCATTGAAACTCTGGGAAATTCCAGGCCAATGGCTCTAGCATTTTCTGTTGGGCTGTTTTTAGATATTGTGAATGGGACAGCAATCTTTGAGTTTAGTCATTTAAATTTTGGGGCATACAGATGCATCCACATGAGATCTTTTCTTTAAATCTAAACACTGAAAATCATTCTAATCTAGTATCCTGTGGTTCCCCCCTCTCTTAAGTAAGTCAGTCAATTTCCCTAAATGCTAGAGCCATTGGCCTGGAAAAAAATAATATGAAATCTCCTGACATAGGTCACAACATGACTCTGTGCTCTGAAAAAATAAATCAGTTCAGTTCAAAATGAAACAACTTAATTAGCAGTGGAGGCTCAAGGTCACTTACTGTATGGCTGGGCCACGCTGATTGTAAGCATCAAAAACTACGCACAGTGACTGGGATGGAAAACTAACTACAATAAAGATGAACTTGCCTCAATATATTTATAGCATTCTTTAAAATAGAACTGTTCATATATCATAGTACTGGGCTAATTTTTGCCACATTTAATCATGCTGAGTAGTAGCACCTGTCTCCGGGAGTTGTCCTATTAAAATTAATGGGACCACTTGCACAATAAGGAAACACTCAATGTGGGTAAGGACAAGGGCAGAATGAGGCTCTTAGAAATCACATATCACTGAAAGCAGAATTTTATGTTTCTAACCAATCTTTCTATCAATGTGTAATACAACCATAGAATCATAGAAAGGTGAGGCTGGAAGGGGCCGTGAAAAGTCATTAAGCCCAGCCTCCTGTGCTCAGGCAGGGCCAAGTGTACCTAGACCATCCCTGACAGGTGTTTGTCTATGCCTGTTTTTTAAATCCTCCAATGGCAGGGATTCCTTCTCTTACAATGACAATTCCAATGACAGTAGCTATATGGTATCAAATGAGGAAGATTTCAAAGTGCATTATTAGTCATTGAAAAGAAGCAAGGAGCTTTGCTGCAAGGATTATCTCTCCCTCTTCTTGCCTCTCCTATGCAGGTGAAATCAAGTGGGATGCACAGGAACTGTGCTAGGCTGGCACCAATAGTGGTACTAGCTTCCCCCTGTCCTGGGCTGGAAGAGTTGGCACGAGTGTGGCTTCACAGCCCCAGCTTCACCCTTTGCCAATGGCATTGAGCCAGCCTTGAGAACCCAGTCTGCACACCGTAACCCAGTGCTGGAACTCCACCTCTTGCATGCGATTTCGAGAAGTATGTCTGAATCAGCCAGAATCCCTCCAGAGACTCCTGCAGCTCAGCTCCATCATCCGCCTCAAGTGCTGTAGCTCACGAAAGCTTATGCGCAAATAAATTGGTTAGTCTCTAAGGTGCCACTAGTACTCCTTTTCTTACCACAAGCAGTGTGACCGGTGGCTTAAAGCCTCAGTTTGGCCATTAACTTACTAATGAGGAATAGTCAATTTTCATGCTAAAATCTTTTGTGAAATCTGCAGGATAGTATTTTGTTAACAATGGACAGTATGATCCAGATTTATCTTAAATTCTCTATTCCTCTGCTCAGTAGATGGACTTCAAGGGTAAAGTCAATACCACTTGGCAGAAACTATCTTCTTTCTCTTCCTTCCTCCCTTCTGGATCAACCCTTACTCCCCTCCTTCTTCCCTGTGATACTTCTCCCCATCTATGGGACTCCCATCTCTCTCTCTCTTTTGCAATGCACCTCTAAGTCCACAGACTCTCTTTGTTTCATCTCATTCACTCCCACTCCTTGATTTCCCTTGCGTGCTCACACAATCCCTCCCTTTCCTTGGGCAGTCTCATCCAAACACCCCCCTTCTTGATGAAAGTATCCTTCGACCTCACCTGCCTCTCTAATCAAGATCCCATCTCCCTGCTACCCCCTGCCTCCACATTCCTTGAGTGGACTATTTCTGCACTCTTGAAAGCCTTTCCTCCATCTCTCTCTCACACCTCACTTTATGTTGCCTTCTTCACTGCACTGTGCTCTCATCAGCGTTACTAATTACCTCATTTGCCCAACCTGAATAGCCTTTTTCTCTCCCCTCCTTGGTCTCCACTTATATTCAGCCTTTGAAAGGGGTGATCATTCTCTCTGATTTTCTAAAGTACAGTGCTCTCCCGTGCCCTCATCCTACACTGGGATCTTTGCACGCAGATCGCTGGGGAGGCTCCATACAGGTACAAAGGACCACTCACATAAATGAGCTTGCAGAATTTCCTCTCAACTCCCTGGTTGCTCCTACAGCATTCCCTCCCGTCACCCCCCCGGCCCAGGACTGTCTTAATTTCCTGTTTTCAACAGGCTCTTACCTCCTTAGTAAATGCCCCCTAGTATCCACCCTAACAGTGGCTCTAAACATTCACAACTAATACCACACTCATCATGAGATAAAGCCTCATATGAAAGTAAAAGGAGTTGAGGGCCCAGCAACACTGTATAAATAGAGGTATTATATAAAGACCTGCCATAAGATTCAAGTTCTTGGTTTAATAATGATTATGAAAGAAAAATAATACATAAAACCTGTAAAACCATAATAACTGTCCTAAATGCCAGTTGTATCATAGAATCATAGAATCATAGAATATCAGGGTTGGAAGGGACCCCAGAAGGTCATCTAGTCCAACCCCCTGCTCGAAGCAGGACCAAGTCCCAGTTAAATCATCCCAGCCAGGGCTTTGTCAAGCCTGACCTTAAAAACCTCTAAGGAAGGAGATTCTACCACCTCCCTAGGTAACGCATTCCAGTGTTTCACCACCCTCTTAGTGAAAAAGTTTTTCCTAATATCCAATCTAAACCTCCCCCATTGCAACTTGAGACCATTACTCCTCGTTCTGTCATCTGCTACCATTGAGAACAGTCTAGAGCCATCCTCTTTGGAACCCCCTTTCAGGTAGTTGAAAGCAGCTATCAAATCCCCCCTCATTCTTCTCTTCTGCAGACTAAACAATCCCAGCTCCCTCAGCCTCTCCTCATAAGTCATGTGCTCTAGACCCCTAATCATTTTTGTTGCCCTTCGCTGGACTCTCTCCAATTTATCCACATCCTTCTTGTAGTGTGGGGCCCAAAACTGGACACAGTACTCCAGATGAGGCCTCACCAGTGTCGAATAGAGGGGAACGATCACGTCCCTCGATCTGCTCGCTATGCCCCTACTTATACATCCCAAAATGCCATTGGCCTTCTTGGCAACAAGGGCACACTGCTGACTCATATCCAGCTTCTCGTCCACTGTCACCCCTAGGTCCTTTTCCGCAGAACTGCTGCCTAGCCATTCGGTCCCTAGTCTGTAGCGGTGCATTGGATTCTTCCATCCTAAGTGCAGGACCCTGCACTTATCCTTATTGAACCTCATCAGATTTCTTTTGGCCCAAACCTCCAATTTGTCTAGGTCCTTCTGTATCCTATCCCTCCCCTCCAGCATATCTACCACTCCTCCCAGTTTAGTATCATCCGCAAATTTGCTGAGAGTGCAATCCACACCATCCTCCAGATCATTTATGAAGATATTGAACAAAACCGGCCCCAGGACCGACCCCTGGGGCACTCCACTTGACACCGGCTGCCAACTAGACATGGAGCCATTGATCACTACCCGTTGAGCCCGACAATCTAGCCAGCTTTCTACCCACCTTATAGTGCATTCATCCAGCCCATACTTCCTTAACTTGCTGACAAGAATACTGTGGGAGACCGTGTCAAAAGCTTTGCTAAAGTCAAGAAACAATATATCCACTGCTTTCCCTTCATCCACAGAACCAGTAATCTCATCATAAAAGGCGATTAGATTAGTCAGGCATGACCTTCCCTTGGTGAATCCATGCTGACTGTTCCTGATCACTTTCCTCTCATGTAAGTGCTTCAGGATTGATTCTTTGAGGACCTGCTCCATGATTTTTCCAGGGACTGAGGTGAGGCTGACTGGCCTGTAGTTCCCAGGATCCTCCTTCTTCCCTTTTTTAAAGATTGGCACTACATTAGCCTTTTTCCAGTCATCCGGGACTTCCCCCGTTCGCCACGAGTTTTCAAAGATAATGGCCAAGGGCTCTGCAATCACAGCAGCCAATTCCTTCAGCACTCTCGGATGCAACTCGTCCGGCCCCATGGACTTGTGCACATCCAGCTTTTCTAAATAGTCCCTAACCACCTCTATCTCCACAGAGGGCTGGCCATCTCTTCCCCATTTTGTGATGCCCAGCGCAGCAGTCTGGGAGCTGACCTTGTTAGTGAAAACAGAGGCAAAAAAAGCATTGAGTACATTAGCTTTTTCCACATCCTCTGTCACTAGGTTGCCTCCCTCATTCAGTAAGGGGCCCACACTTTCCTTGGCTTTCTTCTTGTTGCCAACATACCTGAAGAAACCCTTCTTGTTACTCTTGACATCTCTTGCTAGCTGCAGCTCCAGGTGCGATTTGGCCCTCCTGATATCTTTCCTACATGCCCGAGCAATATTTTTATACTCTTCCCTGGTCATATGTCCAACCTTCCACTTCTTGTAAGCTTCTTTTTTATGTTTAAGATCCGCTAGGATTTCACCATTAAGCCAAGCTGGTCGCCTGCCATATTTACTATTCTTTCGACTCATCGGGATGGTTTGTCCCTGTAACCTCAACAGGGATTCCTTGAAATACAGCCAGCTCTCCTGGACTCCCTTCCCCTTCATGTTAGTCCCCCAGGGGATGTAGAATGGGAAGAAGAGAGACTTACATCAAAGAATAGCTGATAATATTGATGTTAGACTTCATGTTTTCCAGATAATGTGCTGTTAGACATTGGAGGGTGAATGTCATCACCTTTTGTTGACACCAGTGTTTCCATGACTGGCTCCGGATGCATGCTATGTTGCTAAAGCAAGGCTCAGCCATGTACAGTACATTTAATATTTTGCTGCTTCCATTTCACACTTTCTGTCCTAAATATTCATAGCTACAGTGTTCAGCATACACAACATTTCCTGAGCTCTGCTGTGATTAGATAGCATCAGACGGTGTCCAGGCAGACTGACTGGCACCAAACATAACTCATTATTCTGTCAGAAACCTGCCGTGTCACTTTGATGAGAAACAATTTATTCTAGACATTAAACCACAGACTTTTCCCTATAAAATGAAAGGACAAATTCTTGACAGAAATAATTAGCCTAGCGACATGACAGACACCTCTTGGGATGATGCTTCCTCCCTTCTGGCAGAATGTTGTGCATCAATAGTGAGTTGAATTTTTGTTCAGCTTGTACATAATTTAGTGCACATATGGTCTTTAGACTTTGTGTGCCCAAGGCATGCTTTAGACTGTCTGACAGGTTATATCCACATATCTTATCTGACGATGACAAGGTTACATAAACCTCATTCAAACGCTTCTCTTCTATTCAACCCTGTGTGTATACGTGTTTGCTTAAGCAATGTTAAGGGGGTGACTAAAATTCAAAGTAAGAATCGTTGAAACTCTGTGCTGAAAATCCGAGGTGACACACAATCTGCCCTCCACTCATGAGTGATGGCCAAAGAGTCAGTCCTAGAGTCCAGCTTTGAAAAGGACACCACCAATTCGATTTAAAAATATAACAAATATACACGGCCAGGTCCTTAGCCAGTGTAAATTCTATTAGTATCTGTCTCCTCAGCGGCCCAGGCTGCCACGAGCTCATCAAACCTGCCCCCCACTACACTAGATTTCCATAGAGTATCATGTCAAATTCAGTGACTCCACCCTTATGTTTAAGGCACTCGAAGATTTGGTCCCTGTATAGTAAAAGATCATCTAAAGTTCTGGGATAAAGTTATTTCCTGCCCACCCACCCCTTCCTTATCCCCTTTGCCCCTATCCCTTGCAGCTTCCCCCTACCCCAGCCCCATTTCTCCCTCCCACCTGAGCTTCTCATCCATGTCTCCCCGACTCACCTCCTTGTCCCAGCCTCCTGACCACCCAGTCCCAGTGTCTAACCCCATCCCCAGGCTCTTCATCCAAATCCCCTCAACTCAGACTCCTTAGGCTTTCTCCTTGGGCTTCTCGGCCAAGTCCCAGTCTCTCCCCTTGGCTTCCACTCCTACTCTCTGTGGCCAGCCTGTCTGAGTCTCCTCTCGCCAATACTCCACACTCAGTCAGGCTCTTGCCCTTCTGCATTCTAGTTAGGCTGCTTCCATCTTCTCCTTCATACTGCCTGGTGCCAGCAGGGGGAGCATGTGAAAGACTGAGTCTCTCTGCTTTCAGTTCCAATAGCCTGCAACACAATGACCTGCAGCAGCCAGGAAGGATATTTGCAGGCAAAATCCTGCTCAGTCCTGCAGCTCTGTGGGGATGATGCATGCTCTGTTCTGTTGCATTTAGGAGTTGTGAGGGGGTGAATAATGCTCAGTGCAGACAGAATCGTTGGAGAATTTAGCTGCCAGACAATAACAAGCCTTGGAGCATGTGCAAACTGGGATTTTCAGAGGCTCATTTCTCAGCTAAATTTGGGCAGATTTTTATTGGGATGCCGAAAAGCACTCGGCTGATATTAGGGTGCCCTTTTCTTTCCATATTTCAAGTCCCTGCTCCAAAGCATGGAGACATTAGAGCTGCTCCAAAATATGGTTGTAAGAATATTTTTAACATTTTCCCCTAAATTCTTTCTTGGAAATAACTGAACAATTTGCTGAGACCTTCAGAAAAAATCATCCAGAGGCAGACACCTGGCATGCAAAATTTCAGCCAGAACAATTACAATTTGGGAAAGTTATAAGGAACTGAAAACAGAGTCATGTAGGGGGAAGCATAGGGCAACGAACAATATGTTTTACTACCAACTCTGCCTGTAATAATCCAGGTATGGCTGGAGACACTGAAAGGAAGATTCTGCAGTTCTTTCACACACAGATAGTCCCAGGAATTATAAATCTGTTTATATAATTGCCAGTTAGTTACATCTTTAAATATTGAAGGAAGTGGAGATATCTGAAGACAATGGATGGGATTATCAAAAGAGCGCAAGTGATTTAAGTGTACAAGTCTCAGTGATTGTCAATTACCTCAGCACTTTTGGAAATTCCACTCAATATGGTTGTGTAATATAAAGAAAAATTAGATCAGACATGAGTAAGTATTCCTGACAGGAGTTGAGTAAGGTTTGCAGAATCTTGTCCCCAGAGGTGAAAGTAAGTTAAGTGACTTACTGGTACGCTGGGGCCAGCTCTGGCCCCTGAAGGGGCGGGGCCTACGGTGGAAGCGGCGGGGCTGAGGGGGTCAGAGCCAGCCCCAGCCCATCCTGTAAGGTAAGCGCCTCCCCCCTCATTCTCCTCCTCCCCCCCTCCTCCACCGGGGTAGTAGCAGCAGCCCGGGGCTCCGGGGGCTATTTAAAGGACCAGGGCGGCAGAGGCAGCTGAAGCCCCGGCCCTTTAAATAGCCCCTGGAGCCCCCGCTACCCCAGGCCTCTGGGGGCTATTTAGAGGGCCTGCGGCTCCCCTGCTTCTACCACCCTGGTCCTTTAAATAGCCACCGGAGCCCCGCAGCCGCTACGCCAGGGCTCCAGCAGCGGGGCTCTGGAGGCAATTTAAAGGGCCTGGGGCTCCAGCCACTGCTGGGAGCCCCAGGCCCTTTAAATTGTCTCCTGGGGAAGCCGGGCTGCCCCAGTACGGTGCACTGGCTCTTGCGGGTACGCCGTACTGTGGCATACCGGCTTACTTTTACCTCTGCATATCCCTTGTTTTATTAATAGAAAGGAAATTGAAAGTGGTTGCTGGAATTGAAAAGTACAGCTGTGTGAATAACTGATTTTTTGGTCCACTGGCAGATCCAAAAAAATCAAAAATAAATAAAAAATTCAGTGAATAGAAAAGTTAAAAAAAAGTTTAGTTTCAATGTTGAGCTTTTCTTTTTTCTTTTCTTTTTCTTTTTTTTAAAGGATTTTATTTTTTTCCTAATATTGAAGGAAGTTGGAAAACAAAGTCATTTTGAATCAAAAGATCAAAATTCTTTGTTTGAAAAATACTAAAATGAAATACTTAGATATTTTGGGATGTTTTGCTTGTATTCTTCCAAAACAATTCAGCAAAATCAACATGGGTTTGTGGAATGTTTCAGTCGACCCAAATCTGGATTTTTGGCTGAAAAATTTTTGGTTGAAACATTTTCCCCTGCTCTACTGAAAAAGGCAGTTTAGCTTGTAGCGATAAGCAGGAGGGAGAAGGAGCTTTTATAGTCCAAGAACCATAAAAAGGAGGAAAATATTAGATAGGTTACTAAACAACTAGTACTTCATGGCTGAGATTGTCAGAGCTGTCTAAAGGATTTGACTCCCTCAGGGAACTGATGGGCAGAATCCCCTGGGAGGGTAATATGAGGGGGAAAGGAGTCCAGGAGAGCTGGCTGTTTTTTAAAGAAGCCTTATTGAGGGCGCAGGAACAAAGCATCCTGATGTGCTGAAAGAAGAGCAAATATGGCAGGTAACCAGCTTGGCCTAACAGAGAAATCTTCAGTGAGCTTAAACACAAAAAGGAAGCTTACAAGAAGTGGAAACTTTGACAGACGATTAGAGAGGGGTATAAAAATATTGCTCGAGCATGCAGGGGTGTAATCCAAGGCCAAAGCACAACTAGAGTTGCAGCTAGCAAGGGATGTGAAGGGTAACAAGAAGGGGTTCTACAGGTATGTTAGCAACAAGAAGAAGGTCAGGGAAAGTGTGGGACACTTACTGAATGGGTGAGGCAACCTAGTGACAGATGATGTGGAAAAAGCTGAAGTACTCAATGCTTTTTTTGCCTCAGTCTTCACAGGCAAGGTCAGCTGCCAGATTGCAGCACTGGGCAGTACAGTATGGGGAGGAGGTGAGCAGCCCTCAGTGGTGAAAGAACAGGTTAAGGACTATTTAGAAAACCACAAGTCCATGAGGCCAGCTGTAATGTATCCAAGTGTGCTGAGGGAGTTGGCTGATGTGATTGCAGAGCCATTGGCCATTATCTCTGAAAACTCATGGCGCTCGGAGGAGGTCCCAGGCAATTGGAAAAAGGCAAATACACTGCCCATCTTTTAAAAAGGAAAGAAGGAGAATCCGAGGAAATATAGACCAGTCAGCCTCACCTCAATCCCTGGACAAATCATGGAACAGATCCTCAAGGAATCCATTTTGAAACACTTGGAGGAGAGGAAGGTGATCAGGAACAGTCAACGTGGATTCACCAAGGGCAAGTCATGCCTGACCAACCTGATTGCCTTCTATGATGAGATGACTGGCTCTGTGGGTATGGGGAAAGCAGTGGACATGCTATACCTTGACTTTAGCAAAGCTTTTGATATGGTCTCCCACAGTATTCTTGACAGCAAGTTAAAGAAGTGTGGGCTGGATGAATGGACTATAAGGTGGATAGAAAGCTGGCTAGATCATCGGGCTTAACAGGTAGTGATCAACAGCTCGATGTCTAGTTGGCAACTGGTATCAAGTGCCCTAGAGGTCGGTCCTGGGGCCAGTTTTGTTCAACATCTTCATTAATGATCTAGATGATGGGATGGATTGCACCTTCAGCAAGTTCGCGGATGACACTAAGCTGGGGGGAGAGGTAGATATGCTGGAGGGTAAGGACAGAGTCCAGAGTGATCTAGACAAATTGGAGGATTGGGCCAAATGAAATCTGACGGGGTTCAACAAGGACAAGTGCAGAGTCCTGCACTTAGGACAGAAGAATCCCATGTATTGCTACAGGCTGGGGACTGACTGGCTAAGCGGCAGTTCTGCAGAAAAGGAGCTGTGGATTATAGTGAATGAGAAACTGGATATAAATCAACAGTGTGCTCTTGTTGCCAAGAAGGCTAACGACATATTAGGCTGCATTCGTAGGAGCATTGCCAGCAGATCAAGGGAAGTGATTATTCCCCTCTATTCAGCGCTGGTGTGGCCACATCTGGAGTATTGCATCCAGTTTTGGGCTCCCCACTACAGAGAGGATGTGGACAAATTGGAGAGAGTCCAGCGGAGGGCAATGAAAATGATTAGTGGGCTGGGACACATGACTTATGAGGAGAGGCTGGGAGAACCGGGCTTATTTAGTCTGCAGAAGAGAAGAGAGAGGGGAGATTTGATAGCAGCCTTCAACTACCTGAAGGGACATTCCAAAGAGGATGGAGCTAAGCTGTTCTCAGTGGTTGCAGATGACAGAATGAGGAGTGATGGTCTCAAGTTGCAGTGGAGCAGATCCAGGTTGGATATTAGGAAAAACTATTTCACTAGGAGGGTGGTGAAGCACTGGAATGGGTTACCTAGGGAGGTGGTGGAATCTCCATCCTTAGAGGTTTTTAAGGCCCGGCTTGATAAAGCCCTGGCTGGAATGATTTAGTTGGGGTTGGTCCTGATTTGAGCAAAGGATTGGACTAGATGACCTACTGAGGTCTCTTCCAACCCTAATCTTCTATGATTCTATGATTTGGATGCTCAACTCACATTACTGCTGGTCAGAAGACTGAAAGGTGCTCTAGATTCTTATATTTTCTATATGCTTTGCAGTAAATTTCAGTATTGTTCCTGAAAGATGCTGAATTGAGAGATCAAGGTTTTGATTCTCTAGTGCTGCACCAGCATAAGGAGATAGGAAGCTGAATTGAGATGTCCCCCAGGAAATATGACCAACATAGTGGACCTCCCCAGAAAGTACAGAGCTGCAGTAATGTCTCTACACCAGCTTCTTGCACCCAGACTTTAACATAGGAGATGTGCCGGGGGACAGAAAGGAAGTGGTCTGATGGTGGCGCACTCCTGCTTCCCTATGGGGTACTGTAGCAGGGTGGTCACCCGCTCTGGCCCTTCGGGGCTTAAAACAGCCCAGGAGAGGGCTGGGGGCTAGAAGCTGGGCTGATTGGGGAAGTAGCTGCCCCAATCAGGGCCCAGCTGGCCCTTATAAAGGCTGGTAGCCAGAAGCTCACGCAGGCACGCAGGCAGGCTGACCGACCGACCGACCGACCGACCTACCTACCTACCTACCTATCTACCTGGGGACCTAGAGTAAGGCAGGGCTGGGGAAATGCCTCAGGAGCTGGGAAGCCTTAGGCCAGCAACTCCCCAAGCTGCAGGGCCTGGTCCCAGCCCCATATAGGTATTGGGGTTGCAGAGGGGCAGCCTGAGGGTGGGTAAGGGCAGCCAGTCCAAACCTCTTGTTGCCTGTGATGATTGGCTTTTACACTTCAGTCCGCCCCAGGGTGTGGGGCTAGACGGTGACTGGCAGTAGCCACGACTGAGGCGCTGTAGGGATAGTGGGTGAGGGTTCCCTGGGATGGGGAGACCCAGGGAGTGGGGGTACTGCCAGGGGGGAAGCACCCAAGGCAAGGGCACTGGGTCTGGGAGGGACATGGGGGGCCAGTGGTAAGGCAGATCACCAGCCTGCAGAGGGCGCTCTGGTGGCTGGACAAGCTAATTCCCAAGAAGGACCAGCAGGAGGTGCCACAGGGGTGAGTCCGAATGCTTTACAGGTACCACAGAGTAAAGCAAAACATAAGTTAGAGCAACCTTGGGGCTTCTCTAACTTACACTAGAGACAGGTTCCTGAACGGTCCAAGAATACAGTGAATGTAAATGTAGCTTAAAGCCACTCTCATCCCCACTCCTCCATTTCTGCACTAGGCAGAGGAACAGACAGTAAGGCCCTAGTGAATACAGTCCTCTATCTAGAGAACAGTGAAGTACACCACAGTTAGAAGCAATGCAACTTTCTTACACTGAACCCAAGTATGCCACAGTCCTTAACTGGAATACTCCCGATAAGGGGTAGCGTATAGTTCATTTCATGTACCACTAAATACTTATCCACTTTTGGTCACTACCAGTCTGGACTAGATTCAAGCCAGCAACTTGGAAATGAAAATCTCCATCTTCCATTTCAAATCATCGGAGTTGCCTAGTTACTCAAGACACTATGAAGACATTACTAAAACAGTTGTGAATTGTTGTTTAATCCTTTCCCACCACAAAATACCAACTAAATTCCTTGAATCAAGGCATTGTATTTAGCAAAATCTTTTAAAGGCTCTTTTGGTCTCCAGAGAGCACCCAAGTATTTAGTCTCTGTGTCATCTCTCAGAAATTATAGAAGACTGCAGCTTGGAGACAATCTCATCATACCATCCCCTCCATAAATTTGTCAAGCTCAATCTTAAAACGAGTTAGGTTTTTTGCACCCATTACTCCCCTTGGAAGGCTCATTCCAGAACTTTACTCCTCTCATGGTTAGAAACCTTCATCTAATTTCAAGCCTAAACTTATTGATGGCCAGTTTATATCCATTTGTTCTTGTGCCCTTAACTTAAGTAATTGCTTTCCCTCCCTGGTGTTTATCCCTTTGATGTATTTATAGAGAGCAACCATATCTCCCCTTAGCCTTCATTTTGTTAGGCTAAACAAGCAAAGCTCCTTAATTCTCTTCTTGTAAAATAGGTTTGCCATTCGTGTCATCGTTCTAGTAGCCTGTCTCTGCACCTGTTGCCATTTGAATTTATCTTTCTTAAACATGAGAAACCAGCACTGCACACAGTCATACCTTGCTTTCCAACACTTCCACTTCTGTCCTACCTCCCCAACCAATCACCCTTTGACCTCACTCCACATGGCAACCATGGGCAAATCATACAAACATTCTACAGCACAAATCCTCCCCCACCCCCACGTCACTCCAAAAGCTGCCCAGTCTTATGTGGCTTCATGTGGATGTTTTGTGCAAATTAAATGCATTGAGATTCCCTCCCCCCAACACTGTTTCCTTTCGGATCCTCCCCCCACCCCCATCTTAATACCACCCTCCTGTCCCAGGAGATGAACGTGTTATGCTTCCTGGGGTTGTGTGGTAGCTCAATATCACCTGCCATTAACATGAGAAAGCTTTTTCTGTGCCTGCCATAGGTCAGCTCCCCAACTTCAGTCACCATAGGCAACACAATTACTTCCCCTAGGCCTCACAGGCCCTGCTGTTACTCTGGGAATGGGCGACTGGGGATGGATCACTTGACATTTACCTGTTCTGTTCATTCCCTCTGGGGCACCTGGCATTGGGCACTGTCGGAAGACAGGATACTGGGCTAGATGGACCTTTGGTCTGACCCAGTATGGCCATTCTTACATTCTACAGGTTAGTGATTGGCACACCCCAATCTGAAAGCCCTCCGAGTGTCTCCCCCTGGACTGTCGAGCCTCTGGTCCTCTGGACACTCGCAGTATTCACTGATCCGCTGCTCCAAAGAAAAAGTACCCCTCAGCTTACCAGTTCCCCTTCAGATCACTGCTCGGCTTAACACACAGCACTTAGATATGTTTACAGTGAAATCAAGTATAAGCTTATTGAACAAAGACCGAGATTCAAGTAGTGGCAAGCTGAAATATTGGAAATAGGATTGCCAACTTTCTACGTGCATGAAATCTAACACCCTTGCCCCGCCCCTCCTCTGAGGCCCCACCTCTGCCCCGCCCCTTCTATGGGGTCCCACCCCCGCTCATTCCATCCCCCCCTCTCTCTGTCACTTGCTCTCCCCACCCTCACTGACTTGCTCATTTTCACCATGCTAGCTCAGGGGGTTGGGGTGTGGAAGGGAGTGAGGGCTCTGGCTGGAGGGGGTGCGGACTCCAGGGTGGGCCAGAAATTATGGAGTTCAGGGTGCGGGAAGGGGCTCCGGGCTGAGGCAGTGGGTTGGGATGTAGGTGGGGGTGGAGCCAGGGGATGAGGTGTTTGGGGTGCAGGAGGGGGCTTCGGGCTGGGGAGCAGTGGAGCCGAGGATTTCAGAGTATGGGAGGGGGACCTGGGCTGAGGCAGGGGATTGCGGTGTGGGAGGGGGTATGGGTTCTGGGCTGGGGCCAGGGATAAGGGATTTGGGGTGCAGGAGGGGTGCTGATAATCACGGATGTCACGAGGTGCAAGATTCTTTACTGATGTATTCTATCAGCCCCGACCATTTATATAGGGTAGCACTACTACTGCAAGGTGAGGCCAAGTCCTCCCTGACAACCTGGATGCCCATATTTCCTCGTTTACTTATCGTACGACTTAAACATCAGCACGGTTACCTCGCTGCCATAGTAGTCTATGCGCCGACAGAGGAATCTGTCGACTCAGTTAAAGATCATTTCTATGATCAATTGGAACATCTAGTATGCGCAGTCCCTCCACATGATAATCTCGTGATCCTGCGTGACCTAAATGCAGTTACTGGCTCCCTAAGAACTGGGTTTGAACAGGTCATTGGTCATTATGGTTCAGGCACACCCAATGATAACTCTCACGGCTTGCTCATATTCTGTGCCTCACAGAATTTTTCCATTCTTGGGTCATGGTTCAAGTGGCGACGCATACACAAGATGTCATGGATCTCTCATGTGTCTCTCTGGTGTCACTCAGAAGGAGATGGACCTCATCCTTACACACGATAGGCATCTCTTTGCCTCCTGTAGAGTATATCATGGTGCAGAATGCACGGTGAACACAGATCACCATGTAGTGGTTGCCCATATGGTGTTGATGCTCCAACGAGCAGGTAAGCCTTCTGCAACGATGAAGAAGTTTGAAATCAACGCACTCCATGTGCCAGATTTAGCCAGTAGGTTTTGTATGGATGTCAGCAACAGATTCTTGGCTCTAGCTAATCTGCCAGACGACGTGGAGGTTGCCTGGTCCCTGTTCATGTCTATCCTCAACTGATCTGCTAAGCAGATGATTAGCTATAGGCATCCAGCACGCTGACCATGGCTATCATAGGAGGCCTTCTACATAATTAAATTGAAGGCCGCAGCCCGCCAGTATGGTGATAACCACACTTGTAATCAGCTGAAGTGAAAATTTAACACCCTGGCACTCCGTGATTGTGAGGCATATTATAACCATATGGCGGATGATGTTGAATTTGGCTTAGCCAGGGGCGACTTGAAGCCAGCATTCCACACCATTCACAACCTCAGCAGTCAAGTGGTAGTCACTACAAATGGCATCCTGAACGACAGCCAAGGCCACCCATGTAAATTGGATGCTGACATTCTCTCACGCTGGGTGGAACATTATCACAGTGTCCTGAACCATCCTCCAGCTGCCACTTGTCACTGCGGTTCCAGATCCAGACATTTGTACTGATGCACCAACATTGGATGAAATGCAGTGTGACATCTCTAAACTGAAAAACGGACATGCAGACGGTGCTTTTGGCATCCCTTCAGAGCTGCTAAAATGTGCTATTGATCCTGTAGCAGAATCACTTCTGGCCATCTTTCATCTGGTGTGGAGAACTGGAACCCTGCCAACTGCCGGGAAGGACGGTACTGTGATCTCACTCTATAAGGGCAAGGGACCACACAGTGAATGTAAGAGCTTCAAGCTGATCACCTCGTTCTCCGTTCCAGGGAAGGTGTTTGCACATGTTTTGCTGGCATGCCTGGAGCCTTTGCTACATCTGAAGCTTTGTCCCCAACAGTCAGGCTTTACAGGGAACAGGTCCACATTAGATGCCATTTTGGCCCTTCGCTTGTTGTCAGAGATACATCACAAATTCAGGAAGCCCCTGCATGTAGCGTATGTTAATCTTAAGGCTGCATTTGATTCAGTAGACCATGTCATGTTATGGAAGGCCTTAAAGGGGGTAGGTGTCCCTACCACACTGCTGGACTTGATTAGAGAGCTGAATAATGGAACCACTGCCAGTGTTCAGCTGGGGAATTGGATGTCAGCGCCTCTTAAATCAGTATCTGGTGTTAAGCAGCGTTGTGTTTTGGCCCCTGCACTCTTTTATCGGGCAATGGATTTCATAATGCAGCATTCCATCAGGTCCATAGGCATTGAGATCGGTGATCTCTCGCTCACAGACCTTGACTACACTAATGACATTGTTCTTTTAGTACAGAGCCCCAACAGGTTTTGTGAGGTACTCCAGCATATGAAGGAGAAGTCAGCCAAGATTGGTCTCCATGTTTCATGGTCAAAGACAAACTGCAAAATCTAGGACCAGGTCTGCCTGTGACTCCAATCTCTTTGAACAATGAAACTCATACCAGTTTCCAGCTTTTGCTATCTGGGTTCTATACTTAACAGCTCCTCCAAATCTCACAAGGAGGGTTTCCATCAGATTGTCATTGCAGCATCTTCCATGGGCTGTTTACAATGGATATGGAATCAACATCATCTTAGTATGACAACTAAGTTCAGGATTTATTCGAGCTGTATCCTTCCCATACTGTTGTTCGGCTGCAAAACACAGACACAACACCATGCAGATTGCATAAAGTTGGAGGCTTTCCACACAAAAGGTCAACTTCGTATATTGTGTATAAAGTGGAATGACTTCATCTGTAATCCAGATGTTTATGGTCGCTTGGGTCTACAGACTACTGGGGCCATTGTCCATGGGTGGCATCTTACGCTTTTCGGATATGTCACAAGGATGCCACAAGACATTCCAGCAAACGCCATTCTCCACGTGGCTTGTAACATCCGGGATAAAATTCCTCCAACAGTGGAGTGGAGGCGGCCCAGAGGCAGACCCCCTCCAATGTTGGACTCTCAGGCTGTCAAGCCTTTGTGGTTGCACAGGAATGGACCAAATGGTGAACAATCACTACAAAAGCCGAAAATGGGTAAGTGTTGAAGGTGGAGGGGGGCCTCCGGGCTGGGGCTGAGGTGTTGGAATGCAGGGGGGTGAGGACTCTGGCTGGGGGTGAAGACTCTGGGGTAGGGCCAGGGATTAGGGGGTTTGGGGTGCAGGAGGGGGTTCCAAGCTGGGGAGTGAAGCTAAGGGATTTGGCATATGGGAGGGGGCTCTGGGCTGAGGCAGGGTATTGGGGTATGGTAGGGGGTACAGGCTCTGGGCTGAGGGTGCAGTTTCCAGGGTGAGGCCAGAAATGAGGGGTTTAGGGTGTGGGAGTTTGCGCTGGGCTGGGGCTGGGGGTTAGGGTGCTGGGGGGTGAGGGCTCCAGCTGGGGGTGTGGGGCTGGGACTTGAGGCGCAGGAGCGGGCTCCAGTCTGGGACTGAGGGATTCAGAGTGTGGGAGGGGACTCTGGTCTGGGGCAGAGGGTTGGGGTGCGGAGGGGTGTGAGGGCTCTAACTGGAGCTGTGGGCTCTGGGGTGGGACTGGGGATGAAGGATTTGGGGTGCAGAAGGGTGCTCTGGGCTGGGACTGAGGGGTTCAGCAGGTGGGAAGGGGATCAGGGCTGGGGCAGGGGGTTGGGGCACAGGAGGGGGTCAGGTTTCAGGCTCCAGGTGGTGCTCATCTCAAGCAGCTCCCAGAAGCAGCGGCATGTCCCCCCTCCAAATCCTATGCAGAGGCACAGCCAGGCGTCTTTGCGCACTGCCCCATCCGCAGGCACCACCCCTGCAGCTCCCATTGGCTGCACTTCCTGGCCAATGGGAGCTGTGGAGCCAGCACTTGAGGCGGAGGGCAATGCGCAGAGTGCCCTGACTGCCCCTATGTATAGGAACCAGAGAAGGGACATACCATTGCTTCTGGCATACATGTCTTAGTCTCCTCGTAGAGTCTGCCGGGTGCTATTACCGTGTTTGGTCGACAATAAACCTGGGCGGGTGCCTTCACTACTAAACCAAGTCTTGTGATCTTATTGGGCATGATCGGAGCCTGCTGTACAGGCTATCTGGCCAGAGCCAGTGCAGCAGGCAGAGAGAACATACACACAGCCAACAACTAACTACATGGCCTATAGCCTTAATTGGCTTCACTAACACAAATTATATAGCTAGATTAGAAGAAAATAATATTCATTATTCATCTATTGATCCGATGATCTATTCAAATTATATGACACCTACCTCCTTTGCAAAGCACTTAGAGATCTATTATAGCACTATATTACACCTGGGTATCATCATTATTATACCAGTGAATCTGAATCCTCTAAAGTTGGCAAATGTAGTCCAAATATTAGCAAAAATCAGTTAATGCTTTAGGGCAGAGGTGGGCAAACCATGGCCCGGGGGCCACATTTGGCCCGCAGGACTGTCCTGCCCAGCCCCTGAGCTTCCGGCCTGGAAGGCTAGCCCCTGGCCCCTCCCCTGCTGTTCCCCCTTCCCCACTGCCACAGCGCAGCTTGCACCCGCCCACCTCCCAGGCTTTCCAATAAGCCAGTCCTGCCGCTCCGAGCAGCATGGTAAGGGGGTGGAGAGTAGGGCGGGGGGGTTGGATAAGGAGCAGGAGGTCCCAGAGGGCAGTCAGGGGACAGGGAGTGGTTGGATGGGGCGGAGGCGGTCAGAAGACGGGGAGCAGGGGGGGGTTGGATGGGTCAGGGGTTCTGAGGGCGGCAGTCAGGAGGCGGGAAGTGGGAGGGGGCGGATAGGGGGTGGGGGCCAGGCTGTTTGGGGAGGCACAGCCTTCCCTACCTGGCCCTCCGTACCGTTTTGCAGCCCCCGATGTAGCCCTCGGGCCAAAACGTTTGCCCATCCCTGCTTTAGGGTATGTCCACACTGCATCTGGGAGTGAGCCTCTCCCAGGCTGGGAGCCCAAGTCTCAATAGCTACAAAATTACTCAGAGCACACTAGGGCAAGCCCCACCAACCCAAATCTGTGGGCCCGGGCTGGGAGGCTTATTCCCAGATGCACTGTAGACATACCCACAGAGTTCTGCTGGCTGTGAATCAAAGGCTGCGTAACTGGGGCCCCCTTATATTATGGGCCTCTTTAAATTAAGCTCCATGTACATTCTTCTGCTTACATCGCTAAAATCTCCCAAGCCCCACTGACGTCAGTGGGCTTTGGAGCAGGCTTTCATTGAACCCCTAGAACTTTTGCTACTTTAAAAACAGTGTTAGATCATTTTTAATTTGGCAGGTGCAGGGTCTCTCTAATTCCATAGAGACACTCGTGGTAGGTGTTAAGGTTCCCAGTGTATAATTAATTACTGGATGTAATTTCCAAGAATAACGATCATTATAAGAGCTGGGACCTGAAAGGTTACTTCTTTCTTGTTTTCATTTGGAAGATTTGCCCAGCAGCAGAAACAGCACAAAAATTATTCTGATTATGTTCCCTCTCCAGTGGATTAAATCTAAAAATAGAGAAGAATAAAAGGCTGTGTCTCCTATCTCTATTATTCTCAGTAATTCACTTAAAGCTCCCTTTAAACACCAGTGGGGAAAAAAAAACTATGAAAGAGAATAAATAGCATAGCTAGGATGCACATGATAACATAGTACATTTACCCATTTGTCATCACATACATAAAAGCTCTGGAGAAATCACTGGGGCAAGAAGAGAGTGCACATTGCAGAGTTTCACAGAGAAAAACAAGCGTTTTTCATTATTGATTTTAATCGTGGTTTAATAATGATCTCCAGTCTAGACGCTACAAACAATTTGATCGCTTCTAACGTAGTGAAAGAGGCTTATAGCAAGGTACAAGACAGGAAAAGCAAAGGCAATGTTGTATTTTGCTGGAAACAAAGGACACTTTTCAGATTTTAAATCTTCAAAAATAGTTTTTGATCTGTCTTGCTGAGAAAAGCAAAATTCATATGAAAGTGCACCAATCTGTTGAAGGGTGCTTATTAATACTTCCAGCATGGTGTCCAACTGCTCCAGCCGTGGCAGCACCTACAAGAGAAAGTCTCCAAGTTTTCCCAGCAGTCCCGCATGCACTGGGCATGAGAGAATGCACCTCTAGTCCCCACTTCTCCTTGCTGCTGTAAATCTACTACTCGATGCTGTAAAGAATGAGAGGCGGAGTGGGGGGAATAAAGGCAGAACTAGAATCAATATTGACATGAATGCAAGACTGCTTTTCAAATGCAAGAAGTGACCCACCAAAAACTACCAGAGTCAGCTGCTGCAAATCGGCCTAGTTCTGTTCAGCTCCCTGGAGCTCTGTCAATTTATGCCAGCTGAAGATCTGGCCCACTCCATGGAAAAATAGAATATTCAGAGAGAGAAAGAAAACATGGACAACCATTTCCTGGGGGACCCTCTAGCCACCTGATCCAATGGTTCTTAAATTGTGGCTCATGGAGTGCTAGCTGGTGGTCTGCTAAGAACTGGCTGGTGCTGCTCCTTCCCCTTGTTTGCAGCTGCTGTGTCAAAAGAAGCTAAGCATGCATTAAATACTTACTTAACATTACTTTCCCATGTAAGCCCCTGCTGTAGTTATCGCTGTGATGTTTTTCAGTTGTCAGTGGTATGGGAGGAGGCCTGCACAATCAGGAATGGAAGGCATTGTGGAATAGTTTATTGGTTGCAGGGTATCCAGGCACTAGTCATGAGGAATTGGTAGCAAGAGAGACAAGCACAAACAGCAGCTGCACAATGAATTCAGTGCTTATTTACTTAGGTGGAATACTCAGGGCCTAGTCTGTGCTGAGCCCCTCTAACTTCCAATGGTAGCAACAGAAATTACCTAAAGTAAATGCTTCTGAGGAACAGGCCCTTTGGCATTTAACCCACTACACTTATCCCACTGACAAATTAACATTTCATTTTTTTCCTGGCACAGAATTATTTTAACAATGAGTATTAAACACCTCAACACCCACCTATTACCTATTTTGACCTGAGTGGTTAGCCAATATTCAGGGTTGTTTCTGTTAGGAGGAAAAACTGATGATGGAGTCAGATATTTCCTTGATGCAATTCTGTTGTTTACCAAGAACATACACAAAATCCTGTTTCCCTGAACAGGGTAGGAATCAAACAGCAGGATAGCTGTTTTGTTCACAGTTCCAAGCCTCTTTCCAGTCAGCACTCTGCTCAAATGCTCTCTCTTAGCTTTTTCTCAAGGTAACACTTCCCTGGCTGTTTCTGAGGCTTCCTTGCAGCCTTCTCCATCAGCATCTGTGGTGTTTCTGCTGCATATCTCTCTCTCTCTCTCTCTCTCTCTCTCTCTCTCTCTCACACACACACACACACACAAATATCCACCCCCCTGTATTTGCATTCAGATCCCTGGGAGCATTCAAATGGAAAGATAAAGAGAATCTAAGAATGTGCACACAGCTCCAACTGAGTACCTGGGCTTCAGAAAAATCTTTTTATACATGAGCTAGATTAGAAGATGCAACAGAGAAGCTTGAACAAAGCAAATCCCGTGGGTTAGACTTCATCTATGGTCATATGATAAAGCTCTTTGGGAAGAAGGCTAAATCCAAGTTTGCTGAACATCATAAATGAATAGTGAATAAAAGGAAAGCTACCTAATCAGTGGAAGTTAGCAGTCATGGTTCCTCTTAAGACTGGCAAGGGTCCCTCTTCTCTAGGCAGCTATCAGCCTGTATCTTTAACCAATCACCTGTACAAAATAATGGAAAGAATGGTACAATCAAGGCTACTATGGTGGTTTCTAAAAGAAGGGAAGATAGCACCTACCCAAAAGGCATACAGACTCTTGAACTCAATTATGAATCTACTGATGGACTTCTGTCAGCTTGTTATCAATACACTCCAACAAAAGCACCATAGTCATCAATAGGAATCTTTCTGGATCTCAGTATGGCATTTGAGACAGTCTGGTGTGGTCAGCTCTTAGTGAAACTCAGTGAGCTGGAAATCTGTGGCAAAACATACCTCTGGATAAGAGATTTCCTATGGTAGAGGACAACAGTAAGACTAAATGCTATTTTTTTTTAAGACAAGGCGACTCAGAATGGGAGTTTCTCAAGGGCTTAGTTTTAAGTCCTCTCCTTTTCCAGTTATACTTTTCTGGACTACCAGGCCACTTGAAATCCTCTGTATACACATTATATTCCAGCTGAATCCAGCAAAAACAAAGTCTACCTGCTTTGCCACAAATCATAAGAGATTCAACTACTGGTCAAAATTGACACTGGGTGGAGAAGATATTGACATTGAGAGGAATCAGTATATCTGGAGTGACCTGGGATACAGAACTAAGGTTTGGACCATAAGTTAGAAAGATGGCAGCCAAAGCAACAACAGACAATCTTCTACAATGTGTTGCCAACACACACTGGGGTTCATGTGTTAGGACCCTGAAAACAATATACTGCTCAATAGTTTGCCCAATACTTGAATATGCCTCACTTGTCTGGTCACATACTGCTTCCAGTAACCATGCCAAGATCAATATTGTGATAATTGGAGCTGTAAGATCCACTCCAACAGCAATTTGTGAACAACAGTCTGATGTTCAACCACATAGAAATCATAGGAAAGAACAGCAAATGCAGTATGGAAATGGTCTCCATTCCCTATCTGAATGTCACCACTGTTCAGATCTGTTCAGAAACTGGACAACCAAATCAAGGTTGAAACAATCACCTTGTTCTGACAGATGTGTAAAGGCTCCTGAAGAAATGACAGATTTGATGATGATAGGAGGGTAGTGTGCATGAAGAAGCTTGTATGTCCAGTAATTCCTCCACATGAACCTATTTACTTAGGCCTGGTCCACACTGGGGTGGGAGGTGGGGATCGATCTAAGTTACGCAACTTCAGCTACGTGAATAACGTAGCTGAAGTCAACATACTTAGATCGACTTTCCGTGGTGTCTTCCCCGCGGTGAGTCGACTGCTGCCTCTCCCCTGTCGACTCTGCCTGCGCCTCTCGCTGAGCTGGAGTACAGAAGTCGACGGGAGAGTGCTTGGGGGTTGATTTATCGCATCTAGACTAGATGTGATAAATCAACTCCCGCTGGATCGATCGCTGGCCGCCGATCCGGGGGGTAGTGAAGACATACCCTTAGAGAATACAAGAAAGTGCATTAGCTCAGGCTATATTAGCTCAAATTACATTGCTGAAATGAAAGCTATTCTCACTGCATTGCAAGCAATAAACAGAGCAGAAATAAAGGTGGACGATGTGATGTTTGTTGGCTCACAGGATGTGATCATCAGTTCTTTATGAAGAAACCAGAGGGCTATCATCAATGCAATTCATAAGGACACTTGGAGAGTGAGACAATAAACTGACTTTTCAATGGATTCCATCACATGTATATGGAGTGAGGTAGCTGATGATCTGGCCAAAGTTGGAAGATCAGAAACTTGGGTTGGAGTGACAATGGTTGAGGAAATTGACTTCCTAGCAAGAAAAATATTAGCTGAAACAAATGGTCAAAAAAAATAAAAGATCCTCTGATTGATCTCAAAGCAGCTCAGAAAATAGAATCAACTATTGTGAGAGTACAAGCAGGGCACCCTGCAGGAATGAAAATCAACAGAGCTGGGGCCAAGATATATCCACTCTGCAAGATGTGCTGGAAAAGCTTTAGCACCTGCCCACACTACTGAATGTAATATTGTAAGGCAAGTGCTGCTCTTCCAATCTGACACCTTGGATCAAGCCCTGACAAAAGGACCCTGTAAGAGTTGCCACATTCATTCTCAAACTTTATGGCTCGATAAGATTGTCATGGGACAAGTCAATACTTACCACCACCTCTGGGTAAAATCCCTCAGGCTGCTCAACTCTTACTCCAGCCTGGGACAACAGAAGGTCCCTAAAAGTGTGCAGGGGCCCACCGGTGTCCGAACTGTGGCCCTGCCCTCCATGTCGCCTCTTCCCCCCAAGATCCCATCCCCCGCTCACTCCTCTCTTCCCCCTCCCTCCCATAGCTTGCCCTTAGAGCTAGTAAAAAGTGGGAAGCCCCATCACTTTTAAAAGTGGCCCCTGCCCCCCCCACGTTCCGGCATCCCTGATTCCAGGCTGGCGTGTGATGCCTATAGTTTTAGCTATCTATTTCACAAAAGAGCTTAATTGCTTTTTACATTTATTCTGAACACTGTTTCAGTGAAGTTTCACCCAACCTTCAGCATACTACACTTATTTTACCTGTACTGCCCACTTTTGGAAGATAGGACCTATGCTAAGTGCCTTTTTGAACACCCAGCAAATGAGAGATTGTGATGCCACAACAGCCCTCCTGATGCTGTCTTTGCCCCAGGGATCCTGAGACAGGGCCTGCTGGACCCTGGAGTAAATATGGTTCCTTGTTTCCTCTTTATTCTTCTAGTCTGAATGTGCTTAAATAAGCACCATTTTTGCCATCCCCCAAAGGCAGGTGCTGGACTTCTGCACAGGACTGCCCTCCTCGTAAAAAGATTCAGGACCAAATTTTGGCTGGAGTAAATCAGCATCACTGCAGTGAGTGGATGAAGTCAACTGCGACAATGTAGGTCTGTTGATTTACACCAACAGAGGGTCTGAGCTCTTCTGTAAAAAGCTTTGAAATTAAGGATCATTACGAAGGCTAAGAATACAGGACCTAGCTTCTGATCTAGCTGTCAATATACATACATGCACATCATAGAATCATAGAATATCAGGGTTGGAAGGGACCTCAGGAGATCATCTAGTCCAACCCCCTGCTCAAAGCAGGACCAATCCCCAACTAAATCACCCCAGACAGGGCTTTGTCAAGCCTGACCTTAAAAACCTCAAAGGAAGGAGATTCCACCACCTCCCTAGGTAACACATTCCAGTGCTTCACCACCCTCCTAGTGAAAAAGTTTTTCCTAATATCCAACCTAAACCTCCCCCACTGCAACTTGAGACCATTACTCCTCATTCTGTCATCTGCTCCCACTGAGAACAGTCTAGATCCATCCTCTTTGGAACCCCCTTTCAGGTAGTTGAAAGCAGCTATCAAATCCCCCCTCATTCTTCTCTTCCGCAGACTAAACAATCCCAGTTCTCTCAGCCTCTCCTCATAAGTCATGTGTTCCAGTCCCCTAATCATTTTTGTTGCCCTCCGCTGGATGTTTTCCAATTTTTTCACATCCTTCTTGTAGTGTGGGGCCCAAAACTGGACACAGTACTCCAGATGAGGCCTCACCAATGTCGAATAGAGGGGAACGATCACATCCCTTGATCTGCTGGCAATGCCCCTACTTATACAGCCCAAAATGCCATTGGCCTTCTTGGCAACAAGGGCACACTGTTGACTCATATCCAGCTTCTCGTCCACTGTAACCCCTAGGTCCTTTTCTGCAGAACTGCTGCCTCGCCATTCAGTCCCTAGTCTGTAGCGGTGTATGGGATTCTTCCGTCCTAAGTGCAGGACTCTGCACTTGTCCTTGTTGAACCTCATCAGATTTCTTTTGGCCCAATCCTCTAATTTGTCTAGGTCCCTCTGTATCCTATCCCTACCCTCCACCGTATCTACCTCTCCTCCCAGTTTAGTGTCATCTGCAAACTTGCTGAGGGTGCAATCCACGCCATCCTCTAGATCATTAATGAAGATATTGAACAAAACCGGCCCCAGGACTGACCTTTGGGGCACTCCACTTGATACCGGCTGCCAACTAGACATGGAGCCATTGATCACTACCCCTTGAGCCCGACAATCTAGCCAGCTTTCTATCCACCTTATAGTCCATTCATCCAGCCCATACTTCTTTAACTTGCTGGCTAGAATACTGTGGGAAACCGTGTCAAAAGCTTTGCTAAAGTCAAGCAATAACATGTCCACTGCTTTCCCCTCATCCACAGAGCCAGTCCTGTGGCCTGAAGCCTTAGAGAGAGTGAAGAGTTCTCTCTTGTTACTTGCTGGCAAAATCGGAGAAGAGCAGCTCCAAACTGCTTAAGAATTGCAGGTGGCGCAGGGCTCCACTGGTGAGGGAGCTCTCTGCTGGCATCAGTTGGAGAGCAAGGGGAACTGACTAAATGGACCATGCCTGATTTGCATTGGTGTTATGAGACATTTTGATGAGTTTTGTTTAAAATACAGTTAAATTTAGCGGGGGGGGGGGGTTGGGGGGAGGGGGAAATAAAGTGCTACCAGCCTTGTTGGGAAGTACAAGGACAAGACATTGATATCAAATGCACCTGTATGCACCATTGGGTAAGGGAGCCTGGACAGAATTAATGAAAGGAGGGAGGAGGTAAAAAGGCTCTTGTCTTCTGCTAACCATGCCTTTCTAGTGGTGAGGACCCTGTAAAGGGTCCTAGATTCCACTTATTCCTTTCTAAAGAGATGAGACTGCTGGGAAACAGTGGACAGGGGAGAGCTGAGGGGGGGCAGCTTCAAAGTGATGGATGGCACAGAGCGGTGCTGGCAGCTCTGAGGTGATGGACGGTGCCAAGCGGCAGCTGGAGCAAAGCTGAGGCAGCTTGGGCTGAAGCAGCAGCCTACCTAACAGACTCTGGTGTGAGCCGCCCTACCCGGCAATTAAAGCTGAAATCACTCCATCTAGATTAGGGGATAGAGACCCCAGAGCAGCACGGGCCTTGGACTTCTCCAGCCGAGGACAGGGGTGGGAGTCTTACCTCATAGACTTGTTGATTTATTAATTGCTGGTTTTCCCGCGTCTTTTTGGTTGTTCCCTCCAACCCCTTAATGAAGTTCTTCATTTTAAACCCCTGGATTAAGTGCTTGCGGGTGGGGAAGCATTGCCCTTCAAAGGCAGACAGGATGGTAGATATAGTTTCCTAGGTTTCTGGGTAGGGGCTCGAGCCAGCGTTAACTAAGTCTTTAAGGAAAATTGAACCCAGCCCTTTTTTCTGTTGTCAAAGCCTGGCAGAAGGGTCACATACAGTAACTGACAGTGATAAATAAGAGGACACGTGACCTGAAGAAGTAATGGACAAAGTGTCAGCCTCTCTGCAAACGTGCAGCAATACAGACAATTAAAGAAACAACCAAAAAATAAAAAAACTATTCTTGAGCAAATAATAGAGGAAAATGAGACTCAGTGGGTGAGATATTGCTGATGCACAGCAGTTTGAGAGGTCACCTCAGTAATTTCTCTGCTTTGGATTGCTCCACAGGAGATCCACTCGCCGCTACAAAATGTAATCAAAGCCCCCTGCCTCCTGAATTTGTGTGTTCCCAAATGCTGCACGTAACAAACAATTTGCCACAAACACGGTTTTATTGATTAGGATGTTTGGATGAATAGGGTGCTTCTTGAGTTGATGGAGTTAGTGAGAAAAGACTGTTCTACCCAGAGATGTTTCATATTTCAAATATTTAGATTTGTTTCTTTTAAAAGTTTGTTTCTAATCTTTTTCATCTGAATTTAACACTCCTGAAAATTACTAGGCTGACAGCCGTGGAGAGGGAAGTCCTCTTGTTCAGTGGGTCTCAATGTTTCCCATACCGGGACCCCAAATTCATTTTATTCCCATATTCTTCCTCCAGAGTTCTTTTCCCATCTATACAGGATCTAGCTGGGACTCTGCCATTTAGTGACATGGGAAGAGTAGGATGGTCATGACCCACTGACACCTGTTTGTATCACCTGGGTTGAGAACTACTGGTATAGCCCCAGAACAGATACAGCACAGGCATCAGCATGCAGGCTACCTCACAATGGCCTGCAAATGTGCCTTAACCTCGCCCTGCCTGGAGGGACCACCTCTTCTGGAGGGAGGAGTAGGTAATTCATTCTCCGCCCCCATTCATTCTTTGACCTTCTGCATTTTCTGGGTGGTTCAAGTCTGGTGCTTCTTTCTCTCAATTCTAATATTCTTAAAGGCGACACACCACTGAACCTTCATTTAATCTCAGTGATTGTTGGGGGAGGAAGGAGAAATTTCCTTTTTTTTTTAAATAGTCACAAGATGAGCTTGAGAAGGAAAATAAGCCTGGGGAAGGGTGAGGACGCCCCTCCCACCTTCCTAATGTCTGCAGGAAGGGGTTCTTAATGAACATTTCCTAGGACCCATAGAAGGGAAGTTAGTTTCCTGGCAATTTTGAGGCCAATTTGACTCTCTTTTTTTGTGGATTCTAGGAGCAGAGATCAGAGGTGAAATTGAACTTATAATGAAAATGTTTCACTATTAAAGGAAACGTGATCATCAGCTGTGACTTCCTGAAAAATACAGGCCCCAGAATTTCACCCAGTGATTCCTGCATAATAATGCCTTTTCAATTGGTGCCAAATGGCTTTCCAGTGCTGGTGATCACTACAGAAATGCCTCTCTGTAAAGGCCATACTTTAAACCAAGTCATTAAGGGAACCCTTTACCTCAAGTTTCCCTATTAAATGCATATCACATTTATAAAACATATCTAATTGCTCTGACGGGCTGCTGAGCAGCTGGCCGAATTCTGTGAAGGTTGTTGTTAAGCATAGGGTGGTCGGTGATTTTCAATTATTAATAAGAGCTGCACTAGTAATGTCAAATGTGTTTATGACCAAATACTGTATGGAGTCTAGCAATGTTTCTTTTATATCTTCTGCCTGCTTTCATTAAGGTTTGAATAACAGGAGATAAGGGAATATTTGTTCCAGGTACCCATATAAAATATTTCTCCAGTGTGGGATGGACTGGTACCAAAACTAGGCATTAAGGTTGCAGAGACACTTGTGGGGAGTTATTAAAAGATTATTTGCACTCAATTCTGTTTGAAAATTTTGCCTTCTCGTCTCCATGCAGGGCAAGAGCTTCTGAAATTTCAGCAATGCTTTTCAGCAATCTGAAAAAACAACAGCCCAAAGAGAGAAGTCTACTTAACTTCCTCAGATTAGCTAGGTCAAGTTTGCACTATATTTCTGCAAGGTCGGTGGCTGCCCCTTCTGATAAATATAACATGGCCCAATAATGTCACACATTGTAATAGCAGTTGACAATTTTCTGGTTTAATTTTAAATCCTGCAGTTCTGTGCATGGTAATACAACATGCAACATCCTCCCGTCGTGTCCCCTATGTGTGTCATGTTGTCTAGCCCACTCAGGCAGCCGAAAGTATCTTCCTCTTGAATATGCTGCAGGAACTTGAGCGAGACCAAGGATATAAAGTTTAAACCAGAGCTCTCTTTATTAGTTATATGACACAATGGCTCCTACAGACTCTGAGGATGCAGATCCTAAGTGTGTCAGCATCAAGTGAGAGACCCCTCAAAAGGAGGGATCCCACTGGTTGTTATGCTTGACTAATTTTAAAGGGACAGTACCACAATCTTTTACCATGTGCTCATCTCAAGAACTATAAGGTCCTCCAGAAAGACTGAGCCAATATCCAACTAGAGACCAGCTAGAAAAATCAAATCCCTTAATAAAGAGAATGTACCGGGAAACTGTAATATCAGCCACCACAGTATAAAATGTAAAAAGATCCTCTTGTCACTATGGTAATTTCTCACCTTCATGCAGATGAATGATCATACCTGCCAGTACTCACCAGGCAGGCTAGATTTAATGTTTAAAGGGGGGGAAAGAAGCTGGTGGGACAGACACAAAGGTAGGTTTAACTGATTTGGGGGCTATTTCTCTACTGCTTAAAAGTGGTGTATAATAGCAGAAAATCAGCCCTAATTCTAAATGGAGTCTTAGCAGGTGTGATGTATACCTTCTTCCGGAACCACACAATATATAATAAACTGGTCAGTCTGGGCATCTCAATTAGTGTATTACTTGACTCTTGCCCATGTATCAACATGTAACTTGCAGGCACCTCTGTACACATCACCCACCAAATTCACAAGCAATGTGCGTGGAAAAGTAAAAAACCCCTTACACTAACTTGGATTCCATTTAGATCTATTTACATCCATTCTACGATGTGTACAACAGGGCCAGTCAGAAAATGCTGCTCTTCTCCATGGAAAAATTGGACTTTTATAGAGAAAAACCAAAACATCAGTTAGGAAATATCACAGTGCATCGTGGGAGCTATAGTTCAGGTCCCCAAAGGGCACATTCTTCTGTATGGGCTGATTCCCTGGCTGGACTGCATCTTCCACGATACACCAGTGTTGCCTGTTGGGAGCATGAGGCACCATGAGGGCATTTCCAAGTAGAGATTTTTCTGTTTTAGAGAGTTTAAATTTTTTCAGTTAAAAGAATCTAAGTTTTCTGAAGAAAGGAGACAGCAAAAACTTCTGGTTTGTTAAAAAAAAAAAAACAATTTTCCTTTAAAAAGCAGTTCTGAGGGAAAATTTTTCAGCAGTCTAAGTTGGTGTCACTTTCATACAGAGAAGAATCTAGTGCCTTAATCCTGCAATTAGCTCTTCTGTTTGCTGAGTGGGGAATAAGGACAGCCTATTAAAATAACAAAGAGCAGACGACTGCCTGGCGTGCACAAATATGATCCTTTTTACCATTCCAACCATCTCTACTTGTCTATATTGTAATTGGCTCCCCTCCCCCACTGGCTGGGTTGCAGGAGGATGTGATTTGAGAGAGAGGCTGGGGGAATGGGAATTGAAACAAGATATTCTTATGGTGGGTGCCTCTACCTGTTGCTGGCTCCGAGGGAGGCAGGAGCTGCTGTGGGGGATTCTAGATGCGTTAAAGTATGTTGGATTTTTGAACATCAGGTTTCAAAGGATTGTATTTTTATTGATAAATGTTGATAAATGTCAATTTCACTGTACACACAAGAATCAATGAAAAAATATTTCTAAAGATAATTGAAATTTACAGATAGACAAAGTAAGAAAAATGTAATTTAAGAACTTATTAGAGTTTGATTTAAGGCTATTTACTTTGTATCTTTTGACAATTTATGTTTTAACAGATGAAAAGCTTTAACTTTTTGAATCTCAATGTCTTCTGTTGTGAAATAATGATTGTTTGACCCCACCACTCTCTAACCCTTCCCCATAATTTCCCGCAACTGTGTAATTTTAAATAGATTTTTTTTAAATAAAAAAGTGCATAAACCCCATAACTTTGCACGTCCGTGAAATTTAAATCAAGAAAAGTCAAAGCAAAGATAAAATAAACACTGATTTTATCCATGGAAGTAATTTTAAAAATAAACATTGAATTCTGCCAAGCTTCAATTACGTGGTCTCACCTTATTCCTTAGGATACCCCTGATGTTATAATATCATTCTTCAACTGTCACAATTTATCATAAGCTTAGGCTCTAATTTTGCAACAAGAACAGAACAGTGGCTTCAGTACAGGTCTACTGGCGTAAAGTCAGTTGCAGGTCTATGACTCAAGAGGTGAATATAGCTGAACTGCTTAGTAATATCAATCATAATATAACTAAATGTAACATCCTGGGGGGCGGAGCGGGGGGGATGCCAAAGAAGCCCACCACAGTAGCATTTAACTTTGGAAAGGGGAAACTACACAAAAATGATCAAGCAAGTTAAATGGAAATGAAAAGATACAGTCACAAAAGTGAAATGCCTGCAAGCTGAATGGAAACTTTTTAAAAAACACCATAACAGAGGCTCAAATTAAATGTACACCCCAAATTAAAAGACATAGTAAGAGGGGAAAAAGTGCCACTATGGCTAAAGAACAAAATAAAAGTGGCGGCTAGTGGAAAAAAAAGGCATCCTTTAAAAATTGGAAGTTAAATCCTACTGAGAAAATAGAAAGGAATATACACTCTGGCAAGTCAAGTGTAAAAGTATAATTAGGCAGGCCAAAAAAGAATATGAAGAGCAATTAGCCAAAGACTCAAAAATTAACACCAATTTTTAAAAAAAAAAATCAGAAGCAGGAAGCCTGCTATACAATCAGTGGGGCCATTGGACAATCAAAGTGAGCCATTCTTTTTATGTGACAAATCTGAGGAACTGTCCCAGATTGAAGTGTCAGTAGCGGAAGTTTTGGAACAAAGTGATAAATTAAACAGTAATATGTCACCAGGACCAGATGGTATTCACCCAAGAATACTGAAGGAACTCAAATGTGAAATTGCAGAACTACTAACTGTAGTTTGTAATCTAGCATTTAAATCAGCTTCTGTACAAGATGACTGAAGGATAGCTAATGTGATGCCAATTTTTAAAAAAGGCTCCAGAGGCGATCCTGGCAATTACAAGCTAGTAAACCTGACTTCAGTACCAGGCAAATTCGTTCAAACTATAATAAAGAACAGAATTATGAGACCCATAGATGAACACGGTTTGTTAGGGAATATCAACACTGCTTTTGTAAAAGGAATCATGCCTCACAAATCTATTAGAATTCTTTGAGGGGGTCAAACACACGTGGACAAGGGTGATCCAGTGGATATAGTGTATTTAGATTTTCAGAAAGCCTTTGACACAGTCTGTCACCAAAGGCTCTTAAGAAAAGTAGGGCGTCATGGAAGGGAAGGTCCACTCATGGATCGACAACTGGTTAAAAGATAGGAAAAAAAGGAGAGGAATAAATGGTTCATTTTCAGAAAGGAGAGAGGTAAATAGTCGTGTCCCCCAGGGATCTGTACTGGGACCAATACTTTTCAACATATTCATAAATGATCTGGAAAAAGGGGTAAACAGTGAGGTGGCAAAATTTGCAGATGTTACAAAATTACTCAAGATAGTTAAGAAGCAGACGGAGAAGAGTTACTAAGGAGCCTCACAAGACTGGGTGACAAAATGGCAGATGAAATTCAATGTTGATAAATGCAAAGTAAGGCACATTGGAAAACATAATCTCAACTATACATACAAAATGATGAGTGGTAACACGTAACAGATAATTTAGATCCCAAGAGAGATCTTGGTGCCATTGTGAATAGTTCTCTGAAAACATCTGCTCCATGTGCAGCAGCAGTCAAAAAAAGCTAACAGTATGTTAGGAATCATTAGGAAAGGGATAGATAAGAAGATAATAAATATCATAATTAAGGCTACATTTTAGTCACAATATTTTTAGTAAAAGTCATCAACAGGTCCTGGGCAGTAAGCAAAAATTAACCTACCGTGACCTGTCCATGATTTTTACTATATACTCCTAACTAAAACTTGGACTGGGGGACCGCGGATGCTCTGGGGGGATGGACCGGGAGCCCTGTGGGTGCTGGGAGGGAGGCAGGTGGTGGCCTGCAGCCTGGGACCCCTGCTGGTACTGGGGGGCGGGGGGTAGGCAGGCGACGGTGTGTGGCCCTTGCTGGTGCTGGAAGGAGGGCCGGTGGCAGTGCGCACCCCAGGATCCCTGCTGGTGTTGGGAGGGAGGGGGGGCCAGGTGGCAGTGTGCAGCCTGGGACCCCTGCTGGTCCTGGAGGTGAGAGGGTTGGTGGTGCTGGCAGGCTTCCTACCCAGGTCCGGCCGGCATGTCCCTGCAGCTCCTAGGGGGAGGGGGGCCAGGGGGACTCTGCGCACTGCTCCTGCCACAAGTGCTGGCTCTGCAGCTCCCATTGGCCAGGAACCACAGCCAATGGAAGCTGCGGGCGTGGCACCTGCGGGCACAGGTAGTGCATGGAGCCCCCTCAGCATAGGAGCTGCATGGACATGCTGGTGGGAGCCAGAGAGCCCCACCCCCCAGGTAAGCATCGCTCCCGCAGCCCAACCCCTGTCCCAGCCCCGAGCCCCCTCGCACACTCCCCAACTGCTGCTGCTGGCCCAGAGGTTGCCTGACTTGGGCAGCCCCTGAGCCAGCACCAGCCACTGCAGAAGTCACAGAGGTCACAGAAAGTCATGGAATCTGTGACTTCTGTGACAGACATGCAGCCTTAATCATAATGCCATTATATAAATCCATGATACGCTCACATCTTGAATACTGTGTGCAGTTCTGATCACCCCATCTAAAAAAAAGAGGATACGTTAGAATTGGAAAAGGTACAGAGAGGGACAACAAAAATGACCGAGGGTATGGAACAGCTTCCATATGAGGAGAGATTAAAAAGACTGGAACTTTTCACTTTGGAAAAGAGACTACTAAAAGGGGGTATGACAGAGATCTATAAAATTGTGAATGTTGTGGAGAAAGTAAGAGTTATTTACTTCTTCACATACCACAAGAACCAGGGGTCACCCAATGAAATTAATAGGCAGCAGGTTTAAACAAACAAAAGGAAGTACTTCTTCACACAACGCACAGTTGGCCTGTGGAACTCGTTGCCAGAGGATGTTCTGAAGGCTAAAACTATAGTGGGGTTCAAAAAAGAATTAGATAAGTTCAGGGAGGGTAGATCCATCAATGGCTATTAGCCAAGGTGGTCAGGGATGCAACTCCATGCTCTGGGTGTCCCTAGCCTCTGATTGCAGGAAGCTGGGCATGGATGACAGGGGATGAATCACTCAATGATTGCCTTCTGAAGCACCTGGCATTGGCCACTGTTGGAAGACAGGATACTGGGCTAGATGGATCATTGGTCTGACCAAGTATGGCCATTCTTATATTCTTATGACAAGAGACAGTGGATGGATGAAACAGATAAATGAGAATAGGAGAGGGAAGATGAGATCTGCTTTGAGCAGGGGGTTGGACTAGATGACCTCCTGAGGTCCCTTCCAACCCTGATATTCTATGATTCTATGATAACAATAAAAGAGCCATGTTTTTGCCTAAGAAACAGTAGTCTTTATTTTGTATTATGTTTAAGAATCTGCCTGTATTTCCCTCAAATAAACAGTTACGTGTTCTCCAAATCAGAGTCAATCAGTTTTTATAGCAAATGGAATAATTGCCTCAGACATATAGTTCCCACTATCTTACCATTAAAGTGTCCAATGTACTTCAATAAATACCTCCAAAAACAGGTACTGAACTCAGCCAGAATCCTAACAGCTTACAAGGCTTTCCTTTGAAGTACTGATTTGCAGTGGTGCTGGAACGCTTTTTATAGTGGGGGTGCTGAAAGCCAGAAAAACTATCCCCAAACTTTTTACCTCATTCCCCCCCCAACCCGAGCTGAGTCTGGGAGCAGGGCCGTGTCTTCAGGAGAGGGGGACAAGGACAGGGATAAGGGGGCCGAGGCTGGGGGCAGGCGCAGGCCAGTAGCGGAGCCCCGCATGTGGAACTGGCAACTGAGACCCCACGTGCACGGCCATGAGCAGGGCCAGCAGCCGGGACCCCCAGGCACGGGGCCAGTAGCAGGGATGTGGGACCCCCACCTACATGGCCAGGAGCGAGGCCGGCCGCTGGAACCCCGCACGGAGCAGGGCCAGCAGCTGGGATCCTGAGTGTGCAGCTGGGACCCTGCATAAAAGCTGGTGGTGCTGCAGCACCCCGCCCCTCACATCCCTACTTCCCGCACCTATGCTGATTTGTCCTTCCTTGTAACATTTTTAAGTGCCAAAATTTTCCATGATGCTGTGCCGAGAGCAGGATGTCAACATTTGAAAATTTGGCAGCTTTAAGTACTATTAATCATCTCTAGTCCCATTTGGAGTGGATTACAATATATTATTCTGATCATTGATTGTAAAATATACTTAGAGAATCTCTTACCCTTTAAAAATATAGCTAAGCCTCTTGAGGATATCATTTCGGTTATGAATATGCTACATTACTATGTTAAAACAGAGCTATAGTTGCCTAGAAAATACTCCCCCTTTCTTCCACTATTATTTTGCTAAATTCATATTTATAGCAGCTCTCATTAAATATCCCTATACACATTCAAGTTGAATAGGTTGTTTTTCATAACATGTTCATGTCTCTTATCTTTATACTGTGACTGCATAGTCAGGCTTTCTTTCCTTTGATAATGGGGTGGAAATGAAATTAACTTGACCCATATACATGGTTTCAAAGCCATCAACAGCCTCAGCCTGTAAGTTGATATGTAAGTAGGTATGACACCACTGAGGTCAATGGAACAAACCTAATTACACCAGCTAAGGACTGGCCCACCATTTGCTGAGGTTACAGAGAGCTCTCAATCATATCAAAAGTTTCTTTCTACTGGCTTTTTAGTTTTGTTTCCAAATGGTTGTTACTAAGCACCCCACGGTCACCCTTCAGTGTGAGGGACACTGTCATCTTCTATAAGAACTTTAATAAATACACTACTACAAACCCAGTAAGAAACAGTCATTCATCATTTACAATCTTCTTTCTTTTGGATAGTAGAATAAATCTAATCATAAATATGATTGCACCAGCAGGAAAAAAGAAGTATAATCTCTTCTGTCAGGATAATAATATAAATGTCATGAGTACACACATTCATTTCCCCCCTGCAGGATTCTTTCACAAAGACCCCAGTTCAGCAAAGCCCTTAAGTATATATTTGAGCATGTGAGTTAGTCTCACTGATTTCATTGGGACTATTCATGTGGTTATGCATATATTTAAGTACTTTGCTGGATCAGGGCCTTAGGGAGAAGCAAGGGTAGTCTGTCTAGTGACCCAACCCAGGTACACTCCAATACAATTTCATCTAATTGTCAAGGTCTAATATTCTAGAAAACCTATTAGCAAGGACTACAGTTCATCTGTATTAGGAAGACACTATATGTTTAGACACAATAATTGTACATCATTGGTTCCCAGACTAGCTAGCATCCATCTGTGATGTGGTTCCTTAAAAACATACAAATAATTTTCTATTTATTAGTACAGGTCACCCTCTTTCAGCCTAATTCTGCCCACAGATATGCACAAATCCCACTGAACTTTCTTTCACAAGGTTTTGGCTATGCACAGTGGTACATTGTACCCAAACCACCTCAGCTATGGTGAAACTCAGAATCAGATCCTAATCTAGACACAAACAGCAGCTCAGGCCCATGAAGAGTGCAGGTAACAAACATGGGCTTTGTCTATGCACTTCAGGCTGTAGTATAGTCACAAGAGAAAGGTAGAGATGGCAAGAAAGAGAATAATTTCCAGTGGGCATCAAGTGTGTTTTTAGTGTTCCATTCGTTAGTCAGTAGATTTTTTTGACTGAGTGCACATTAGTCAGTGGTCAGGGCACATTGAAAACGTCCCTGCATAACATGCATTGCAGTGCACTTAAACCCATGTTGTACAGGCTGGAGGGTCTATATAGCAGTGGACCCACTGCACCTGATAAGATCCTTTCCTATCCCCCATCCAGTCCCCAAGCTCTGCTGAACTGGGATGAATAGGAAGCCTCCATGCAACTGGTCTTCACACGATGCAGGAAGTGCAGGATCCCTGTGCACGGTCCTCAAATCTACTCCCTGTCTATCAGAACCCACCCGACTCCACCCAATTCTCCTACCTCCAGGGCCTTCCAGGGCCTCAAAGGAACAGCTGACATCTGTCCAGTTTGCATTTTTAGTGAAGCTATGTGAATAGAACCAAGCAATTTTTTGTTCTGCGAATAATAAATTTACCAAAAGCTTCATTGGGCAGAGGGAAGGGAAGGGGCATCAACACTATTCAGAAATTCAAGTCAATTCAGTGAATAGTTTCAGAGAAAAAAAAAACCTGAACAACAACAACAGAGAAATGTGAAACCATTTCAGAGATGTCAATTCAAATGGACGTTCAGAACATTTGGTTTGACCCTAACGAAAAAGTTCAGTTTCTGTTTGAAATGAACTATTTTTTTAACTTTTCAATTTAGCCACCAAGCCAAAATACTGATCATTCACTCAGAACTACGGGTGAAACTCAGCAGTTTATTGACTAGGTGCAAACCAAATCTTTGACTGCTCCACAAAGATTCCCACACCCCTGAGTTTCAAGTTCCAAAAGATCCCAAAACTTAAAGCCAAACTCGCCTAAACCAACTGCATCTGAATTTGCATTGAAAGTGAAACCGTGAATTTCAGATGGTTTGGAAATTAAAATCATAAATCAATCCAGGTTTGCCTGAACCTAGGACCTCTTTCATTCTAAACTCAACCCAAGTTCACTCAGATTACCCTTTCAGTGCACAGGGGCTGAGTTTGTAATGAAGCTCTGAGAGCAGACATTGATAACTATGGATGCGAATATCAATACATCTGGAAGCGAAATTAAAATGGTTAGGGATGTGACTGGCATGATTTATGAGACTCATTATAAGTCAGGACTCTACATGTGCCCTTTATGTTTGCTCTGTATTTATCCACACTACCGACCGGTATGGGTGAATACACAGCCCATGTACTTCTGTTCTGAATTAATGGAGGGAGCATTTATTAGACAGCTCTTAAAGATCAGCAACAGCACACAAGCCAGTGTTTCACAGACAGTAGTGGCAGTTGCCGTAAGTAGTAGAAAATCAGCCTTCACACTTTCAGTGAACTGTAAAATGGCAGCACATTCTGCTGTTTCCAGCTGTGGTGACAGCCTGCCAGATCACAATGCAAGAGACTGGCCTTTTAATGGGCTAAAAGAAAAGAAATGGCTGGGATTCAAACTGCTGGCTACCTGCTGGAACCTCCTAACACTAAATGGCTACACTGACAGACCAGTAGCGATTTCCTTCCTTGTTCTGTTAAAAGAACAATTGATTTCTGGTGTGTATCATTAAAAGAAGCTCTTAAGATTTCACTTTCCATTACAGACATATCATTAGTGGAGCATCTCCTACTCAATAATGCACTCTACTGATGGCAACAAAATAGCCACTGACTCATAGTTACTTTGTCTAAAAAAAGGTAAAATAAAACACAAGGAAGAAATTGTGTCTTGTAAT